>NC_060213.1:25445500-25759833 GCF_021130785.1 Homalodisca vitripennis | reverse complement strand
ACAGGAATAACAGCAAAAGTGGCCCAAATAAGCTAGAATAGCCAAGAGCTGAGGCTTAAAAGAGATCAAAAAGTTACAAATGTTTGTACATTCATTCGACTCAACCATTTTCCAATTCCCACTCCCAGCTCCGATATCAGTCAGCCAAACGGATGGTCTCCCTGCTATATGCCAGAAACTCGCCAACATTGCTAAACAGCGGTTTAGGCGAGTATTACAGCTTTAAGCGTCGGGGCAGTTTTGATAGAAGCTGCAACCTGTATTTGAAGTGAACACCCGTTTGTGAGGGAAGTGTTCAAAAATTACCGTACTCAGTACTGTGTCTCCCAGTCCGGTAGTTTTCTATGCCCCTAGTATCATAGTGTTATGAATGCCTTGGCCTCTTTTCAAGGCGCATTTAGTCATACAAGTCAATGTTATTTCCAAGTTAATGGGAAGCGACAACGGTTGCAGGAAGCTTCTTTGCACGATTCTCTGGGTTTTGACTATACAATATTTCGTGATTTTTTTATACGTTATACGTTAAGTGATTTTTTTTTACCTTGTCCATTGAAGTTTGAGAGGATCCATATATATACTGGGTGTCCCAAAATTACAGGACCAAACTTCACCAAATTGTTCAGGAGGTCAAACTGAATGAAAAATGTCATATAATGTATAGTCCTATCTTGCTTCGTTTACCTTAGATCGGCCATTTTGTTTTTTTTACATACAATTAATTTTATTTTTAATACGGGTTTACCGATTTTGTTGAAACTTGGCACAAATATTATAAACATGAACATAAGTTGTAAAAAAAATATTTTTTTTAAATCTTATGTGTATTTTCAAAATGGCGGCCATTAAAAGAACGGTTGGTTTTCAAGTTATTTAGGTTTTAATATTTTAAATGGCCGCCATTTTGAAAATACACATAAGATTTTTTTTAAATATTTTTTTTATATATATATATCTTTTCATTCATACATATCCTGCGGACAGATACATACAACCATACAGAAAAGAAATGTTTACATCCCACGGGTACACAAAATGAAATTGTGTCGGCCTACTGAATGATTGGCTTCAATTACGCTCAGCCAATACCCATAGTTGGACACGGTCTAAGTGTCGCCTATATAGAGATAAACACTCATACAAATATTTCTCTCTATATTTCAGATAGTTTTCGAGATATCTTGCAGACAGTCGGACATACAGAACTGATTTTTCCGCCCCTCGAGTAATAGGCTTCGCTAACGCTCAGCCAATAACAATTTACGAGTAATTCAGTTTTTAGAATGTTTTTATTGATTCCCAAAACTTATTAAATGTGTGTTTCAATTAGAACTACATTCATGCATTTCCTGTTGTGACATTCTTTTCAACATTGTGGTATTCTGAGACTGATCTATAACTCGAAACTTGAGTCATTTTCGCCGTAACGAAGCAAAGTTAATAACATAATGACACTTATTTTAGTTTAGCAACTCTCATTTTATAGTTACATTAAATTAATGAATTGTGTGGAAAAAATTCTATCATAACGATTCTCGAAGTAAATTAAGTTTATCTTTCTTTATCGTTCCTGACTTCCCTATGAAGAGATAACGTGGTAGAGATACAAAGGTACACGGCACAATACGCGTCGTAACAGGATTCGCTAAGGTTGCATGCAAAACTTCAAATCTACAGCTCATATAATTATCAAGATTTCCTGCAGACAATTAGACAGACAAACAGAAAATCGCACAAAAAGGAAGTTGGGACTAAAATGACGCACATAAAACTCACTCATTCATGCAGAAGTGAAGTTGCACGCAAAATTTAAAGTCCACATGTGAAATTGTTCTCGATATATCTTGTCACATGATACATTCACATTTTTTTTTATTAAATTGGGATTTACATAAGTATTTGAATAATAAAATTCTGCAACAAAGGCACCATAAAGTGATGTATATGTTGGAACAGGTAGGCTAGGTGTGTTAACATATTACATGATCGAATCTCTTATGGGTGTATTGAGTTTATTTACAACTTTATTATCCTGCTATTTTTTCGTTGCCATCATGGTTACCCATAAGATCAATGTAAAAATATTCGCTAACGCTCATCCAAATCCCATGGAATGACATGGGCAATTATCCCCAATTATGGAATGACATGGGCAAATTAGGAATGACATCATCCAACTCAGCATTCCTCATATGGAAATAAAGCATCATGCACTATTTCAAGCCTATAGCAATAACGTACCCAGGAAAGATTTTGGGGTACTCCAGACAACTGATATTTTTCCTTAGTGGGCAGAGAAAAGGCACAATTTTTTTCCTTAACCCTTTTAGCCCCGGCGTCCGACATATCGGACAGAGGTGGTCTAGCTAAAAATGCCCAACGTCCGATATACCGGACGTCTCGAGAATTTAATGTAGCTGGCTAATAATATGTCCAAATGCCATCAGTTTCGGTATAGTAGTCGGTGAAGAAACGGGCTACATGCAAAAACAATAAACCTTCCAATTGGCATCGTATTTCGTCGTCATTGAGCGTAGTTTATTTGTCGATGTAAGTTGTCAGACGACTTCAGTTGCATTGTTGTTGTATGCTAACTTATAACCTCAATTAGTTTGCGTGATTGAAAGCGGTTGTTTTTTCGTGTGATTTATTGTATTATTAGTAAAAAAACATGAGTAAACGTCGTAGAGAAAAGTTACCAGTGAGTGAAAACACTTTGATAAACACTGGTACTTTGGGATTATACCGACCACACCCATACATGAATCGTTATTTGACATTTTGCTTCTACTGATTACTAGATTAGCGTAGAACAATATATCGTCAATATAAAACAGGAATTGTCTTATCGCAAACCCCTCCCCATCCTCAGACAGAGGTCAAAGTCGAGCGGTCTAGTAGATAAGTGATTGCAGAGTCCCGCCGCGCGGCCTGCCGTAATCGGGATTCTCAAGAAAGATAAGATAACAGCGACAAAAATACCGATCACAATACCTGGAAATGCTTGTTGATTAATGGAATGTTAGTTCTGTTACTCAACTACATTGTTTTATAACGTTCTAAGTTCATTGAAAAAGGTTTAAGCGTTGGGGGCATATAACGGAATCTGACCCCATTCCCAAAGTACCATAAAATGTATATATTGTAAATATTATTTCTTTTACTTTTTTGAAAAATTAAACAAGTTTTAGTCTTACAAACCATTACAATCAGTTTGTGTTATTTTACAATTGTTATTATTTCAAAAGTGCAAAAACAAGTAAACATATCTGTATACTTCTACTGACGTGTATGTGGAAATATATGAAGAAGTGCTTATGCAGCAATACAATTAATTGGATATATCTCCTGCATTTATCAAGGAAAGTTCTTAAAATTTTGTGTGTGTAGTAAGAAATATGTGTACAACAAAATTGCTTCATTTTTCAGGGGCTACAATTTTTTTTTTCTACCGTTTATGTATGTCCAAACTATAAAAAATTGAAAAAAAATAAAAAAAATTTTATGTATAAATACGCTAAAAAAACAAATCATTCTGTAAAAGTACTTTTTAACTATTACATCTAAGAGTACACTTATTTGTGAACAATTTAAAACAAAAACCTAAAAATTATCTTCAAAAATAAGAAAACTAGATGAATTTTCCCTCAATTCTGCACTACGGTCCCTTATCGCCATGGGCTTTCTGGCAAGTCCATGGAAAAATGGCTGGGGTTAAAAGGGTTAAAAAGGTCTTGACCCGTTTCTTTGTTGAGAATGATCTTTCAGTAGTACATGTAATTAATAATGAATTATTTAAATAATAATAATCGTTTGCTGAAAAAGTAATTGAAAAAATGAAAATTTGGGGGGGGTCCGGGCCCCTTGAACCCCTCGCTGGCTACGTTCTTGGTCTATTATAGGTCAGATTGTTTTCGAAATATCGTGTGGACAGTTAGACAGACAGACAGACAGACAGAAATGAAATTATTTAGGCAATAGGCTGTAGAAGCGAGTTCACCTCACGAGGCATTATACTATAACCATTAGCTATTCTGGCTTAGTCGGAAGAAGTAGGTAGATTTTGTGACAGCTGAAATAGTATTAATTTATTCACATGGGATTTACATATAATCAATATCTCGAAAACTGATGCAAAGAGATTGTTTATAACACAATGTTCAAGAAATGTTATAAAACATTCCAGAACACTTTAATTTTTAACTAGCTTAATATTTGTGAATGTTTTAAAGTTTTGAACAGCTGGCCGCTATATTGGAACAAAATGGCGTACCGAGCTGGCCATTGAACTTTGCCGAGATATTTATAAGATCGAGTTTGTTCAAGTTCCATTCTGTTTGTTTCGGTTTATTTGAGACAGTTTTCATTTCCATAAGTCGTAATTTAGATAGCCTATATTGTCACCGCTCTGTTACAGCTTGAAGAGGGACTAAACTGAAATATTTTTAGAGCTATACAGACAACCGAACAGATAAAGCAAATAACAGCTGATGTTAGCGGAATGTCATTGTATTTGCGCTTTGAACGTTCTTGTTACCATCGTGTTATTTATTAAACATTTCAAGTGTACAATGGTGGGCAAAATCTTGAGGAAATCACTTTGGAATCACTTATTATACATAAAAATATACACTTGTTATATATACATAAAAATGTTTATATAATAAAGGTACATATTATGTCTTAAAATGTCAATTTGTCTTATTACAACAAAATTGGTCTACTTATATTTTCCTTAAGATACAACATAAATTATTACCTACGATTTAAGAGCTGGTTGTATTAGTGGTCATATAAATTGTAGCCTCATAAGGACAATTTTAAAGGTCTTATTAATAAAAGGGATGTTTCTATTTAATGACATAATACACGCCTGAATTCTTTTTGGTAAATTTTATACTATTATTGCACGTTTCAGAGAGAAAATAAAAAAACTTTTCCTACTTTATGATTTTAATATACAAAAAATATAATCTCTGTTAGAAAATCTCTAAAAGCATTTTGAAGATTTGTAATAATTTAAAACGAAATATATTTCATAATACTGTGATGAAAATCAAAAGCAATAGTAAAGCTGAAGGTTAATTCATAACAGCTGGTTGTATACAAAGTTAGTTTATATAGTTATGTATTTATATGACATTTATGTTTTCATAATACACCACATACAATCAAAATAAGGCTCGGAACAGCATGTACGAAGTATCTAATAATTTAAAATTAGTTATTTTTCATGCGTAGTAAAGATTCTTTAAAACCAGGATATACTTTCTGAAGACGCTGCACAAAATACTTGGTTGGGTACGCCTT
The DNA here is from genome assembly GCF_021130785.1 of Homalodisca vitripennis. Taxonomy (NCBI): domain Eukaryota; kingdom Metazoa; phylum Arthropoda; class Insecta; order Hemiptera; family Cicadellidae; genus Homalodisca; species Homalodisca vitripennis. The sequence continues at coordinate 25,754,526 of NC_060213.1, read as the reverse complement.
AACCTAAAGTAAAACAATCAAAATTTAAAACATTGCAACAGTTAAAACATATAAAAAATAGTTTTATGAAAACTATTATTTATATTCGAGTTGTGTTATAATTTATTGGAAAATTTTGCCAATTTTTTGGATTTCACTAGTATTGTTTTTTATGGTTGATTTTATTTCTGATTTTATTTAGTTGGTCATTTTAAACAACTATTATATGTAAAGATTTCTTAAAAACAAGTTCACTTCAAATTTTTAACATAGTTCGTAATAGCTTACTTACTGTATTTTGAAATTAAGCTGTCCTTTTTCTCTTAATGTTGTGAGATTAACAGTATTACATTACTTGTCAAAAGTTTAGAAGGGGGCATGGAACTGCAATCGTATTACGGAGGCATCAACACACCGCTCAATGTCTGGATATATCAAATCCTTCACATGTTGTCGAAAGTTCCCGCGGGAAGCGCCACTGTGCAGCTACTACAGACAATCTTCCTTACCGACGTATTCAACGTATTCAGATAAAATTATCTTTTATCGTGAGATTGTATTCTAATAGAGCATTAATAAACTATAAATGTACATCAATCGTAAATTATAACAGTTTCAAAGAGGTATATAACCTGAAAGTGAATTATATATGATGTCAAAGTTGGAAGTTCTCGGTGTCATGCTGTATTGTGACGCTGTAGTTATATACCCGGCAGTTGCCAGTGTTCTCTCGTGTTGTATGAAAGGAGAGACGTTTAGCACTCCCCTTGACAAGGATGGAACACATATACTGGTTAAGGCACTGCTGTAATACAGCACTTAACCACATTTTTTTGATACGTCTATATTAATTTTTTATGTGCTGTGACTGACACAATTTATTTTTATTTCAAACAGAAACTAAATTGTTCAGAATCATTAATTGAATAAACATTTATCAAAAATAATTTGGGTGTGTATTATGCCACTAAATAGAAACAGCTCTTATGTCAATAAGACATTTTAAGTTTTGCTTATGAAGGTTTATGTTGTATTTTATGGGAAAAAATCTAAAATGGATTTAAATATCTTTCAGTGACTATCACTTAGCCTACCTTTGGAGTGTTTGGTCGAATGTCACTAAAAGAATACGGTATATCCGTAGTTTCCCTGTTTTTCAGCAGTAATTTGTGTGTGAAACCGTGGATGATTGCTAGTAAGATTTTGAAGTGAAGTTAGTGAAAACTAACAATTACCCACGGCTTCGCACGCAATTTCGTACCTGTATGAGCACCTGTGATTTTTATTTTTGACATTAATGTTGACTTTGCCTTGTTGCCACAATCCAGAAAATATATATCACAGATCAGAGAAGCCCACTTCTGTATGAAGTGAACTAAGATGAGAGTTATATAAGTCTTTAATTTATAGTAAAAGTTAGATAGTATCATTGTCATTTATACTTAATATTTGATAAAAATGTACAGTTAAAACTAACAAAATCCTTTATTACAAACACCATGCCTTTATTTCTTTATAAACTAAAAATGTTTAATATTTTAGAGTTGAAATTGGTACATTGGTTCCAAAGCACAGTTCAGTGAACTTTCCTATAGCACAGTTCTTACTAACTGCTTCAGAGGGAGTCTGTCTTCGGAGTCAAATTCTGACCACAGGTATCTTATTTTTTACGACATTTTCTAAGGTAGATGGGTACTTACCTAATCGCTGAAACCTAAAACAGCTTTAAAAATAATGGTTATTCCAACCATTATTAGAAATTACTTATACTAGAATTAACTCACTATACATGTAAACAAATTGTAAATAACAAACAATGTTCACACAGAACAGTTGATTACATTTTACATGCTCTTTTAAATAATATTTCACAACTTTCGAGACCAAGACGGGATTTTTCGCTAATTTAAACACCAGTGGGACGTCCCAGAAGCATTTTTGAAATAAGAATAGGCTTATATTCCTCCCAAGGATCGTAAGAATGTTCGTGTAAAATTTCAGTGCAATCGGTTGAGTAGTTTACGTGTGAAAGCAAAACAAAGAAACAAAGGCACTTTCGCATTTATAATATTATAAGGTTACAATATAATTTATATAATTGTTTCTCGAAGTATTATTCATTATAGTTGATACAAGCGATCTGAATTCTCAAGCATGCATATTTACAGAGTGGCCTATTAGACTTTATGTCCTCAAAAACATTACAAATAAATCACAGTATTACAAATCCTCAATTGTTTCATAATCCTACTTTATTAAATTACATCCTCCAGCAGGACCTCCAAGAGGATACATGTTCAAACCTGATGAATTATGTATTATTATGTGAGATGAATATTCCCAAAGGTCTGATCACGAACTCTCCCGGCCAGCATTGTGGGTCTCGGCTGCGCTTTATGCTACTGTCTCCTACAATGTGGCAACAACAACTCGTTTTTTTGTTTTCTCAATATAAAAAATGTACAAGGTAACGTTACAATAATTTATTATTTGCAAAATATAGAGGTGCACTCTTAAAACGTTTTCATATAATTACCCACAACAAATTAGCCAACCTGATCGTTGAAAAAATATACTCCTTTGGGAAATTTATTGAGCATTTCACAATGTTAATTGTTATGTAATAAAACATGCTGCATTTCCAAGGCATCTTTTTTCTTCCTAATTCCTCTTATGTCTTTTTGCATAACTTAAAATTTGTCCAATGTAATTTTATATAATGTAAATTCAGGTCTAAGACATTCTTAGGGTGATTGTTAATAAAGGTAAATATTCCAACTAAGAATCTGTATACACAACAGAGCTATGGTGGGAAGGGTTGGTTCAAGGTGAGTGTTGTGCTCTTTTACACCTTCAGCTTAATGCAACGTCTGGAATCTGACGATGTCACAAACTTGACTCCTGGAATTTAAATCCATGTTCGTCTGAAGAGATCCAAAAAAAGTTCTGACCTTGAGGAAGGTGAACTGAAGAATACAGAATACAGAAAGCTTTATTCATAAACGTCAAGTTTAGAACAGGTGTCAAATACAAAATAATATAAAATGAAAATCAATACAATGTAATGGAAATCAATTGCCTTTAGTTCCTTGCGACAATTTGCATGTTCAAGGAATTCACTGATTGTGTAAATTGATTTCTTCACAAGCCAGGAATACAGTCCTTTTTTTAGATTTTTTTTTTCAATTGTCTTGAGCTCGATAGGTAGAGCATTATATAGTCTAGCTCCAGCATATGAGGGTTTCTTTGCGAACAGAGCGTGGGTCCTGTGAGCAGGTAAGTTGTAGTCAAGTCCATGTCTTGTGGTTTCGACCATGACGATTGTTTTTTTGGCAAGTTTAACTTAGCAGCAAGCATGATGACTTCAAGTATGTAAAGAGATGTGATGGTCAGTAAATCTAGGTTTTTTTGTATGCATCTCTGCAGCTGTCCCGTGGTGCAATGTCAGCCATTATTCTTACTGCCCGTTTTCTGAAGAACCATGAACTCGTTGAAGGTTTGTTGTTTGAGGATGCTCCCCATAGTACAATTCCATATCGGGCCCTGCTCTCAAATATTGCATGATAAGCTGTTCGGGGTGGCTCAGGGGTACTTACAGATTTTATTCTTCTTAGGGCAAACACTGTTGTGCTCAGCTGATGACACAAAGAATCAATATGAAAGCTCCAGGAGAGAGAGTTATCTAACGTCAGTCCAAGATGTTTTGTGTAGCAAGAAATTTCAAAGTCATGTGGGATTGTAATTTTGTCCTTGTTTTTTTTCCAAATATGATGTGTTGAGTTTTTGATTCATTGAAAACTAGGTCGTTTTCTAAGCAATACTGATGGCCATGCTAACGGAAATGAAGGTGTCAATTTCAAGAAGCTCTGTCGATTGTGAGAGGTGGTCAGAACAGTGTCATCTGCATACATACTGTGTAGCAGTATGTGTCAATATAATTTGGTAAGTCACTGGTAAACAAGATAAACAAAACAGGGCCCAGCACCGAACCTTGAGGAACACCCGAGTCATGGTTAGTGGTGGGGACGTTGCTGTTTTGGTTATTCCATTAGTTTGTGTGCTGTATTGTCACTATTTGTTTCCGGTCACTTAAGTACTCTTAAACCATTGTAGTGCCGTCACCTTAATGCCAAAAGAACTTATTTTAGCCAAGACCAAATGATGATCCAAACAGTCAAACGCTTTACTTAAGTCAAGAAAAGTAGTGGTGACATTGTTTCCTTCTTCAATGTTATTGATTATGTGCTCTATTAAATCAATAAGGGCAGTGTTGGTGGATCTTCCAGCTAGAAAACCATGTTGTCTTTCTGTAAGAAGATTGTTGGTTAGTAAATGGTTTAGGAGCCTTTTCAGTACAATTTTTTCTAATACTTTTGAAAATGTTGACACAAGGGATATAGGCCTGAAGTTCTGTAGCTCATGTTTGCTACCTTTTTTTATGTAAAGGGTAGACTTTTATATAATTTCATTTTTGAAGGGAAGATTCCCTGAGTCAAAGACTTGTTTTTATTAAATTACTCAGCGGATGGCAAAGTTCGTAACTGCATGTTTTAACCATCCTTGATGAAACTTCATCTGCTCCTGCAGAAGAGGAAGATTTTAAAGACTGAATAATTTTGAGCACCTCATCCGGGTTTGTCAACTGAAAAGTAGTTAAATAAACAGTCGGTTTTTGTCAGATATGTTTAAATTAGTGGGTCTGTTTGGAGGTTGTTATATTTTAGTGTTTCTTCAGCAATCGATGTAAAGTATTCATTAAAAAATCTTACTATTTGGTCAATATTGCTTATAATGCCATCCCCCATTTTTAGCTCCCATGTACTGGTCTCTGACTGTTTTTTGGATGCCCGTTCACTGTTGATCACGTCCCAGATGGCTTTGATTTTATTGCTATTTGTATTTATATGATCTTCATTTCGCCATCCTCCCTCCTAAGGTCCTCTTAGTTTTAAGTCATAGGCCTTTTTCTTTTGGATGAAATCTAGTTTATCTTCTGGCTGTTTACTTTTAACATATTTTTCTTGTGCCATCATAAATAGTTTTTCTTACTTCTTCAGCTTCATGGTAAGATATATTTTTAAATTTCAGACATTTAGGCTTGCACCTTGATGTTTTTTTTAAGGGACATGTTATATCAAGAGCTGACGTTAAAGGTGCCGATCAATTCTGAATAACTTTCCTCAGCTTGAGGTTCCTGGTAAAGCCTTTCCCAGGTTTGTAGTGCAAGTAATATTCTTTTAGACTTGAGAGGTTCTTTGCATTTAGATGTCTCCTTGTCGATGTTGTTAGTTTTTTTGGGTAGAGTTAGAATATTTAATTTGGTGAGTTGTCCTGTGTGGTCAGAGAGGCCCGAGCAGAGTATGTCAACTTTAAGGCTGTTATGGTCAAGATTGGTGCAGACCACGTCAATGGATGAACTAGAACTGCTGGAGATTCTCGTTGGTGGAGTTTCAGTCTCGTATATCTCGTACGAAGCAAGGAAGTCATCAAGAGCCAACTTTTCTCTTCTTGAACTGTCTAACCTGTCTATGTTGAGATCACTGACTAGGCAAATACCACTATTATCATGAGGTATCCTGTTAAGAACGGTAGTCAGAGTGGCAAAGGTATGGTTTACAGATGCACTGGGTGGACGATATACCCCAAGAATGTAAATGTGCTTCTTGTTTGTTGTGCTTACTTTGATCCCTGACATTTCACAAATTAGCTCTTCACTAAGATTTTCTATGCCAAGACTCTTAACTTCGGTCTCAAAAACTGTTGTGTTTATAAATAGCAACACCTCCTTTGAGGTGAGCTTCTCTGCTGAAAGCTGATACAAGAATGTAGTTAATTAGACAAACCTCCTTAATGGTGTTAATTATTTAAACCATGTTCTGTAAGTACTAATATGTCAGGGTTTGTAGTGGTGAGGAAATGGTTGAGTCTGTCCAGTTTGTTAGAAAGTCTGTCAATGGTTCTGATGCAGAATTTTAATATTCTTTGCTGTGACATTTTTGGTGATTTAATTTTTGATTTTCATTTTGCATGGACTTTTGTGGCTTATATCTCTAAAAAAGTTACATCAGTAGGATCTGAAAGTTTAGTTTTTTTTCCTCATGTTCTGCTTCCTGCAAAGTCAGGTCTTCCATGGACTTTATAGATCTTGGAAAGGTGTCCTTCAATAGGTGTTTTATATTCTTCAATATGATTTTGAGAAGAAGTCTTCTATGCTCTCATTTTTCTTCCTTATTTTGGCTGTTATGGGAGGGCCGTTAGTGAGTTGAAGGGGAAATCTAGTGCCACATTCAACCATTTGCATATCACCTGCAGATATGTTTGTATGAATCATATCCTGAGTACTAGCTTTGTACTTTGCAGCTTTGAGAGACACACTGAACACGTTCTTTTTTTGCACAGGGTTACTTATCTGGTCGTTTATTTGTGGTTTCGGTCCATGAGATCTCTACTAACTGAGGAATATGGATTTTTCTGTCTTTGCAATGTGGATTTGATTTTATTATTCACTGAAATATTTAAACAGTTATTAAAGTTAGAGTTCATAAAGTTGTCAAGAAAGGAGTTAGTGTAAAGTTTTAAATTTGTTTTATTTGCTCAGTAAACTTTTAAGCTGCTTTTTTTTTCCGCATCTTCCTCCAGCTTAGACAACATGACTTTGTTATCCCTTAACTCCTGGTCTCTTTCATTCCCTAAAGTAATTAAATGAGCAATTTTTTGTTTTTAGAATAAGAATTTCATTGTCTGCTTGTTTTGTGGTGGTAATTAAATTCTGCTTCTAAATATTTTATTTTTACTCACTGACTTGGTTTGTAAATTCCTGCAATTCTTTAAATCTAAGCATCGCTGATTTTCTTTTCTTCCTCTGCCTGTGCCAATAACTCTTCTTTGATATTTTGTTCCTTGATGAGGTTTCTGCTAAGGTAGTCATTCTTTTCAGAAAGGTCCCGAGTGTAGTCCGTTAGTGCTGCTACTCTATCTTCCAATTCTTCTAGTTGCTTTTCCATGTCTTGCTGTATTGAAGATTTACTATTTTTGGTTTCCCTGAGTAGGAATGTAAGTTTATCGTTTTGCAGTTTGAGGCTATTAATTTCATTCTTCAGGACATTGTTCTCACTAAGTAGTGCGTTGCCGGAGCTTCCGCTGCTAAAGTCAGAGAAGTTTTCAAGGTCAAGATCATCAGATAGCTCATATTCTCTGATTTTATCTTGTACATTGTTTTTATGACTGAGGTGTCATCAGTTTCTTCAGGAGCAACTTCTTGAGAAAAATTATGTGGAGTAGTTTAAATGAGCATCTGTGATTGAGCCTATGGCTGCCTCAGCTTCTTGTAGCGTCTTATTAAATATCTTGTTTTTAAAATTGTCTGTCTTGGGTAATCCATACACATATTTATGTGTAACATACAGGAATAGGTCATTAGATTTTAAATTGGCAGTTTTGTTATCACCAAAAAAAAAGAATGGTATATTTTAAAGATTTTTCTTTGTCTTGAGTAGACATATCTATTATTTTACCAGGCCAATGTGGGTGATATTTAAGTTTGGCAAAAACAATATCTCCAATGGAGAAAGAGACGCTAGAGTTTTGCCATTTTTTAGATAGTGCTCTTAGTGATCAATATAGGGGTTTTATCACTGTAATATACTGTTTTTTATTATACTAAGTTTGCCAGTCTCTTAGTGGTCAATATAGGGGTTTGTCACTGTAAAATACTGTTTTTTTATACTAAGTTTGCTCAGTCTCTTAGTGGTCATATACGTGTTTGTTACTGTGATATACTGTTTTTTTTTTTATACTAAGTTTGGCAGTCTCTTAGTGGTAAATATAGGGCTAACTTCCCTTGTCAATGCAGTTGGTCAATATTATATGAGCTTGATTAGGTGACAATCAAGCTCATATAGTCAGTCAGTCAGTTGCTGTACTGTCAGCTATTGTGACGGTAGGTCAGGTTGCTGTGACAGCAGGTGTCAGGTCGCTCACACTTGCACACTACAGCTGTCTGTCTGTAAGCCTGCCACCTCCACTGTTAATGAGTTGGAGGAAATGATGTGTTGGAGCTTATGTGGTGTGAGTTTGGCTCTGACGTCACTTTTCTTGAGTTATTTTTTATAAAATGAAGTTTGTTTATTGGCATGTTTTTTGCTTTAGATGCCTTAAAACAGTTTTACTTACTATATTTTTAGCTTGAGATCTTTTAAAATTCTTGGATATATATTTATTTAACTGAGCTTAATATTGAATGTGTAAGATTCTTGAGTGGTTGTGAATGTTATGAAAATGTTAATATATTGTCTTCTTTGGTGAGTAAATCTTGCTTAATTAGTTCATAATTAACTTACAGATTGATGTTGTTTGAGAGGTTTTATAGGAATTTGTTGTTTTACCTACTAAAACTTCAATTAAATGGGGAGCACTTTCACTAGAGAATTGTATGTCCGCCATCTTTGAATTGGATCTCTATTTTACTTTGGAAGCTAAATTTAACATTCACATTAGAAACCATAGAAAAAGCACAAACGTACATGAGCATCATAGCGTAAAAGACTATTCAAGGTGCTTTGTAAAATTCCCCTTTAGAAATGTTTGTAAACTTTGACACTGTTAAAGTAAACTTTTTGATGGTTGAAGTAAATTTTGACTTTGCCTACTAGTGCCCTCATGGCAAATTTCAAACCCTCACTCATCAATGCAGGATTTAGTTTAACATATCAAAACATACAAACCAATAATGATAAAGAACAACTTATTTGGTTAAAGGGGAAAAGGCTTAAATTATAAAATAAAAATAATAAATTAATTTAAGTAAAATAAGATATCTTATATAAACGTTACTGTACGGTTTTTACAACTTTTTTGGGTGAGCTTGCTACCAACAACTCCAAATTCAATGGAGGCTTCATAAAAACGAATCTTAAGGGTAAAAAAAAGTTATATCGAGACATTTTTGAAAACGAGTTTTAAAATTTATAAAATATTTGCTAAAAAGGGGGTTCTAGAACTGAAAACCTGTACGTAATAAATAACTGAGAGCTGTACCTCTATTTTATTAATTATTTTATTTGGTTCACCCTTTTTTTACAGTTTAGAAAGTCCACCCTACTAATCTTTTATTAATTTAAGTTCTTTAAGATTGTAGCTAACAGGAAGTATTGTCAAATTCCCTATATTTGTTTGCATTATCTTCAACAACTTATTAATGACTCTTGAATCAGTATAAGAGATTATATAAAGATTTTGTTCGCTATCACACTCTTGAAATGGTGATAAAATCCTGATGGTAACAAAAGTGCTTATACAATAACATTCCGCTAACATTAGCTGTTATTTGTTTCATCTGTTACTGTAGTCCAGGGGTGCCCAACCTTTTTTACCCAAGGGCCACATTGTAAAACCTTTATGGCCAGGCGGGCCAACATCCCAGGGGATTTGGAACCCCAAACAAAACGTATTGCCCGGGGTTTTTTCCAGAAATCGTGTGCAAAATACGAGTTTTAAGGTTATTTGGCCCTTGTTTTCCTGATTATTGTAATTTCTTATTATTTATTAGTTGTTAGGTAGAGGTTTATAATATATTATGTTTTTAAGTTCTTTTAGTAGAAATAAATATAAACCCAGACTTTTGGATGTTTGCTCTAATTCTGAGGAAACAATAAAAAAGTCACCAATAAATTGAATACATTGATTTTAATTAATCCTACTAGGATACTAGGACATACAAATTACCACCATAAATAACAAAAAGTGAGGTTGTTTTGTTTTTACATATTTTAAAATCAAAATACCAGTATTGACCAAAAGTTCAATGAGATCCTTGGAATTGCTTAGTGCTGATGCTGCTTAGTGGAAATAAACAAGTCACGTGGCGAGTGGTGACCTTGAGTTTGGGTAGGGGTTACGTCGCCGCACCGCGCGCTGTGCCGTGCTTTACGCGCGCTCTATTTGCTAGCCGGCAGCCACCACCGTAGTCAGTAAAATCTGTCTGCAACTACTTTACTTCTTTCAACACTCATACTCCACCAAATGAATACGGCTCGTTCTACGTGAAATCGGCTGGACTGCTTGGTTCTCAAAATTTGTATTTTATTTAATATTTCAAATGCTTGTAAACAAATTTGGTTATTTTGGCAACAAGGCGGGCCACATAAAACTGACTCGCGGGCCGGATTCGGCCCGCGGGCCGTAGGTTGGGCAGCCCTGCTGTAGTCTGTATCAACAGCTCTAAAAGTATTTCAGTTGAGTCTCTCTTGAAGCTGTAGTAGCACTGTTACATACAGGAATGCAACAATTTTGGAAAACAATATATCCATTACCTACCCACCCTCTTACACACTTCCACTATCTATTACCTACCCACCCTCTTACGTACTTCCACTATCTATTACCAACCCACCCTCTTACACACTTCCACTACCCATTACCTACCCACCCTCTTACGTACTTCCACTACCCATTACCTACCCACCCTCTTACATACTTCCACTATCTATTACCAACCCACCCTCTTACACACTTCCACTACCCATTACCTACCCACCCTCTTACATACTTCCACTATCTATTACCAACCCACCCTCTTACACACTTCCACTACCCATTACCTACCCACCCTCTTACATACTTCCACTATCTATTACCAACCCACCCTCTTACACACTTTCATTATCCATTACCTACCCACCTTCTTATACACTTCCAATTTCCATTACCTACCCACCCTCTTACACGCCTTCACTATCCATTACCTACCCACCCTCTTACATGCCTCCACCATCCATTATCTACCCACCCTCTTACACGCTTCCACTATCCATTACCTACCTACTCTCTTACACGCTAGATATTATTTACGAATATTTACATAGAAGCCTGCAACTTAAATGATAATGTAAACTTTTTAGTTTTTGTAGCATATCATCCCACTCACTCAATTAATTAAAAAAAATACAAATCATAGTTGAAAAAGAACTATTTTTAGCTATTTTGTTTTACATTTTAAATCTTTATCTTAATTATAGATTAAAGACACTTGATATACATTCTTTAAAATATTACTTAATATTTTAAACTTCATCATTAAGGGAAAATTATACAGAAAAGTTATTAAGTACATTTTATTGTTTATATTGTGTTAACAACATTTTAAATGATTATATTTAAACACATTCTATAAATCCTTTCATTTTGATGGGTTTTGTAGAGATTGCAGATTTTGTTTCAGTTTGTACTTTGAAGAAAGTTGTAAAAATGCAATGTATAACAAATGCATGCATATGAAAGCAAATACAAATGAATAGTAATTAATATTTACGATCCAATAAAGGATGAACATGATGTCAAGTGGCATTTCATATTTAATTGGTACCACCTTGACTATGACAACACATGTTTAGGTGACCTCTTTTCAATAGAGAGAAACATTCCACCTTTGACTACTAGTAAAAATGAACGAACTTCAAACTGAAGAGGCACTTGAGTTTTTTTGCTGAGTTTCACGGTGTATTGAGACATGATCTTGGCCACACAAGCCTTCACCTCCATCACAGCAAACCTCATGGCTGTAACAGAGAATTAGTTTCATTGTAATTGTAGTTCTGATTGAGATACTGCTCCACATAAAGTTTATTGAATCAGTTAGTAAGAATAATTGAGCCTTGTCAATTAGTTTGAAGTTTGTAGAAATAGGCCTTTACATTCATTGCTACATAACCTTAATGGCTGCAACAGAAATTACTTTTACTATTAAACTAAATCACTTTAATAATTAATTACATATTGGATGTAACATAATAATGTATATATATAAGAAATTATAATTAAAATTAACCATTTTGATTAAACTCTAACATAAATCTCTTTAATACAACAGGCAACTAATAAAACTATCCTATCCTAATCAGCTTTCATTCCCCATCCACGCAACTTACATACAGTTACCCCAAGTGTGACCGCAAGAACCACCAACCGTCACTCCCGCCGAGTCCGCAGCAGAAAGGCCCTAATCTCCGCCCCAAAGCGATCGCGCTTGTCAATACTTCTGATGTTGTCTGGGAGAGCGTTCCAGCGTTCCACAATCGACATGCGGAAACAGTGAAAGATTTATTATATAAGGCTGTCCTATGAATTGGAGTTGATAATAAAGATGCACCCCTACGAGTTCTACGTCCTCTAATATCAGACATAAAAACGAAACTTTGGGCCAAATAACTTGGACAACCATTGTGGATTAGTGCGTGCAACAGACTAAGTACATGAAGATCTCTAAGTTCTTTGGATTTTAATAGGGATAATTGCTCAAAATAAGGAGATACGTGATCATCACGTCGTAGTTTGTGGTCGGAATGGAGACTTACAATATCTAGTTTCATTGTCACAATAGATCAAATTAAGATATCTCTAACATTCCTAAGAAATCAACTGAATTTTTCTTAAAACTAATGTGAGAATTTATCTAGTTAGCACAAATCGATAGCTGGAAACTTAAGGATGAAAATCTACAACAATATAAATAAGAAAATTTAATCTCTAATATTCCCATTTGAAGTGAATACATCATACAGCATTAAATGAATTTTAAAATTGGACTTACCTATACAAATCCTTGGTCCATCCCCAAACGGTAAGAACGTAGAGTTGGGTTTGAAATTGTTCCCCTTGAACCTTTCAGGGTTGAACTGGGCAGGATCAGGATAGTATTTATCATCTTTGTGCAAGCCAATAACGGGAATGAGCATCACTGTTCCCTTCTCTATGATGAGGTCTGAGTCCGGTACTTTGTATGGTTTAACACATTCCCGCGACAGCATGGGCAGTACAGGATAGATCCTCTGTGCCTCTGTACAAACAGGTTTGTAATCAGTGGAGGTAAGGAGATTGTACCAAACGCTAAAGGTGATTAGTTATAAATAAGTTAGTTACCTTGGATAACTTGATCCAGATATGGCATCTCCCTGAGAGCCTCAAAGGACAACTCCCCATGTTTGGACAAGACAGAGTCCACCTCCTGTTGGACTTTCTGTTGAATTTCAAGGTGCCTCGATAACTCGAACAGAACGAAGCAGATAGTGCGAGAGACTGTCTCCGAACCACCAGTCAGGAAGATCACAGTGTTTGAAGCGATTGATTCGTCTGTGAACCCTTTTAAAAGGTGCAAAACTTCAGTTCTGTTCACAAAAGTTGAACACTTTTTCACTATCAAGTAAATATTTTAAAATACAAAGGTTAGTATTGTCCTATTATTTTCCTATCCTAATACCTTCATGATGCCCTCGCTCTGGATTTCTTCAGAAAGTTATGAAACTCAGCAAATCAATGCTCTATCACTAGAAAGTTAGTTGGTCGATAATTTTTATCCCACAATGTTTCATACTCAACCAACACACAAAAATTTATTTGTAATTAAAAATTTCATTATTGAGTCATGGTGCCAAAAACCCTTTTTTATATGTTATATTTATAAAAGCCCTCACTTACTAATTACTAATTCTCCAACTACAAATTCGGGAAGAATTTGATACATGTATGCTTAATGACTTAAACATAAAATCGAAATTATTTTCATCAAGATCAAATATCCATATGGGTTGAAGAAATAGGATTGTAATCTTTTATAACAGCTATATTCTGTTTTTAAACTTCCCTCTGTTCTAGAAAGATGAAATTCAACACAACTGTGTATTATGCTCTTAATTGTTACAGACAACCGGTACCGGAAATACCTTGAAGCAGAAGTAAATAGCAATGAGTGGAAATACATTTTTTTTACCTAAGTTGACTTTTCAGACTAACTTTTCAATGTATGTACATATTTTCTTGATTAGGGCAACAATGCAAACGCTTCTATAGTATTGAACGTAACAGACCTGAAGTATATATAATTGCTGAAAGTTGTTACATGTTTGATTGAAAAAGACTTTTGAGACCTATTTACTCATATGTAAACATTTTCTTGAACACAGCAACAACACTACTATAGTGTGTAAAATATATTGGTTCGAACCAGAAATGTTTCTTCACACGCAAAATCTGAAATAAGAGCCAGTGGCAAGTTTGTTTAGCCTCATATCATTTTAACAATGAACACTGAAATGTCTAGTTTAAACATGTCTACATCAGATTCAAAATTACCATAGGACATATTATGTCATAAATGGGGGTCACTAGATTACTAAAAACAATATTTCTCCTCTCTAGCCTAAAATAGATTTAGTATTGCTGAAATTGTTGGAGTAAACTTATTTATTTTTAGAAGTGTTTTATTGTCCTAGAAGCTGTGATGCATGTTCACAACAAAGCACCAGATGCAGCAAGGACCTATGCACAAATGCATCAATATAACACAAGACAAGCATCTGATTACTGCCTGCCTCGTTAATAGGCTCACAGCAACTGAAAAGAGTCCAAGCTACGCTGGCGCCAAGATGTGGAATGCACTTCCTGAAGACTTGAAAACGACGGACCGGAGACATTGCCGGAGACAAACCCTCAAGAACTGGCTACTGGATTGAACCATTTTACTCGCTAAACAAATTCTACAGGAGTAAGACCTAAGATCAACAAGACACTAGACCTAAACCTTTATTTGTTGACGCAATTACTAATCTTAAAGTTTATGTAAATAAAGATGATTTGACTTTGACTTGACTTTGACATTGTTCCATTTAAAAAGGCTATGCCTGTGACATATCTGTTATTCAATAAGACATTGTGTATATACGAGGAACTGCTTATATTTATTATATTTTTACTGGCCAAATGCAATAAATAATATAAATATCAAGTGGTACATCGTGAAACCAATATTGACGTTGGCTGTGAAACCTACTTAGGTGTTAACAAACCTACAAGAGTGCTCAAACATCATATTATACCATTCTTTGTTCCAAATGTGTCTCACAATTCACGTAAACTCATTTTCTTAGTTAATATAGTGCAAATAGTTAAGAACTGATCTTTAACCACTGATTAAAACTGATAAAAAATCTGTTCTCTGAACCACTTCAGATTCACGTTGTTTAGTCACAAAGTGGGTAGTATTTTACAACGATCTCCTCATAATCTATCATTCAAAACTGTGCCCTTATCTTAGCTGCACTATTATCTTAATAATACCTGTTTTGTTAGATAAGTAACCACTAGAGGGTTAGTAGTCTACAGGTTACTTTTGGCAAGATGAAATAACTACTGTCTGGCAACTTACATTTCTCAGATGTATCTATTGATTTCTCATCCTCCTCTGTATAGTTCATCTGGTCAATGATTGCATCATCCTCGTGAACAGAAGTAGCCACATGGGGTGTGATCTCCCCTTTCTCTTCTTGTTCCTTGAGTGACAACAGCAGTTCGAAGTAGTCGTTCCTGTGGATATTATTCTCCTTACGATATTTCATGTTAGCCCGGGTCATATTCATGAAGTAATCGTACAGCTCACTGGGCGATACGGTTATGTTGAAATAGTCAGCTATTTTTGGCGCTAATGTTACAAATGTGAATTTTAAAAATGTCAGAGGAGAACCGGAAAACAATTTTTCCACAATCGACTTGAACTTTTTGAAGTCAGGGCTGTCTGGTGGGAACTGGACTCCAAAAGCACAGCTTGCGATCACGTCCAAAGTGAACTCGAAGAGAACGTTTGAAGGATCCACATCTTCATTCTTCACAGATGAAACCTCGTCTATCTTTGTAATCAAATTTTCACTGCTTTTGGAGATCTGTTCGAACATACCTCTCAATTTCCCTGTTGTAAAAGTAGGCGTCAATTTGTGGCGAAGTGTTCGCCACACACTTCCTTTTAATCCAAGAAGATTTCTAGAGAATAAATCTTTCTTAAGTGTTGCTCCTGCCCTATCTTGAAAATGGGTGAAATCCTTCACCAATACCTTGTTTATTAAGGTTGGATCCCGCACCATAAGTACAGGCTTTTTGAATTGGAACAAGCCCACAAACTTTTCTTCAGGAAATTGATTGTAAATCTCCTTAACTGCTTCGGCTTGTGATTGTTTGCCCAAAAAGGTACCCAGAAACAATCCTTTCTTGACGTTGGCAACGCCTCTTTTGTCCCAGTAGTCATCATTGTTTGTGATGTACCAGTACAGAAGGCACAGAGCAGAAATAAGAGCCAAGAGAATATCTATCAGTACAGAACCAGTGACCACAGCCATCGTCACCTCTGAACCTGAAACACAACAATCAGCATTACATTAGCCACTCTTGTGTATCTTATATGACCAATGAATTACTATGTAAAAGGTGCTAATTCAAATACATAAGATGTAAAAGCTAAACTTGCACAAACAGAATTGTAAACAAGAAAACTTTGTAAGAAAATATAATAAAATTAAAACACTTGTCAGAAATCAGAAATCAGAAATCAGAAATTCTTTATTCATAATCATCAAGATTAGAATACATGTCAAGTTTAAAGAAAAAAAATATCTTCTTCCTCATGAGTTGGGTCTTCATGCATTGTCCCTCCAATTGAAGAACTCTTCCATGCTGTAGAAGGGTCTTTCCTGGAGCCAGGTCCGGAGTTCCTTCTTCAGGTTCTGTGGGCTGTTGGTCTTCAAGTCTTCAGGCAGTGTGTTATATATCTTGATTCCAGCATAAGATGGTTTTTTTTGCATAGGTGGCTGTTCTGTGTGCCGGAAGGTGGAAGTTGCCTGCATGTCTTGTGTTGTGTCCATGCAGATCTCTATGCCTTGTTAGGTCTCTAGTAACACAAAAGAGAACAGTTTCCAATATGTAAATGGAAATAACTGTAAGAATCTTCAAATCCTTGAATGTATTTCTACAACTTTCTCTTGGGCCTTGACCAGTCATTATTCTGAGAGCCCTCTTTTGCAATTTCAGTAGGCGCTGCAGGTTGGCATTTGAAGTTCCCCCCCAAACAACTATTCCATATTGTAAGTGGCTTTGGAAAAGGGCATGGTATGCTATTTTTGAAGCTTCTGGTGAACTGACTGCTGAGGTTCTTTTTATGGCAAATATGGCAGAGCTTAGTTTTTTGCACAGATTGTCTACATGATTTTTCCATGATAAATCACTATCAAGTGTTACACCTAGGTGTTTCAGCATGTTTACATTCTGAAGATCAGGGAGTGCTGTTGAGTCCTTTCTATTTCTTCCAAAATACATCTGTTTAGTTTTATTTTGATTAAAAACAAGGTCATTACTCATGCAGTATTGTTGTGCCATGTTGACAGATTTGTCTGAGTCAGTTTGGAATTAATTGAATTAACTGAGAGCAAAAATGATTTAATGGAAGTATGTATTGATTGTTTTGAATTGATGTATTGAAAATGTGAGAAAGTATTACAATCTTGATAACAAGTTATAAATTGAGGTACCAGATTAATTAGCCACTCTTGTGAATCTTATATGAGCAATGAAATACTCCATAAAGCTGCCAATTCAAATATGTACAGAGCCATGTGAAAGGTAACTTACTTTATATATATGGATATATATATCCATAATTGTGTTGAATTGTTACATTGAAAATGTGAGAAAGGATTACAATCATAATAACACAGATTAAAAATTG
The DNA here is from genome assembly GCF_021130785.1 of Homalodisca vitripennis. Taxonomy (NCBI): domain Eukaryota; kingdom Metazoa; phylum Arthropoda; class Insecta; order Hemiptera; family Cicadellidae; genus Homalodisca; species Homalodisca vitripennis. The sequence continues at coordinate 25,737,008 of NC_060213.1, read as the reverse complement.
AGGAGCCAAATAATTATTGAAGTTTGATATACAAATTTATAGATTTTCATAAAGCAATGACATTTTTATAGAGTGATCGTTCGTGTAGGCAAGCAACAAAATATTTATAGAATATTTATAGTAAAAATGTATGTACGTACAGTAAATATAATGTAATGAACTAATTATTTACTAAATTGGGAATGGTGAAGGAAACTTAATACAGTTATTATTAATATAATAATGTTAATTATAAAATAATTAAAGCATAAAGTTGATAAAATATTACAATGTTTAATAAGTGACTTTTACTTTCATTAAAGTGTGGGAGCAATTTTGGTTATACACTATATTGATCTTTACACTACTAAAACCGTTCATCCTTCAGGAGGTTTGGCCGGAATGGATAGTCAGAACAGATTGTAGTCACCATTGAGATTTAGGAATAACAATGAAGTGGTAGTCTTATTGTTTAAGACTTCATCAGACTTCAGATGCTGCAATAAAAGGAAGGTGAACTGGAGCTAAACTCAAAATTCAATTGAATTAACCCTTCCCACCATAGCTATGTTATGTGTAGAAAACTCGGTTGCTCCACAGTGCTTAGAGATCGTGTCTATCACATCGTAGTGCTCTCAATTAATTGTGTACCTGATGATACTATGAGAGATGAGATAAGGCTACCAATTCACCTGTTTAAAGGTGTCTCTGATGTTGAAACGATGTAAATGTTTCATTTTGAGCTTCTACGTCAAGGAATTTTGTTATATCTCTTCAGACGAACATGACTCCGGATTCCAGGAGTCAAGTCTGAGACAGCATCAGATAACAGACGCTGCAATAAAGGGAAGGTGAACTCAAAGATAAACTCAAAATTCAAATAAATTCCATTTAAACTTTTGGAAATATGATTATTTCTTCTGAATTCCAAAAGTGTTGGTTTTTGTTGTATTTTCTAAGTTCCTATATGGTGTAAAATAAAAAAAATTCAATATCCTGTTGTACTTGCGATTAAAAAGTATCATCACATCTCAAAACATGCCACGGAACTGGTTTTTTTTTTTTTTTTTTTTGAGTTTCTATATGACTGCAAAGGGTTGTTTTGGCTTGGATGCCAGAATAGCTTGTGCTAGACCTGGATGTGTGTATAATAGTTTTGATATTGAAATGTGCAGATTACTGTTCATTTAGTGACAACGTATAGAGTAAAGAATTCAATAAGATATTTATTTTATTTTAAAATACACAAAAATGCATGCAGTGAAAATTTATATTTCAACACTAAGAAAGAAGTACATTTTACAATCAGTGCCAAATAATACCATCTTACTTCGCAACCGTGTTTTATAAGTTCATATGGCTGATCCGGTCATTTCAGAATTTCATTAAACAAATTATACCATTTAATTACACCACTAATACAGCAATATCAGAATTTGTACCTATCACATTAAAACATTATTGAAAAAATGTAATGCTCTTTTGCTATATTTTTTTATCGGGGCAAGAAAGCAAACTAAACAATAGGACTATGAAATACCCTACACAGACCTAAGGTGTACTTGTACAGGTGATATATACTCGTATTTCTAAATGTATCACCAGTTCTAATGTGATAAGAATATAATTCAGTTACAACTACAACTAGGAAATCATATCCACAATGTAAATGTGGATATTATTGTCATTTCTATATTATTGGTTAGTGCAAATAGTTAATGATTTATTTACATTTGACCATAAATTTGTTAGCAATAAAATACACTCATTTATTTATGAGATTTTATTTCAATCTATAAAAGATGTTTTGTAACTTATTTCATTATTATAGATGGGTTTCATAAGAGGTGTCTTTATTTCAAAAAGTTTTAATTCATTATCAACATTGTCAAGTGACCTGGTGCTTTCTTCTGGTGATTAGTCTGTAAGCTGTATCAGATACTGATGTTATTATTTTTTATGTACGTCAGGTTAGAAGGAAGACTAGTTCTTTGGTTTTGTGTTTTTGTGCAATATTTGTTGTTTTAACGTTATGCTAGTTTTAGCATGGTTAATATTTGAAAATATATCATCAGTTCTTAAATGAAGACCAATGACATAGAAATGAATATGCATAGTGCATGTTGATTCATTTATTGGTTAGTGTGAATAATTACTAATTAGTTACCTTACTTTTGTCCATAGATTTGGGTTGCAATAATTTATTATCTTTTATCGTTCTTCTTCTAAACAATAACCAAATTCAGATTTCCGGATCTGTAAGGATCTTAAAATTATTTTCTTATAGTATTTTTCCAGTACATACTTTAGTTTAAATGGACAAGTTGGTATTTATCTAACCAGGACACTTGTTTGTTAAGAGGAACTTGGCACTTTTGCCTGCAATGTCTGAGGTCCATAACTATGCAACTAGAAACAAAAATAAACTTATAAGTGAACGATGCAGATACTCTGCAACTCAGAAGAGTTTTCTATACCAAGGCATAAAAATGTTTAATGTTTTGCCGGAAGGTATTAAAGAGCTGCCACTCACTAGATTTAGACAAAAACTAAAGAACTTTCTAGTTGCAACCTGCTTATACGATGTAACAGAATTTTACGAAGTTGTTAACTCTTTAAGTTAGGTTAAGTAACCTTTTAAGTTGACTTTGTTATACATGTGAACATGTTTACAACAAATAAATATATTTGATTTGATTTGACTTGTTATTTTTTTTTAAATAAACTGAAATGATTCTGATACTGTATGAAAATAGGTACAAAATTGGGTGCTGTAACCATAAAATAAGTGGTTATATTATTTAAAATATAGCTATGATTAAAATAATAATATAAATAACATAACATTTCTTCAGACTCATTATAAGTTATTGTTTATTATATAACAATAACATGGGTTGCAATTAAACTCAATTCTTGAATTTTACTATTATTTTACGTGCATTGCAATGAATAATCACACAAATAAAAAAAATAATAATAATAATAAATAAAAATTCTTCCTAAATTTGTGTAATAAGTCATTGCTTTTGATCTCAAATGATTTTTAAGATATTGATTACGTGTAAATCCCATAAGAATTTCTCTATCATGAAGTACTAGCGAAAGAAATTTTTGAAACATGATTAAACTTGGTAAAAAAATGTATCTTATAAATATCTTGACTAAGACCATTGCTTGGTCCACCATTTAGTTCAAATGGTGAGCATTTTTTTTTGTTATGGTGGCCTTTTAATATAAAATCACAACTATATTTTTATAGAGTTAGACAAAATTATCTTAGAATTCAAAGAACATTTACTAAACAACATTTGTCATAAACAATATTTGTATCTTAGGTTTTGGATTTTGAGATATTTTGTTTTAAATATATTTTGGAAATAAATTATTAATACTTCAGTTGTTACAAATTATATCTATTTCCTCCACTGGATTGGAAGGAATATTTATTTTTCAAAATAATTAAATTGCTTTGCTTAAATTATATTTTATTGATTTGGAGATTTGACAAGTTAGTTAGTTATAAGTAAGCACTTAACCTCTATTTATAACTGCAACTTTACTGTTAAAAAAATAGTTCAAACTAAACAAATATTTAATCTTTTTAACTTGTTCATCATATTGAAGTATTAAAAAACAATCATACCAAACAATTACATTACCTCAATAAAATCAGAAGATAGCAAAATTATTCAACACAGAACTTGATTCAGGGTCTAACCACGAACTTGTATTCCGTTACATTGCAAGTTGCACAGCGTTTAAGATAAATACAACCTCTCACTATCTATCTAAACTCAAGATGAGCGTGTTTATCTTACTGTATAGCCTAATGAAGCGTTTACTTGGAAACCTACAGTAGGAGCCACGAAAGAGTGCAGTTGTCTCAACACGCCCTGCAGAAGACACAGACCGGTTGTCAGTGTTGTACTGTACTGTCCAAACATCTAACTAACGTAGTTAATTGGTTAACACAGTCTCGTTGACTGCTTCAAGGTCACGCGCTAATAGCACTCTTATCCACTGCCTGTAGGCTACTATCATCTTCTAAGAGTGTAGTTAAACAGGTTGAGATAAAAGCCTAGAGCTATTTACAGAAATTACAAGTCATTGTTTTGTTGGGGGAGCGATATCCTTCGGCCAGACTTTGTTTTCACGCATTCCGATTGTGTTTCACACTTAATGGCATTCATAGAATTCCTTGGAAATTCAGCAGTGTACGCAAGCTTAGGCTAATAAATAAATTGTCTCTCTATAAGGTATAAATTATAATATTTTGGTTCAAATCGTTGTGTAATTAAGTCAATTGTAATTTTCAACTTGACATTTCTCATGACATATTGACTGACAATAACATTTATTTCATTTTAATATGTTTTTTATTAATTAAATGCAAACGACTGTGAGATGTTTTGGTGTTTCAGTTACTCAATATGACAAAACCTGGTGGACAGATTTTAATTAAATTTTGTATACAGGGTGGAAAAAAAGTATGGAAACGCTTTCACTAATTTTGTATGGCTTCACTTATACAAATTAAATTTTGCACATCACCACTTGTATTAAGAACCTAGTTTTTTTGAGACCAGTGGGGACATTTTATCTTTTCAGGGGAACGGCCCCGTGAGGAGTCGGACGAAAATCTTAAATGTAAGCATAGGCCGAGTTTTGGTATCAAATTAAAGGTCTAGTAAAGAGAAACTCATTACCGCAAACCGCACTTAAAAAGGTTGACCCTATCCAGAGTACGGGCCGTTTGAAATTTCATAAGTAACGTTTTGATTAATTATTATTTCTCCGCAATTTCACAGTCTCAAGTAAACTGTTCTGACTGAAAATGACATTTTAATGGAACACAATTATCCAAAAGAATTAAATTAAAAATTATCTATGTATTACAAAAAATAACCATACCTTTTAAATGAGGTGCTCAAACTGCTCTCCGAACACTTGTTGGCAATGAGCTAGTCTATTATAAAAACCTACTGCAGTCACATTTTGAAGCATCTCGGGTGTAATTCTTCTTGCTTCTTCTAATAAACGATTTGTCAGCTCCTCAATGTTGGCTGGTTTAGTTTTATACACATTATCTTTTAAGAAGCCCCACAAAAAGAAATCTAGTGGATTAAGATCCGGTGACCTAGCCGGCCACTCAACGGTACCCCTGCGACCAATCCAACGGTTACGAAACACTTCATCTAACAGATTGCGCACCTCCGCAAATAGTAATGGGGCGGTGCTCCATCTTGCTGAAACCATACTGCATTAAAATTTGCCCCAAGAAGAGCACGCACTGCTGGCAAAATGTTATTTGTCAACATATTGAAATAAATTTCGCCCTGTTAGATTTCATCTATCACAAACAGTCCTACAATTTTATTGTTTATTATTCCAGCCCACATATTCACTTTCTGAGGCCTTTGTGTGTGGCCTTCTATCATTCCAGTGTGGATTATGTGTCGGCCCAGTGACGCAATTATGCCTATTAACTTGTCCATTAACAAAGAATGTAGCTTCATCAGAAAACAATATCGAACTTAAAAAATTTTGAATTTCGTCACACTTTCTCATTATTATTTCGCAAAATTCATTCCTTCGATCAAAATCATCCTCTGCAAGTTGTTGGGTTAGGGTTACTTTAAAAGGGTGATAGTTGTTTTTTGTGTAAAACCAATCAAAACTGAGGTATGGCTCATATCAAGATCTTCTGCAGCCACTCTGGCTGAGGTGCTGGGATTTTCAACAAATGTTTGGAGTACATCCAAAGATTTTTGTTCATTTGTTGCCGATTTAGGCCTGCCACTTCTTTCGCGATCTTTGACTGTTCTAGTTTCTTCAAATCTTTTTACTGTCTTAAACACTGTTGACTTACTAATTGGGGGTCTATCAAGAAAAGTGTCATTAAACAAATGCGCTGTTTCTTCATAGGGACGAACTAGATATCCATACCCACGCATCATAAGCAGCGTGATTCTCTCAAACTCACTAAGTGACATTGCTTTTAAAACTAGTAGAATAAAATGTAAACACTTAAGTAAAAAAATTTATAACTATCGCAGTACCTTCTAGTGAAGACTTTCAACTTTATCTTACGTGGACGAAATTATAACGTAGACTAAAAAACCAAGCTGATATTAAAAATACAAAACTTTGGAGTTTTGCTGTGACAGTACTGTTTGTATTGCCTAAACCAGTTTATGTTTGCCTGAGATAAAAGGGCTGGAGAGACTGGACCTGTTCTTGAAGACAAGACAGGAAAACCCCTATTTACTGTTATCCAACAAATGTAGAGATAAAAAAATAATTTTTGTTGGAAATTGTTTTTTCAAATTTACATAACCGACATAAAACATACTACTGAAAGTAAATTAGTTACTTCACAAGACAAAATAACTAAATTTCTTTGTCATGAAATTCATACGGCCCGTACTCTGGATAGGGTCAACCTTTTTAAGTGCGGTTTGCGGTAATGAGTTTTTCTCTTTACTAGACCTTTAATTTGATACCAAACTCGGCCTATGCTTACATTTAAGATTTTCGTCCGACTCCTCACGGGCCGTCCCCCTGAAAAGATAAAATGTTCCCACTGGTCTCAAAAACTAGGTTCTTAATTCAAGTGGTGATGTGCAAAATTTAATTTGTATAAGTGAAGCCATACAAAAATTAGTGAAAGCGTTTCCATACTTTTTTTCCACCCTGTATACATCGCTTGAATATAAGAATACAATATTTTGTTCCTAGCATTCAAAATTAATGCTATATTCATAACATAAACATTTTGAGAAGTAATTTCAAGTAAATTTAGTGTAGACATAGTCGACATTATTTATATTGTATTTATATCGCTCATATAATTAAGACGTTAGCACACATTTGTATGTGCAGGTATTGTGGTGTATTTCACAGTGGTATTTTAAACTTTTAGTATATGTGGCGGTAGTGACACATTAAAACAAGTTTGTTTATTCTGAATATCACTGAAATAACCATTATAAAATTTAAGAAAATTTAGGGTCTGTAAGGTACTTTAAATGAGCTTCCTTTAACATTGTAGCATATTTACAGTAACTAAAGGAATGCAAACAAAAGGACCGGACTCATTTCGCTTCGTGACTATAGTTCGGGGAAAGAAGCGAGCACGGTGAGCCCCTGACTATCGCAATTGGAATCACAAAGCAATGCATCTGGAACACAGTGAACATATTTACGGCCGAGAAAACCATGAAGGATCTTCGTTTTGTAATGATGAGGGATACGATACTGATTAGGTATACACATATTGTTCCTGAAAACCAAGAAAAGATCAAAAATAAGATGATATAGTGAAAGTTATTTGAAAAGCGAGGACATTCACAAAATACCCATTATCCATGAACGCTCATCAAAGAAAAAGAAAAACAGTGAAATCGGTGGCCCCCGTGTTGGTGTGTTCCTTATGGAATCGAAATAATCGTAAATATTATAGTTATATGCCATTGTTTTGATGTTTGTAAATCTGTCAGGCAACAGCTACTATGTACGACAGTGTTAAAATGTTTCATGAACACTGAAATGACAAGTACCTCAAATATGCCCGATTCCTCGGGGCCTGGCTCCAGCTTTTGGCTTAATTCTTCGCTTAATAATTGGTCATATGAGGTTTTCCTGCTGGTTCTCGCCGCAATTCAAAGATTCAAAAATGGACGAGAATATTATATGCACGAGAATTACAGTCTCTTGAGATATTGTAGCTTATGACAAATTACAAACGGCCAGAGTGCTGAGTAAGAGTTTCCTTGTAACTGTCGAGACAACTACGAACCAATCGAGTCACAAACGACCCCTATAGAGTAAATAAATAACTAAATACATTGAGCGTTTCCGCTACAGATAGGCTACTGAAGATTGACTTAAACGACTCAACCATATCAAAATAGTAGGACTAGACGACACACCCGGCCGTACTCAGATATTGTTGTTTAGTCTTAGTTTCCTAATCGACTTTCTTTTCCAATGCATTTTATTGAGAATTTTAAGAAGAGGAGAGTTTCAGGCAAACTTGAAACCTTAAGAATGTGTATGGAAATTGACCAGGCTTAGTATAATCCCACAAATCATACTGCAATCCCCAGCTCTGCCGAGACTGCCACAGCTCGTCTCAGGAGAGGTAAATACAAGAAGGATTGCCGAAGAAACACAGTTACAATTCTACCCTTCCAAATTTTGTTTGTACAGTTCAGTTTTGTTAGTCACAACTCATCTCATCTATCCAAGGATTTATTTGTAGAGTTCAGTTAATATGTCAGTTCCAACTCTACGTACACTCCTAAGAGTTTATTTGTACAGTTCAGTTTTTTAAACACTTCAAATCTGATAACATCCCACAACGACTTGAGTTTCGTACAAGGAGGTAACAACAACAACAAATCAGTCCTTACCAACTACATCTAAACAGTATTTTCCGAAAACAAACAAGTTCCTTTATGTTGGTTTCTACTATTCTACTGTCTATAAGGGAACAACTCTTAGAGTTAGATTTAGATTTGGTGCTATCGAATCCGAATAACTGAGGTCTTATATGGTGTCTCTCAAGTATCCCCCTTAAGATCTTTTCTCTTTACCTTGTTTATAAATGACACTAAGAAGTATATAGAAACAGGTAGGCACCTCTTATTCACATATGATATAAAGACTTATATCCTCAAGTCAGCAGCAGGTTTTCCCACAATTCTACTCTTCCAAGACTTTGTTTGACAGTTCAGTTTTGTTAGTCAGTCACAACACATCTGATCTATTCAAGGATTTGTTTCCATAGGTCAGTTTTGTTAATGTGTCAGTTCCAAAACTAAACTTCCAAGAATTTGTTTTGATAATTACTTACAACAACTAGACTCGTCCAAGGATTTATTTGAACAGTTTACTTTTGTTTCCTACAATGTCAGTTACAAATCTTTTCAAAGGATCTTTTATTCACATTTTAAACAGGAATTTGCTGGATTTCACTATGCAGATTTTATAAGGTTTATAAGGGCATAAACACCCTTAAATACACACTACTGATACATTTTCTATCCTAAATAGCTTGGTGGATACTCACATTTGAACATATTTGAGTCTGTTTCAAAATTATCACTGATGATAACTGTAAGGTGTCTTCTGGACGTTTCTTAATATAGATGTTTTCAATGACTTTACTGTTACCAAAAAAAGATTCTAGTTATAGCTTTATAAAACATTAGCTGTTTCCCGCGGCTTCGCACGCTTTTGGTAAACTTTGCCCGTGTATTGCTTTGCCTTCAAATAGTTTTTGGCTATTTAATATACGTAACCGTCTCGTAATTGCAGTTTATAATATGCAGGCGCTTGGATAGCTTGCATTTTTTGCAGCGCAGCCTGGTGGTGAGTTACATCAATGGCCATAGCATATAAACCTTCTACGTGGAAAAATACAAATAAATACAAATTTTCATAGTGATCGGTCCAATAGTTTCTGAGTCTATAAAGGACAAACACACAAACATTCATTTATATATATATATATATATATATATATATATATATATATATATATATATATATATTAAACCGACCGTTTACGTGCATGTATGATATAAACAAATGTGTCAAATTAAAAAACGTATGATATTGAACACCGATTCACATGCTTAATTGCAATGACACAACGTATATTACAACTTGATAGACTCTCATAAAGCAACAGTGTCGGCTAGCAGTGTATATATAAGTAGAAACTTAAGGTTGGTTAGTGTTTTCGATTTGTAAACTGAGTGGAAGTAGTGGTTATGTTTATTTGATTGTGTTTGGTTCTCAAAAATCATGAAGCCTCCAAACCTCAGTGCGAGCTGGGTTAATCGATTTGAGAGAGAGAGGAAACATTGTGAACCTACCTAACCATAACTTCCATGGGTAAATGATCCGGAAATTATGGATTCCGTATGAAAAATCGATTAAAATAATAATTAAATATTAAAGTGTACAGATGTGTTCACAAAATGTTATAATTCGCGATCATGAACGTGAGTTATCGTGTATTAAATTTGTTGAGCATAACTAAAAAATGTTTTTGTATTCATGTGCCAAATAGTGCCGAGTGCCTCGTGCCGTTTACAACTAACAATATGTGGGCCTACAAGGGTTCAAAATGTATACAGTAACATGGCTGCCGATACTGTTACAAATACAACTCCACCTGCCACCCGAATATTGGCACCAGAACAAGAAAGTTCATGTTCCCCATGGGGTGCACCTTGAAGATAAATAAGATTTTTAAAGTTTCCTTTATTGTGATCAAAGAGATTTGCTCATCCACATAAAAAAATGTTTTTATTGTGCAATATACAATTTAAAAAAATACACACAGGTTTAACATACGTACTTTTCAATTGTACACTTATCGAACTTAGGTCGGCCACAGAATCTTACTCAAGACTAGTTGGCTTTCTTGACAGTGTGATGTGGAATTTTTGACGTGACAACGTCTTAAATTAGGTTGCGGCTCGGAGTCACTCATGAAAAAGTGTAACGCCCGGTAACGTTACGATGCCCGTCCAGTGGGTCCGCCGCACGGGATCCGCACGGGATAAAGCAGATAACTGTGGGTCGCCGCACGGGATAAAGCAGATAACTATGTTTATTCGTGAAAATGTGGAGTGCTTAGATTCGTCATTTACAACAACTACAACAATAAAGGTAAATAATATTGTACACTGATATTTCATTATCGTAAACTATGATTGATTGATTAATTGTTAGATTGACACAAAAGTTGAGAAACTGAGTTTATAGGTTATGTCATACTATTGACAAATGTTTGATAGTGTTAAGTAAATTATTAGTTTAAATCACTCTGCAATCAATCGTAATTCAGTCGATTGAGAAGAAACAGCGCGTATTGCTAGTCAAACATTTAAAATAACAAATTATAACCTCTAACCTGTCATAACAGTGCGACCAAAAAAAACGAACTAAACCGACCAATCACCACGCGCGGAGTTAGAATTTAACTGTGTTTAGCAAGAATTTCAAATTCCAATTTTAGTAAATTTTTTATTCAACTTTACCATTTACAATAACAAATTTTAATTAATTTCAAATTATGTACAATGTTTTAGTAAACAAAATATATTTCTATAGTTAAAATTTGTGCAATTCTTATTTTCATTCAATTCCTTGTTCCTATTGTGCAATTTAATAATATTCATATCAATAAATATTCTACCGAGAAAAAGACGTTGTCACGTAAAATCTTCGCCCGTAAAACCGACTTTACAGGCAACCATAATTTTTTACATTAACATTGCTTCAACGAGCCATTCTTTCCTAGACCAAAGTCCGAAAAACAAGTCTTCTACAACTCTAGAACCTATCATAAACGATTATTAAAACGCTGCATAAACTTACTAAGGATTCCTCCCTTATACAGAGAGTAGACTTAGTAGACTTTTCGGTCCTAAGTATGTACGTATATTTTATTCGTCGTGACAAGGAAAACTCAACTACAGCAATCGAAATTTCTTAGACCGAAAGGAGATAGCAAGAGACGAAAGTAAACTTTTTTGACAGAAGTAGGTTTCTGTGACCTACATGTATATATATTCTTGCTCTGGATAATAAAGCAAACTCAAATTTGACACCGTAAATACATTAGACAAGAAAGTCGTTATAGTTAAGTTATACAACCTGAAGTAGACATTTTAGATGAAGTAGGCTTGCTTCTCAGTCCTACTGTTTACATATTATATTCTAAATTAATTCTAACCATAAATGCTCTTGAAGGCGTAAAACCTGAAATAAGAATTACCCGCAATCCCGTTTAACCGGAAACACTTAAAAAATGAGTACCTGATATGTGACTAATTCCACTTCAAAAATATCATAAGATCCTATCGTATTACATCATAAGTGCTTTCACTATGAAAGCTCTGCACTTTGACCTTGGAGTTCGTTCACATTGATCTAAAATACGTCGTGTTACTAGAATCGTGGTAGCTATTGAATGAAATACACGGAATGTTGCATAGAAATTGCGAGCGAAATCGCAGGTATGTCCTAATGTACATGTGTCAGAGTAAACTACTTTGTTTGTTCAAATCATATATTTTTCACCAATACCAATCTACGAAAGTCTGCTCTAGAATTTCATCAGTCAAGTTCCACTGCTCTGAGTGGCGATAAATTTATCATTTCAAAATGATGACAAGATTAATTCAGTTCTCAAAAGCATTATGAAGAATTTGAGATATTTTTTAAAGATAGTAACAGTTTTCTGGATAAGACATGTCTCTATATTATCCTTACTCTCGTCATGTCCTCTGAAAGGATTACTACATTTAATCAATAAACTTACTTATTCACTCAGAAATTAGCCTTTTAAATTACCATCCTATCTAATGAGAGAGTAATAGCTTATTACTTTCTCTAAAAAGTAAACACTTTTATAGCTATATAATATAGCATAAACTGTGACTAGAAATCTTTATCTTTTTGTATTTGTTATAACACTATTCATAACGTGTATATCAATTTCCAAATTATACAACAGAACATTAAATCTAACTAACATTATAATAATATAACATCCGTATTAGGTAGTAACCACTTAGCATAAACTCAGCCTTAAGCCACATTTTCCTCGGGATTCCTCCTTACAAATTATTTTACAATGGTTTAAAATCGTTTATAATGTAGGCCTACGAGTAGATTGATATAATTACGGGTGTACTGAACCATCAATGTTTCATTATCTTCATTAATAATTCCTGAAATATGATCAGAATTTGCGATTGCTAAGAGAACATTTACTTGGTTTATAGTCTAGTAAAACCAGAATTTAGCCCTGACATCCAAAGAAGGTTCTACTTTGTGGCAATGTTCTATGTCATCCATGGTGGTATAAAACACCTAATGGAGTGTCATCCATGATTCTGTGTCATCCAATAAGTGGTAAAATGTTGCGCGAATAGAGTGTAGGAGAAGGTGAAAAGGGAGGTAAAATGGTAAGTGTTTGACCAGTTGTTTTCAATTAACCCGAGAACCTTGAGATTTAGTGTAAACTTTGATTAAGTAATTCAAAAAACTAATCTACAAGAAACAATATTGTACAGCAGCATGGAAGGTGTAGTAGTTCTTTGATGGAAATAGTGAATAAACCAGAATCAATAATCCTTTTAGTGTCACGTCTGGTAATAGTGAGTATTTGAGTTCTTCCCAAGTTCGGCCTGGAATGGAAAATTTGTCTTTGTACTTTTTAAAGTAAATCTCATTCCCCCCAGGAGGGTTTACTTCAGGTGGTTTAGCCTATACCTTGTTGAACGTACAGGTTACAGCAAAAACCCGACGTTTCATTTAAATCTGGGCAACCTTATGGATGTCCAGGAGCGGCACATCACTAACAGCAAATTTCGAGATTCTGGGGCGCAACGCTAATTCGATAGGTCTAGTCTACTGCGGGATATGACTGTTGGAGTTGGTGGGGTTCGTTCCCTAAGAGTCAAAGATTTTCCCAGCTTAGACATAAGGGTGTGCCACCCTCTGCCTGCTTTGACTGGAGAGGCTGGTTCAGGGCTACTCTTCTTCCAAGTAGACATGACTTTGAGATTAGTGCCCTAAATTCTTCCTCATGGATCTCGACAGGAAGCGGCCCCTACCCCCAACCTTACCCATCCAGGATATCCTGTCACTCCAGAAGCAGCGCAAAGGTCCTTAAGGACTATGTGCAATTTTCAAAGCTTCCTCTCTAACAAAATAAGTGAATTTCATGTATAGAAAGAATAACTCACGTATCAATTCCATGATAATAATGTCAATTCGACATAGCATTAAAAAATCTCTACTAGTTATATAATAGAAAAGAAATCTATAAGGTTCTCCTCATATTGAAAGTTATCCTCATGGACGTTGCCTCGCCAAGAGTTATATCGGTGACTATATCAGGATTGGTGACGTATATCCTGAGCAATTCCACATATTCGAGCATTTCAAGCCGCTTTTACAGCGGACAGTAATTTATTAAATATTCTTAGATAAATAATCTTTATTTTGTATTTGGTACAATACTCTTAGGCACGAGTATATCAAAGTATGTAAATGTATCCAATGAGAGGGAGTAACTACTCAGGAGGGAGTTAATTAAGGAGCAGATGTTCACCAATGTTTCATCAAACCCATTTTAGTGGATGACTTTTATACTTGCTGCTTTTGCAATCATTGCTGCACTTAATAAAATTCTGTATGCGTTGTTGTCCAGCTGTTTGTGGTAAGGGGAAGTGTGCTAGGCATACTAGATAGCGTACACTACACATGTCGCATCGCAAGCAACGTATTCATCATATATCGTCACATATGTCTGGTTTGGCCTTCTTTGATTATAAGGAAAGGAATGAATAATTTCCTGCATTGGCTGTATACTCTCACAAGAGAACCTCTTCCCAATGATACCCTGCATGTCACTAATATAAAAAACCTTTGATGGACTCCTTTTTTGGGTGTTGTAATCTGTAATTACTAGTTTACTGGGAACCTGAGCAAGAACGTATCCAGAAAAAATGGGGGGTCCTGACAACTGATATTTTCCCGAAAGCTCCATTTTGTTCCTTTAAAAGTTCTTAAACCGTTTCTTTGCTGACGATCTTTCAGCAGTACATGTCAGTAATACTAAATTATTAAAATAATAATAATCGTTTACTAAAAAAAGTAATTGAAATTTTTTTAATTTAGGGGGTCCGGATCCCCCCCTGCACCCCCTCGCTGGCTACGTCTATGGGCCTAACCAATCAATGATAACATTAAATCTTATCACTCTCAATTATATAAGCTTGATTCTTTTTAGCAGTAGAGTTTGAAACTAGCTTTGTTGTTTGCATCATCTAATGTGTGAAGTATGCAATTACCTTCATGTAAGTGTATGGTGTAAAAACAATTGGCTGTTCTGAGAAAAGATACTCTAAAAGAAAAATCCAAATTGCCTATAAGTTTCATCAATAATACATTCTAATCAATTTTATTAATGTAGTAGTGAATGATTCGCTCAAGATTGCTTGATCGTTTGTGGGTTTACCCAATAGCAACAGGGCCTAAGGCTTTACACAGTAATTGATGACGTAATAAGGGTATCGTTGAAAAAGTTTATACATTATTATCCAAAAACACTGTAACTACTTCCCCTCCATCAATAACACAGCACTATTGATTTTTTCTTTCAATGGCGGATTGTTAATATCATGCAGGCCCTTCCAATACTGTCGTTAAAATTTATTCATCAATAAAAAAGATAGGCGATAAGCATGCAGTTACGTTGTAGGTACAACAAAAGTGACAAGACCTTATTTGTTGAAAATTTTATTCTGGTATTAAATTCTACCCTCAGATTTGAGATACAACCTCTCGTTTGGCCGCTATCGGTCATTAACAAAATGTTTGCATGATCCAACAATTCTAATGTCAGATTTCAGCTCAGACCTGTATAGAGCTTGAGAGAAAAGTCTGTACTGGTCTGTGACTATGAAATGCTTACGAGCAGTTTAAAATTAAAACATCTGCTCTCACACTGTTCCTATAAATTACACAGTCTAACACTATTGTACTGTATTTAAATTTTCTAACATGCCAAGAAGTGGGGTAGAATGTATGTACCGTAATGGAGAGTACTTAATCTAATTTAGATATCTTTATCAGCCGAATAAGCTTATCAGGGGGTTTACATCAAACAGGGTGTAATCTGGGCAAATCAGAGATGTCGTTATTTTCTCGAGGGAGTTGTTTATGTCTGTGCTGTGAGAATAAATAATCAGTTATCGTTATCAGCAGGAAAGGTTGATAAGGGTCTTTTATTTTCGCAGGAGATTATCTGGTGATACCGCGAAATTCCCAGGGCGGAGGTTATTGTTACGGGGGTTCTGAATAGGGGGTTCTTTTCTAGAGCACATACGTGTCATATTTCAGGTATCTAACACTTCTAGAACTATGTTAGAAACTGTGTATATACAGGGTGTTCACGAAGGGGTGTCACAAAACTTCTATGGGTGATAGTAAACATAATTTAAAACAAAATATCTCACATAAACATAGCTCGAGAAATGTCTCGTTTAGCCGCCAGCCGCCATTTTGTATTTGGTATAAAATATTATTATCTCAAGAAGTATTAAAGCTACAGCTATCAAACTTCGCACATTGGTAGTAATAATTAAGATACAAATTAAACAAAATAATGGTGTGATTTATATTTATATTAACACAATGGCGCCTGTTGAAACTTTTAAATTCAAATAACAAGACAACCAGTAGGCTATATTTATAGAAAATGCACAAGATACAAACTATTTAGTCATTTTTATATCAATTCTAATGGTACCTTTTGCGATGCAATCCGTTAACGCATAAGCTAGAACGATCACTTTAGTATTTTACAGTATGATGCTGATGTATTTATGTTACGTACCAATGCATATTTTTTAACATCTAGCGTAAATTATTTTACTTGTTTACAGAAACTGTTAAGAATTTTACAGTAATACTGTAAAACAACAATAAATCGTTTACACTACATATGCTTAACGTTGTTTTAATAAAGTACGTAAATATTTTCTCTAATAACTGTTTCAGTGTTTCACCAATTCAAATTGATGTTGACAACTTATTGCTATGTAAATTTATTTTTAGGAAATACGAATATATTTCTTCCTTTCCTCCTCTCCTTACGACAGAAAGAAAAATCACAGCAAACATGGTTTGTCAGTATATTTGCTATCATAAATTATATCATAATTTATATAAAATTTTATATAATAAATTTATATTATATAAAGTTATTAATATAATAATAATAAATATATAATAAAGTTATATATAATAATTTATATAAAAAAAATTCTTTTCCATTAAAACCTACTCACTTCCACCAAGGATACAAAGCAGGAAATCATAAATTATGTCAATAGGCATCACTGCATATTGTAAAATTAATATTGACACATCTAAAAAAATGTGGTTAAGTGCTGTATTACAGCAGTGCCTTAACCAGTATATGTGTTCCATCCTTGTCAAGGGGAGTGCTAAACGTCTCTCCTTTCATACAACACGAGAGAACGTTGGCAACTGCCGGGTATATAACTACAGCGTCACAATACAGCATGACACCGAGAACTTCTAACTTTGGCATTATATTTCATTCGCTTTCAGGGTATATACCTCTTTGAAACTGTTATAATTTACGATTGATGTACATTTATAGTTTATTAATACTGTATTAGAATACAATCTCAAGATAAAAGATAATTTTATCTGAATACGTTGATTACGTCGGTAAGGAAGATTGTCTGTAGTTGCTACACAGTGGCGCTTCTCGTGAGAACCTTCGGCAACAACTGAATAGTTTGATATATCCAGACATGAGCGGCATATGCTACGTGCTTCGTAATGTGATGGAATTTTTACGCTTCTATCTAAACTTTTGACAAATAACATATAACTGTTAATCTCACGACATTACGACCATATAAACCAATATTCAGTAAATTTGCTAAATTATTGTGCAAAAAATACATTTGTTTTCGAATAAATATTATAAAATAAAAATAATAAAAAGCTTCCATGTAAATAGATGCCGCTATTGTAAGTTTTTAAGTGTTGTAATCATAAAAAACTAACTTTAAATTATTAATCAATATGCATGCTGTTCCGTGCCTTATTTTGGAGTGTATTATGAAAATATAAATACATAACTATATAAACTGTAAAAATGTAATAAAATTGTATTTACAACCAGCTTTTAAGTGGTATAACCTTGAATTTTACCACTGTTCTTGATTTTCCTCATAGTATTATGAGCAATATTTTTAACTATTATTAATAAGAATCCATAGCGTATAATATTTTATAACAAAGATTTTTTTAAATATTCATATTATGAAGTAGAAAAGTTTTATATTTTATTTTCTGAATTTCCAATAATAGTGTAAAACTTTAAAGAAAAGTATTTGGGCATGTATTACGTCATTAAATATAAACATCTCATATCAATAAGACCTTTAAAGTTGTCCTTATGGGCTACAATTTAGATGACTGCTAGTACAACCAGCAGTATATTATAGGTAGTATTTATGTTATATAGTAAGAAAACTAAGAGTTGACCACTTTCCCAGTAATAAGACAAAGTGACATTTTAATGTGTTTTTTCTGTCTACTACAGTCAATGCTGTTTTGTTTACAAAGAGACAAACTGAAGCATCTTAGACAGCATGTGGCCATGTGGGAGGTTTTTTATTTACAGCAAGAAAAAAACAGGACCCAAAACAGACCCCAAACAGAAATGTTTGTAAACTTTGACACTGTTAAAGTAAACTTTTTGATGGTTGAAGTAAATTTTGACTTTGCCTACTAGTGCCCTCATGGCAAATTTCAAACCCTCACTCATCAATGCAGGATTTAGTTTAACATATCAAAACATACAAACCAATAAGGATAAAGAACAACTTATTTGGTTAAAGGGGAAAAGGCTTAAATTATCAAATAAAAATAATAAATTAATTTAAGTAAAATAAGATATCTTATATAAACGTTACGGTTTTACAACTTTTTTGGGTGAGCTTGCTACCAACAACTCCAAATTCAATGGAGGCTTCATAAAAACGAATCTTAAGGGTAAAAAAAGTTATATCGAGACATTTTTGAAAACGAGTTTTATAAATTTATAAAATATTTGCTAAAAAGGGGGTTCTAGAACTGAAAACCTGTACGGAATAAATAACTGAGAGCTGTACCTCTATTTTGTTAATTATTTTATTTTGTTCACCCTTTTTTTCACAGTTTAGAAAGTCCACCCTACTAATCTTTTATTTATTTAAGTTCTTTAAGATTGTAGCTAACAGGAAGTATTGTCAAATTCCCTATATTTGTTTGCATTATCTTCAACAACTTATTAATGACTCTTGAATCAGTATAAGAGATTATATAAAGATTTTGTTCACTATCACACTCTTGAAATGATGATAAAATCCTGATGGTAACAAAAGTGCTTATACAATAACATTCCGCTAACATTAGCTGTTATTTGTTTCATCTGTTACTGTAGTCTGTATCAACAGCTCTAAAAGTATTTCAGTTGAGTCTCTCTTGAAGCTGTAGTAGCACTGTTACATACAGGAATGCAACAATTTTGGAAAACAATATATCCATTACCAACCCACCCTCTTACACACTTCCACTATCTATTACCTACCCACCCTCTTACACACTTCCACTATCTATTACCTACCCACCCTCTTACACACTTTCCACTATCTATTACCTACCCACCCTCTTACACACTTCCACTATCTATTACCAACCCACCCTCTTACACACTTTCACTATCTATTACCTACCCACCCTCTTACACACTTCCACTATCTATTACCTACCCACCCTCTTACACACTTCCACTATCTATTACCTACCCACCCTCTTACACACTTCCACTATCTATTACCTACCCACCCTCTTACACACTTCCACTATCTATTACCTACCCACCCTCTTACACACTTCCACTATCTATTACCTACCCACCCTCTTACACACTTCCACTATCTATTACCTACTATTCCACTATCTATTACCTACCCACCCTCTTACACACTTCCACTATCTATTACCTACCCACCCTCTTACACACTTCCACTATCTATTACCTACCCACCCTCTTACACACTTCCACTATCTATTACCTACCCACCCTCTTACACACTTCCACTATCTATTACCTACCCACCCTCTTACACACTTCCACTATCTATTACCTACCCACCCTCTTACACACTCCACTATCTATTACCTACCCACCCTCTTACACACTTCCACTATCTATTACCTACCCACCCTCTTACACACTTTCACTATCTATTACCTACCCACCCTCTTACACACTTCCACTATCTATTACCTACCCACCCTCTTACACACTTCCACTATCTATTACCAACCCACCCTCTTACACACTTCCACTATCTATTACCTACCCACCCTCTTACACACTTCCACTATCTATTACCAACCCACCCTCTTACACACTTCCACTATCTATTACCTACCCACCCTCTTACACACTCCACTATCTATTACCAACCCACCCTCTTACACACTTCCACTATCTATTACCTAACCACCCTCTTACACACTTCCACTACCCATTACCTACCCACC
The DNA here is from genome assembly GCF_021130785.1 of Homalodisca vitripennis. NCBI lineage: Eukaryota > Metazoa > Arthropoda > Insecta > Hemiptera > Cicadellidae > Homalodisca > Homalodisca vitripennis. Next base: position 25,716,854 of record NC_060213.1, on the reverse strand, counting down.
CTCTTACGTACTTCCACTACCCATTACCTACCCACCCTCTTACATACTTCCACTATCTATTACCAACCCACCCTCTTACACACTTTCACTATCTATTACCTACCCACCCTCTTACACACTTCCACTATCTATTACCTACCCACCCTCTTACACACTTCCACTACCCATTACCTACCCACCCTCTTACATACTTCCACTATCTATTACCAACCCACCCTCTTATACGCACTTCCACCATCCATTACCTACCCACCCTCTTACATACTTCCACTATCTATTACCAACCCACCCTCTTACACACTTTCATTATCCATTACCTACCTACCTTCTTATGCACTTCCAATTTCCATTACCTACCCTTCTTACACGCCTTCACTATCTATTACCTACCCACCCTCTTACATGCCTCCACCATCCATTATCTACCCACCCTCTTACACGCTTCCACTATCCATTACCTACCTACTCTCTTACACGCTAGATATTATTTACGAATATTTACATAGAAGCCTGCAACTTAAATGATAATGTAAACTTTTTAGTTTTTGTAGCATATCATCCCACTCACTCAATTAATTAAAAAAAAATACAAATCATAGTTGAAAAAGAACTATTTTTAGCTATTTTGTTTTACATTTTAAATCTTTATCTTAATTATAGATTAAAGACACTTGATATACATTCTTTAAAATATTACTTAATATTTTAAAACTTCATCATTAAGGGAAAATTATACAGAAAAGTTATTAAGTACATTTTATTGTTTATATTGTGTTAACAACATTTTAAATGATTATATTTAAACGCATTCTATAAATCCTTTCATTTTGATGGGTTTTGTAGAGATTGCAGATTTTGTTTCAGTTTGTACTTTGAAGAAAGTTGTAAAAATGCAATGTATAACAAATGCATGCATATGAAAGCAAATACAAATGAATAGTAATTAATATTTACGATCCAATAAAGGATGAACATGATGTCAAGTGGCATTTCATATTTAATTGGTACCACCTTGACTATGACAACACATGTTTAGGTGACCTCTTTTCAATAGAGAGAAACATTCCACCTTTTGACTACTAGTAAAAATGAACGAACTTCAAACTGAAGAGGCACTTGAGTTTTTTTGCTGAGTTTCACGGTGTATTGAGACATGATCTTGGCCACACAAGCCTTCACCTCCATCACAGCAAACCTCATGGCTGTAACAGAGAATTAGTTTCATTGTAATTGTAGTTCTGATTGAGATACTGCTCCACATAAAGTTTATTGAATCAGTTAGTAAGAATAATAATTGAGCCTTGTCAATTAGTTTGAAGTTTGTAGAAATAGGCCTTTACATTCATTGCTACATAACCTTAATGGCTGCAACAGAAATTACTTTTACTATTAAACTAAATCACTTTAATAATTAATTACATATTGGATGTAACATAATAATGTATATATATAAAAATTATAATTAAAATTAACCATTTCGATTAAACTCTAACATAAATCTCTTTAATACAACAGGCAACTAATAAAACTATCCTATCCTAATCAGCTTTCATTCCCCATCCACGCAACTTACATACAGTTACCCCAAGTGTGACCGCAAGAACCACCAACCGTCACTCCCGCCGAGTCCGCAGCAGAAAGGCCCTAATCTCCGCCCCAAAGCGATCGCGCTTGTCAATACTTCTGATGTTGTCTGGGAGAGCGTTCCACAATCGACATGCGGAAACAGTGAAAGATTTATTATATAAGGCTGTCCTATGAATTGGAGTTGATAATAAAGATGCACCCCTACGAGTTCTACGTCCTCTAATATCAGACATAAAAACGAAACTTTGGGCCAAATAACTTGGACAACCATTGTGGATTAGTGCGTGCAACAGACTAAGTACATGAAGATCTCTAAGTTCTTTGGATTTTAATAGGGATAATTGCTCAAAATAAGGAGATACGTGATCATCACGTCGTAGTTTGTGGTCGGAATGGAGACTTACAATATCTAGTTTCATTGTCACAATAGATCAAATTAAGATATCTCTAACATTCCTAAGAAATCAACTGAATTTTTCTTAAAATTAATGTGAGAATTCATATCTAGTTAGCACAAATCGATAGCTGGAAACTTAAGGATGAAAATCTACAACAATATAAATAAGAAAATTTAATCTCTAATATTCCCATTTGAAGTGAATACATCATACAGCATTAAATGAATTTTAAAATTGGACTTACCTATACAAATCCTTGGTCCATCCCCAAACGGTAAGAACGTAGAGTTGGGTTTGAAATTGTTCCCCTTGAACCTTTCAGGGTTGAACTGGGCAGGATCAGGATAGTATTTATCATCTTTGTGCAAGCCAATAACGGGAATGAGCATCACTGTTCCCTTCTCTATGATGAGGTCCGAGTCCGGTACTTTGTATGGTTTAACACATTCCCGCGACAGCATGGGCAGTACAGGATAGATCCTCTGTGCCTCTGTACAAACAGGTTTGTAATCAGTGGAGGTAAGGAGATTGTACCAAACGCTAAAGGTGATTAGTTATAAATAAGTTAGTTACCTTGGATAACTTGATCCAGATATGGCATCTCCCTGAGAGCCTCAAAGGACAACTCCCCATGTTTGGACAAGACAGAGTCCACCTCCTGTTGGACTTTCTGTTGAATTTCAAGGTGCCTCGATAACTCGAACAGAACGAAGCAGATAGTGCGAGAGACTGTCTCCGAACCACCAGTCAGGAAGATCACAGTGTTTGAAGCGATTGATTCGTCTGTGAACCCTTTTAAAAGGTGCAAAACTTCAGTTCTGTTCACAAAAGTTGAACACTTTTTCACTATCAAGTAAATATTTTAAAATTAGAAGGTTTGCATTGTCCTATTATTTTCATATCCTAATATCTTCATGATGCCCTCGCTCTGGAATTCTTCATAAAGTTATGAAACTCAGCAAATCAATGCTCTATCACTAGAAATTAGTTGGTCGATAATTTTTATCCCACAATGTTTCATACTCAACCAACACACACAAAAATTTATTTGTAATTTAAAATTTCATTATTGAGTCATGGTGCCAAAAACCCTTGTTTATATGTTATATTTATAAAAGCCCTCACTTACTAATTACTAATTCTCCAACTACAAATTCGGGAAGAATTTGATACATGTATGCTTAATGACTTAAACATAAAATCGAAATTATTTTCATCAAGATCAAATATCCATATGGGTTGGAGAAATAGGATTGTAATCTTTTATAACAACTATATTCTGTTTTTAAACTTCCCTCTGTTCTAGAAAGATGAAATTCAACACACATGTGTATTATGCTCTTAATTGTTACAGACAATCGGTACTGGAAATACCTTGAAGCAGAAGTAAATAGCAATGAGTGGAAATACATTTTGTTTTTGACCTAAGTTGACTTTTCAGACCAACTTTTCAATGTATGTCCATATTTTCTTGATTAGGGCAACAATGCAAACGCTTCTATAGTATTGAACGTAACAGACCTGAAGTAGATATAATTGCTGAAAGTACAGTTACATGTTTGATTGAAAAAAACTTTTGAGACCTATTTATAAGTCATATTTTCTTAAACACAGCAAGAACTCTACTATAGTGTGTAAAATATATTGGTTCGAACCAGAAATGTTTCTTCACACGCAAAATCTGAAATAAGAGCCAGTGGCAAGTTTGTTTAGCCTCATATCATTTTAACAATGAACACTGAAATGTCTAGTTTAAACATGTCTACATCAGATTCAAAATTACCCCAGGACATATTATGTCATAAATGGGGGTCACTAGATTACTATAAACAATATTTCTCCTCTCTAGCCTAAAATAGATTTAGTATTGCTGAAATTGTTGGAGTAAACTTATTTATTTTTAGAAGTGTTTTATTGTCCTAGAAGCTGTGATGCATGTTCACATCAAAGCACCAGAGGCAGCAAGGACCTATGCACAAATGCATCAATATAACACAAGACAAGCATCTGATTACTGCCTGCCTCGTTAATAGGCTCACAGCAACTGAAAAGAGTCCAAGCTACGCTGGCGCCAAGATGTGGAACGCACTTCCTGAAGACTTGAAAATAACGGACCGGAGACATTGCCGGAGACAAACCCTCAAGAACTGGCTACTGGATCCAACCATTTTACTCGCTAAACAAATTCTACGGGAGTAAGACCTAAGATCAACAAGACACTAGACCTAAACCTTTATTTGTTGACGCAATTACTAATCTTAAAGTTTATGTAAATAAAGATGATTTGACTTTGACTTGACTTTGACATTGTTCCATTTAAAAAGGCTATGCCTGTGACATATCTGTTATTCAATAACACATTGTGTATGACGCCACGAGGAACTGCTAATATTTATTATATTTTTATTGAGCCAAGTATAAATAATATAATATCAAATGGTAAATTGTGAAACCAATATTGACGTTGGCTGTGAAACCTACTTAGGTGTTAACAAACCTACAAGAGTGCTCAAACATCATATTATACCATTCTTTGTTCCAAATGTGTCTCACAATTCACGTAAACTCATTTTCTTAGTTAATATAGTGCAAATAGTTAAGAACTGATCTTCAACCACTGATTAAAACTGATAAAAAATCTGTTCTCTGAACCACTTCAGATTCACGTTGTTTAGTCACAAAGTGGGTAGTATTTTACAACGATCTCCTCATAATCTATCATTCAAAACTGTGCCCTTATCTTAGCTGCACTATTATCTTAATAATACCTGTTTTGTTAGATAAGTAACCACTAGAGGGTTAGTAGTCTACAGGTTACTTTTGGCAAGATGAAATAACTACTGTCCGGCAACTTACATTTCTCAGATGTATCTATTGATTTCTCATCCTCCTCTGTATAGTTCATCTGGTCAATGATTGCATCATCCTCGTGAACAGAAGTAGCCACATGGGGCGTGATCTCCCCTTTTTCTTCTTGTTCCTTGAGTGATAACAGCAGTTCGAAGTAGTCGTTCCTGTGGATATTATTCTCCTTACGATATTTCATGTTAGCCCGGGTCATATTCATGAAGTAATCGTACAGCTCACTGGGCGATACGGTTATGTTGAAATAGTCAGCTATTTTTGGCGCTAATGTTACAAATGTGAATTTTAAAAATCGCAGAGGAGAACCGGTAAACATTTTTTCCACAATCGACTTGAACTTTTTGAAGTCAGGGCTGTCTGGTGGGAACTGGACTCCAAAAGCACAGCTTGCGATCACGTCCAAAGTGAACTCGAAGAGAACGTTTGAAGGATCCACATCTTCATTCTTCACAGATGAAACCTCGTCTATCTTTGTAATCAAATTTTCACTGCTTTTGGAGATCTGTTCGAACATACCTCTCAATTTCCCTGTTGTAAAAGTAGGCGTCAATTTGTGGCGAAGTGTTCGCCACACACTTCCTTTTAATCCAAGAAGATTTCTAGAGAATAAATCTTTCTTAAGTGTAGGTGCTGACCGGTCTTGAAAATGAGTGAAATCTTTCACCAAAACCTTGTTTATCAAGGTCGGATCCCGCACCATAAGTACAGGCTTTTTGAATTGGAACAACCCAACATATCTTTCGTCAGGGAAATTGATTGTAAATCTCCTTAACTGCGTCTGCTTGTGATTGTTTGCCTAAAATGGTACCGAGAAAAGTTCCTTTCTTTATGTTGGTCACGCCTCTTTTGTCCCAGTAGTCATCATTGTTTGTGATGTACCAGTACAGAAGGCACAGAGCAGAAATAAGAGCTAGGAGAATATCTATCAGTACAGAACCAGTGACCACAGCCATCGTCACCTCCGAACCTGAAACACAACAATCAGCATTACATTAGCCACTCTTGTGTATCTTATATGACCAATGAATTACTATGTAAAAGGTGCTAATTCAAATACATAAAGATGTGAAAGCTAAACTTGCTTTCTGATTGTACAAACAGAATTGTAAACAAGAAAACTTTGTAAGAAAACATAATAAAACTAAAATAAATAAAAAAAACACTTGTCTGAGTCAGTTTGGAATTAATTGAATTAACTGAGAACAAAAATGATTTAATGGAAGTATGTAATGATTGTTTTGAATTGATGTATTGAAAATGTGAGAAATTATTACAACCTTGATAAATAACAAGTTATAAATTGAGGTATCAAAATAATTAGCCCCTCTTGTGAATCTTATATGAGCAATGAAATACTCCATAAAGCTGCCAATTCAAATATGTACAGAGACATGTGAAAGGTAACTTATATATATATATATATATATATGTATATATATAATTTCAATAAACATTGAATCACAAAAAGTACTTGCTCCGCCGGGAGTCGAACCCGGATCTCTCACTTGCCGGGTGAATGTGCTACCATTACACCACAGAGCGCTTACTTTTTCTGATTCAATTATTTTCTATTTTATATATATATCCATAATTGTGTTGAATTGATAAATTGAAAATGTGAGAAAGGGTTACAATCATAATAACAGAGATTAAAAATTGAGGAGCCAAATAATTATTAAGTTTGATATACCAATTAATTTATAGATTTTCATAAAGCAATGACATTTTTATAGAGTGATCGTTCGTGTAGGCAAGCAACAAAATATTTACAGAATATTTATAGTAAAAATGTATGTACGTACAGTAAATATAATGTAATGAACTAATTATTTACTAAATTTGGAATGGTGAAGGAAACTTAATACAGTTATTATTAATATAATAATGTTAATTATAAAATAATTAAAGCATAAAGTTGATAAAATAACAATGTTTAATAAGTGACTTTTACTTTCATTAAAGTGTGGGAGCAATTTTGGTTATACACTATATTGATCTTTACACTACTAAAACCGTTCATCCTTCAGGAGGTTTGGCCGGAATGGATAGTCAGAACAGTTTGTAGTCACCATTGAGATTTAGGAGTGAATGTACCATAGTTTAACACATTGATTGCATTGGATACAACATCATATCCATACAGGCAACATTGATTTGATGATGGTGCATGCCACTTTATGGGATTTGGCTAATGTTTTGATTATGGAATGTTTAAATTATATTATTTAAGAACTATAAGAAATTTCATGCTGATTTTATGTAAAAAAAACGTTTCAATATAGGTAATAATAAGAGAGCTGTGACTGAAATTTTTTTATCAAAATCGGTTTTTTGAGCATAAAGGACGCAACCAATAATCAATTTGACCCCATTACTTTGTTGGTCTTGTTATTAGGCACAACTTTGTCCATTTAATCTTTGCTGTATCTCTTGTAGTTTCCAAGATCCCTTCAGTGTGGAACGCACTTTGTTTTGTAACAACTTTGTAGCATTTTGTTATAGAATAGGAGGTCTTACTCAATTGGAAAGGTGAGAAGCTACTTTTCTGGGAGAATCCAGAACAGTGTTTACGCCAAACCTTCCTCCAACCAATCCTCTGGTGGAAGATTGTATTAGGGTGGAAAACTTTTGACAAATGAAGAAGCTAAAGGTGAACTCTTTAATAAAATTCAAGCTATAACAAGAAGAGTACCCACAGCTCAAACCCATAAGATGGTTTCCTGAACTATCTCTAACAATAATATTAATAGCTGCCTGTACCCATAATTGATTCCACGCTTTAAAAATCTTTTTGACTAAACATGTATCTGTTGGCAGTATTGAGCGCAGTTTCTTGAAACTATAGTTAAGAATTACGTTTGTTTGAAAATGACCCAGGAAAGACTCCCAAGGACTATCCATCATATCAATAGAATGGGATCAACCAATCCAATCATATCCTAAACCAATCATTTTAAGTGGACTCGTGTCATCATTTCACAAAAACGGAACTGCAAAAAATGAAATGATAATATATTCTACACATAATGTAACTATGATTGGAAGTGTTGATTCAGTTGAATTTTGAGTTTAGCTCCAGTTTACCTTCCTTTTATTGCAGCCTCTGGTATATGACGCTGTCTCAGACTTCACTCCTGTAATCTGGAGTGATGTTTGTCTGAAGAGATCCAAAAAAGTTGATGATGAAGAAGCTCAAAACAAAACATTTATATCATTTCGACATCAGAGACACCTATAAATAGTTGAAGTGGTAGTCTTATTGTTTAAGACTTCATCAGACTTCAGACGCTGCAATAAAAGGAAGGTGAACTGGAGCTAAACTCAAAATTCAATTGAATTAACCCTTCCTACCATAGCTATGTTATGTGTAGAAAACTCGGTTGCTCCACAGTGCTTAGAGATCGTGTCTATCACATCGTAGTGCTCTCAATTAATTGTGTACCTGATGATACTATGAGAGATGAGATAAGGCTACCAATTCACCTGTTTATAGGTGTCTCTGATGTTGAAACGATGTAAATGTTTCATTTTGAGCTTCTACGTCAAGGAATTGTTTTATATCTCTTCAGACGAACATGACTCCAGATTCCAGGAGTCAAGTCTGAGACAGCATCAGATAACAGACGCTGCAATAAAGGGAAGGTGAACTCAAAGATAAACTCAAAATTCAAATAAATTCCATTTAAACTTTTGGAAATATGATTATTTCTTCTGAATTCCAAAAGTGTTGGTTTTTGTTGTATTTTCTAAGTTCCTATATGGTGTAAAATAAAAAAAAATTCAATATCCTGTTGTACTTGCGATTAAAAAGTATCATCACATCTCAAAACATGCCACGGGACTGGTTTTTTTTTTTTTTTTTTTAGTTTCTATATGACTGCAAAGGGCTGTTTTGGCTTGGATGCCAGAATAGCTTGTGCTAGACCTGGATGTGTGTATAATAGTTTTGATATTGAAATGTGCAGATTACTGTTCATTTAGTGACAACGTATAGAGTAAAGAATTAAATAAGATATTTATTTTATTTTAAAATACACAAAAATGCATGCAGTGAAAATTTATATTTCAACACTAAGAAAGAAGTACATTTTACAATCAGTGCCAAATAATACCATCTTACTTCGCAACCGTGTTTTATAAGTTCATATGGCTGATCCGGTCATTTCAGAATTTCATTAAACAAATTATACCATTTAATTACACCACTAATACAGCAATATCAGAATTTGTACCTATCACATTAAAACATTATTGAAAAAATGTAATGCTCTTTTGCTATATTTTTTTATCGGGGCAAGAAAGCAAACTAAACAATAGGACTATGAAATACCCTACACAGACCTAAGGTGTACTTGTACAGGTGATATATACTCGTATTTCTAAATGTATCACTAGTTCTAATGTGATAAGAATATAATTCAGTTACAACTACAACTAGGAAATCATATCCACAATGTAAATGTGGATATTATTGTCATTTCTATATTATTGGTTAGTGCAAATAGTTAATGATTTATTTACATTTGACCATAAATTTTTTAGCAATAAAATACACTCATTTATTTATGAGATTTTATTTCAATCTATAAAAGATGTTTTGTGACTTATTTCATTATTATAGATGGGTTTCATAAGAGGTGTCTTTATTTCAAAAAGTTTTAATTCATTATCAACATTGTCAGGTGACCTGGTGCTTTCTTTTTGATTATTCTGTAAGCTGTATCAGATACTGATGTTATTATTTTTTATGTACGTCAGGTTAGAAGGAAGACTAGTTCTTTGGTTTTGTGTTTTTGTGCAATATTTGTTGTTTTAACGTTATGCTAGTTTTAGCATGGTTAATATTTGAAAATACTGTATATCATCAGTTCTTAAATGAAGACCAATGACATAGAAATGAATACTATACATAGTGCATGTTGATTCATTTATTGGTTAGTGTGAATAATTACTAATTAGTTACCTTACTTTTGTCCATAGATTTGTGTTGCAATAATTTATTATCTTTTATCGTTCTTCTTCTAAACAATAACCAAATTCAGATTTCCTAAAGAAATATTAAAATTGACAGACTTTATCAGTTAAATGGGTAAGGATTTTTAACTGACAATTTAGTTCAAATGGTGAGCATTTGTTTTGTTATGGGGGCCTTTTAATATAAAATCACAACACTATGTTTTTATATACTTAGACAAAATTAAAAAATTATCTTGGAATTCATATAACACTTACTAATCAAAATTTGTCATAAACAATATTTGTATCTTAGGTTTTGGATTTTGAGATATTTTGTTTTAAATATATTTCACGTAAATCCCATTGGAAATAAATTATTAATACTTCAGTTGTAACAAATTATATCTATTTCCTCCACTGGATTGGAAGGAATATTTATTTTTCAAAATAATTAAATTGCTTGGCTTAAATTATATTTTATTGATTTGGAGATTTGACAAGTTAGTTAGTTATAAGTAAGCACTTAACCTCTATTTATAACTGCAACTTTAGTGTTAAAAGTTAAACTAACTATTTTAACTTTACTGTTAAAATAGTTCAAACTAAACAAATAGTTAATCTTTTTAACTTGTACATCGTATTGAAGTATAAAAAAACAATCATACCAATCGATTACATTACCTCAATAAAATCAGAAGATAGCAAAATTATTCAACACAGAACTTGCAGCGACGTAACTAGGGGGGGGCACGCGGGGCATGTGCCCCGGGCCGCAAGTTGTTGGGGGGGCGCAACACGGCCACAGATTTTTCTATAAAAAAATTGTTGAAAATATTTTTTAATGCGAGGTGTGTTGCCAAAAGAAAAATCATTATATTTATTATTTTTATTTGATTTAAAGTCCTAAGAAAAATGCAAAGTGAAAATGATGAATGCTATCTGACTATTTACGAATCATGTTTACGGTCTGCATGAACTTGTACAGAACGAGTATGGGCACACTGTGTTATCTGTGGAATGAACTCACTAGGACGGCGCGGCGTCAGACACTTCCTTCCCCTCCCGGCTCCCACCCGCAGCTCCCCCATCCCTCTCACACCGCACCACACATGCCACTTGCCACATGTCCACAACACAACACATCGATGCTCGCTGGCCTGACCTTGACTAACAGACTAACTGCGTATGTTGTGCAGTTGGGTTGCACTACTATTGTTGACAATAGTTCATACTTCTACTTCATTATATACATCATCAGTGGTTCGGTTTCACGTAAAGTGGTTGCGGAGCTGTTTCTTTGAGTGTTACTAGCAATATTATTTTCGTGTTTGTGTGAATATTAGTCATGTCGAAAAAAAACTGTCTGGTGCGGAAAATCGCAAAAGAGCTAAAGAGAGAAAAAAAGGGACGCACATCAATCCTCGTCTCTTCTATCATCATGGCTAAATGAAACAAACAGTAAAGGTAGGTAAGATAGATATACAGTACTTTGTTACTTTGTATTTATAACTAATACAGATTAATGATTAACTTATTGAAACCTTAAAAATATATCATAATTAACTTTTCTGTAACTGTAGCAGCGTACTATTGATATGAATCTGTGTTTAAAAAAAATATATAATTGAACACAGGGTTTAAGCTTTTCTTCTTCTTAAGCTATTTCTTAGGAAACGCTAACAAGCAGCAAATCTAGTCATCGTCACACTTGAAGACGACATTTCGCTTTAACCAAGAACTAAGAACGTCATAATTTATTTTAAAAAATTAGTATAGTAGGAGATGCTTTGTCGGCAGTATTGTTTAATTTAGCGTTAAACTATGCTTTTAGATAAATACGGCACAATTTAAACAGCTAAGTTCTACCACAAATTGACAAATATACCAATATTATTATTTTATCGAATGAAGGTAACTCGAATTTTTTTTATTTTTTCAGATGAAATCAGCTGTAGTACAAGTACGACTTTTGGAAGATGGAGGGTCCATCAGCTGATGCAGTCCAAGACGTGTTTTTCAACTAATGCTAATCTTGGTACGGAAAATCTTCAGCTGGAAGAACTTCCAGTTGTACCAACGGTCACCCAGGATGACGTCGAGGGTGAAGAGATCGAGATGTTTCAACCGGAGCAAAAGTATAATAATGGTAACGTCTACGAGTTTGACAACTGATCCAACCCATGGTGAGTCTACTAAAATCTATTGATCTAAAAGATCCGGGGAAGTGGCCTAATACCATTTCGGATGCAGGACAGATGTTTTCTCGTATCGAGATTATTGAATGAAGGGAAAATAGAAACCTGATCTTAACAATACTTTAAGAGATGGGAGACAGTTGACTAAAGAGAGTGGTTTACAAAAATTATGCCTAATGGCTTAAAAGTACATCGAACATGGCTAGTCTATAGCAAATCAAACAATTCCTTGTATTGTATCCCATGCAAACTTTTTTCGCACACTGAACATCAACATCCACATAAGATTTCTGCTTTAGCCAAAGATGAAGGGTTCACTCAGTGGAAGAAATTGAGTGAACGGATTCCTGAGCATGAGAACTCCTTAAATCACAACAGTGCTTTTGTGCTTGGAAAATTTAGAATCTAGTTTAAGTAAACGTTCTGGCATTGACAAAGAACTACAAGACATGATTGCACTTGAAGAGGCACACTGGAAGGGTGTTTTGTATGCTATCATTGATGTAATCTTACACCTAGCAAAAGATGGCAGCCCATTACGAGGCTCCAATGAAAACCTGGATTTCAGTGACCCTAGATGCGGTAGGTTTTTTGAACACTATTGAACTAGTATCTCATTACCATGCACCTCTGAAAGGAGCACATCTTCGCCATAAAAAAGGCCAAGTCAGTTACTTTTCGCCGCTCATCCAGAATGAATTTTTTAGACATTATTGCAGGAAAAGTCAGAGAAAACAATATTTTGTGACATCAAGGCTTCAAAATACTTTTTCAATTATGTTTGACTGTACCTCCCGACGTAAGTCATTTGGAGCAAATGTCTCAAGTCCTTCGTTATGTGAAAATCACCGAACAGGGTCGGAGGTAGTGGAGAGTTTTATTGATTTTGTAAAAGTTGGTGAAAAAAACTGGATTGGGTCTTTCGCAAGAAATTTTCAGAGAAAATCAAAAAAGATGGCTTAGATTTGAAGAACTGCCGGGGCCAGTGCTATGACAATGGTTCGAATATGGCTGGCAAATACAAAGGCGTCCAATCTAGGATTCTTGCCGAAAACAACCTGGCTTATTTTGTGCCTTGCGCGGCTCATTCCTTAAATTTAGTAGGTGAAAATGCTGCTAGTATGTCAGGGGAGGTACAGTCATACTTTGGAACTCTTAACTGCTTGTACAATTTTTTTGCTTCCTCGACCAATAGATGGGAGGTTTTATTAAAACATGTCCCTCTATCTCTAAAACTACAAAGTAACACCAGATGGTCGACTAAGAGGGAAAGCTGTACAAGTTTATATACAAGCATCTAGGTAAAATTATAAATGCTTTAAATGACCTCAGAACCAGCCTAACTACCTCAGATGAAACAAAAACTGAAGCAGCTAATCTTTTGAAAAATGTCAAGCAGTTTTGAGTTTATAGTTCTCTCTCCTGTTTTTGGTACAAGCAATTGACCCGCATTGACATTGTGAACAAGCTCCTACAAGTGGAGAGAATATCACCATACATAGATCGGCCAAACACATCAGTCGATTGATCTCATGAACTAGACTCGGAAAGGGCAAACTATTCAAACGCTGCAATGAAAGAAGCCAAAGAAATGGCAACAAATCTTGGCCTTGATCCTCATTTCAAAGTAGTTCGAAAGAGAAGAAAAAAGCGCATGTTTGATGAGAATGCCGAAGATTGAAGCACCTGAATTCTCAGAAGAGAAGAAATTTCAACAGCAGCTATTAGAAATCGTCGATCGCATTCTTTGTGAACTCAGAGAAAGATTCAACTCTATTCAAAACATAAAATCATTTGTTTGGTTTTTTCTCAACGGAGCTAGCTTTGGAACAATGAGTGGGGATGACCTAAAGGCTATAAGCAATTGAATTAGCCTCCAAATATAAAGAAGACTTGGACAAAGACGAATTGGCAACTGAAGTGGGAAAGTTTCAAATACCATGGTTTGGATTTTAGTACCAAATTATCCAAACAGCCAATTCGATTGATCTTCTGAAATTTTTGTGTGTGAACAAAATGGAGGATGTATATCCAAACATAATGACTGCCTTACGGATCTTCTTGACAATTCCGGTTTCAGTCAGTGGCTTCGAATGAAAGAAGTTTTAGTAAACTTAAAATAATAAAAAATTATTTACGGAATTTGACAGGGCAACAGAGGCTGACAAACCTAGGGATTATTTTCCATTGAGCACCAGGTAGCCTCAAAACTATGCTTCAGTGAGATTGTCAGTACATTTGCTGCAAGAAAAGCCCGAAAAGTTAAATTCTAAGAACAATTAAATGTTTAAATCAATATTTTACATAATTTACTATCATAAGTGTTTTAGTATAAATGGTGTTGTTTTGAAATAAACTATTTGTTTTTGAAAATACGTATTCTATTATTTACCAAATATATTTAGGCCTATATACTTTGAACTTGAGGTTGAGTATTTTAAGATCAAGATTCATGACTAGTATTAATGTAGCGTACCCGGTACCGATGGACACACCACACTTTTTAAGAGGAGTTATAAGGAATTAGTTTCAGTTCAATTGGTGGGGGGGAGGGGCGCCAAAATAGTGTTTGCCCCGGGTGCTGAATAACCTAGTTACGTCGCTGAGAACTTGATTCAGGGTCTAACCACGAACTTTTATTCCGTTACATTTGCAAGTTGCACAGCGTTTAAGATAAATACAACCTCTCACTATCTATCTAAACTCAAGATGAGCGTGTTATCTTACTGTATAATGAAGCGTTTACTTGGAAACCTACAGTAGGAGCCACGATAGAGTGCAGTTGTCTCAACACGCCCTGCAGAAGACACAGACCGGTTGTCAGTGTTGTACTGTACTGTCCAAACATCTAACTAACGTAGTTAATTGGTTAACACAGTCTCGTTGACTGCTTCAAGGTCACGCGCTAATAGCACTCTTATCCACTGCCTGTACTATCATCTTCCAAGAGTGTAAAACAGTTGAGATAAAAGCCTAGCTATTTACAGAAATTACAAGTCATTGTTTTGTTGAGGGAGCGATATCCTTCGGCCAGACTTTGTTTTCACGCATTCCGATTGTGTTTCACACTTAATGGCATTCATAGAATTCCTTGGAAATTCAGCAGTGTACGCAAGCTTAGGCTAATAAATAAATTGTCTCTCTGTAAGGTATAAATTATAATATTTTGGTTCAAATCGTTGTGTAATTAAGTCAATTGTAATTTTCAACTTGACATTTCTCATGACATATTGACTGACAATACATTTATTTTATTTTAATATGTATTTTATTAATTAAATGCAAACGATTGTGAGATGTTTTGGTGTTCAGTACTCAATATGACAAAACCTGGTGGACAGATTTTAATTAAATTTTGTATATACATCGCTTGAATATAAGAATACAATATTTTGTTCCTAGCATTCAAAATTAATGCTATATTCATAACATAAACATTTTGAGAAGTAATTTCAAGTAAATTTAGTGTAGACATAGTCGACATTATTTATATTGTATTTATATCGCTCATATAATTAAGACGTTAGCACACATTTGTATGTGCAGGTATTGTGGTGTATTTCACAGTGGTATTTTAAACTTTTAGTATATGTGGCGGTAGTGACACATTAAAACAATCTTGTTTATTCTGAATATCACTGAAATAACCATTATAAAATTTAAGAAAATTTAGGGTCTGTAAGGTACTTTAAATGAGCTTCCTTTAACATTGTAGCATATTTACAGTAACTGAAGGAATGCAAACAAAAGGACCGGGACTCATTTCGCTTCGTGACTATAGTTCGGGGAAAGAAGCGATCACGGTGAGCCCCTGACTTCGCAATTGGAATCACAAAGCCTGGAACACAGTGAACATATTTACGGCCGAGAAAGCCATGAAGGGTCTTCGTTTTGTAATGGTGAGGGATACGATAATAATTAGGTATACACATATTGTTCCTGAAAACCAAGAAAATATCAAAAATAAGATGATATGGTGAAAGTTATTTGAAAAGCGAGGACATTCACAAAATACCCATTATCCATGAACGCTCATCAAAGAAAAAGAAAAACAGTGAAATCGGTGACACCCAGTTGGTGTATCCTTTATGGAATCGAAATAATCGTAAATATTATAGCTATATGCGATTGTTTTGATGTTTGTAAATCTGTCAGGCAACAGCTACGATGTACTGTGATAGCGTTAAAATGTTTCATGAACACTGAAATGACAAGTACCTCAAATATGCCCGATTCCTCGGGGCCTGGCTCCAGCTTTTGGCTTAATTCTTCGCTTAATAATTGGTCATATGAGGTTTTCCTGCTGGTTCTCGCCGCAATTCAAAGATTCAAAAATGGACGAGAATATTATATGCACGAGAATTACAGTCTCTTGAGATATTGTAGCTTATGACAAATTACAAACGGCCAGAGTGCTGAGTAAGAGTTTCCTTGTAACTGTCGAGACAACTACGAACCAATCGAGTCACAAACGACCCCTATAGAGTAAATAAATAACTAAATACATTGAGCGTTTCCGCTACAGATACTGAAGATTGATTTAAACGACTCAACCATATCAAAATAGTAGGACTAGACGACACACCCGGCCGTACTCAGATATTGTTGTTTAGTCTTAGTTTCCTAATCGACTTTCTTTTCCAATGCATTTTATTGAAAATTTTAACAAGAGGAGAGTTTCAGGCAAACTTGAAACCTTAAGAATGTTTCAGTAATTGACCAGGCTTGGTATAATCCCATAAATCATACTGCAATCCCCAGCTCTGCCGAGACTGCCATAGCTCGTCTCAGGAGAGGTAAATACAAGAAGGATTGCCGAAGAAACACAGTTACAATTCTACCCTTCCAAATTTTGTTTGTACAGTTCAGTTTTATTAGTCACAACTCATCTCATCTATCCAAGGATTTATTTGTAGAGTTCAGTTAATATGTCAGTTCCAACTCTACGTACACTCCTAAGAGTTTATTTGTACAGTTCAGTTTTTTAAACACTTCAAATCTGATAACATCCCACAACGACTTGAGTTTCGTACAAGGAGGTAACAACAACAACAAATCAGTTCTCACCAACTACATCTAAACAGTATTTTCCGAAAACAAACAAGTTCCTTTATGTTGGTTTCTACTATTCTACTGTCTATAAGGGAACAACTCTTAGAGTTAGATTTAGATTTGGTGCTATCGAATCCGAATAACTGAGGTCTTATATGGTGTCTCTCAAGTATCCCCCTTAAGATCTTTTCTCTTTACCTTGTTTATAAATGACACTAAGAAGTATATAGAAACAGGTAGGCACCTCTTATTCACATACGATATAAAGACTTATATCCTCAAGTCAGCAGCAGGTTTTCCCACAATTCTACTCTTCCAAGACTTTGTTTGACAGTTCAGTTTTGTTAGTCAGTCACAACACATCTGATCAATTCAAGGATTTGTTTCCATAGATCAGTTTTGTTAATGTGTCAGTTCCAAAACTAATTTCCAAGAATTTTTTTTGATAATTACTTACAACAACTAGACTCGTCCAAGGATTTATTTGAACAGTTTACTTTTGTTTCCTACAATGTCAGTTACAAATCATTTCTAAGGATCTTTTATTCACATTTTAAACAGGAATTTGCTGGATTTCACTATGCAGATTTTATATCGTTTATATGGGCATAAACACCCTTAAATACACACTACTGATACATGTTATATCCTAAATAGCTTGGTGGATACTCACATTTGAACATATTTGAGTCTGTTTCAAAATTATCACTGATGATAACTTTAACCCTATAAGTGGCAAGCGCCGTCTTAGATGTATGATTCACGTCGCCGCGAAGTGGCAAGCGCCGTCACAGCCGTCGCTTCACATTTAAGGCTGTTGCTCCGCAACCGTCCATTATTTTTAGGCCTAGTTTGAACTATCGTATTCTGCATGACATTTCCTATATATATCATATAGTATAGTGTGTATTCATGTTACTAATGTTTGCTGGCTTAAATGAATCCAACAGTTTTCGTTTGACCTGGCGGCAGACGAGAGAACAGCTGTCTCGTCACTGTTTTGTTTGGTGACTTTGCGTACTGTTATTGTCAGTATATTATTGTTTATCGCGTTGTTTGTGTTACCGGTAAATGTTTAGGTTATTCGTTCGTCATGGAAAATGTTGGGGTACTTTGGGATTATACCGACCACACTAGAATGAGGAACACAAACATATAAATGTATAGAAAAAAACATTATAGAACGAAAAAGCAACTCTTCAATTACAAACTTACAACGATTATTAATTGTTAATGGGTTTCCTGTGACGCCCAGAATGCAGCAATATCAAGGATGAGTGAGTGTAGTGGATTTCCGCCTTCAGCCGCAACTCCCGACCGCCACGAATATTTTAGATTTAGGCAACTAGTCACGATCTTGTAAAAAACGAATGGTCCCCTCTTCGCTCCTGGGTAAATCCCAAATTCTCATAGTGTCACCCATCACTAATCTATTACACACACAATAAAACACGAAAGTACAAGAATGCGGCGCACCAGCTGAACGGGCGGCGAGATTCTGTAATCACGTTATCTACTAGACCGCTCGACTTTGACCTCTGTCTGAGGATGGGGAGGGGTTTGCGATAAGACAATTCCTGTTTTATATTTACGAAATATACTGTGCTATGACAAACTAAGCCACTATTATAGGCCCTACACTACTGGGAGGAAAAAAGACAAGCCTTAGTGACTAGTGACTCTAGTGACTCGGAGTAAAACAAAACAAACAAAAAAAAACAAAAAAAAACAGTTTGTACATTGATTTATTTTTTCCCTTCTAACTTTTTTGTTCTTGTAAATAGAAAAAAATGCATAGGTAGTAATTTGTTTAGAATAAAATTATGTATATTCTGTGAATATGACATTATTTTGTAGCTCCAGTTGTTTCAAAGTGACGGACAGTAGAACTTAAAAATTATTTTTTCTAAAAGAAAATCTTTACACACCTACAATGATATTCATCTGAAAATAAAAATAAGGAACCAAATATCATATTTATTCTTATTCTATAGTTAATAAGGAAAACAAAAATATATAATGTTGCTAGGTTGTCACTTATACAATATTTTCTAAAAATAAGTTTAACGATCACGGCAATTTACCCGAAAACGGCCTGCCACTGAGACCACAAATGACCGCCACTTAAAGGGTTAAGGTGTCTTCTGGCCGCTTCTTAATATAGATATTTTCAATGACTTTACTGTTACCAAAAAAAGATTCTAGTTATAGCTTTATAAAACATTTATTAGCTGTTTCCCGCGGCTTCGCACGCTTTTGGTAAACCTTGCCCGTGTATTGCTTTGCCTTCAAATAGTTTTTGGCTATTTAATATACGTAATCGTCTCGTAATTGCAGTTTATAATATGCAGGCGCTTGGATAGCTTGCATTTTTTGCAGCGCAGCTTGGTGGTGAGTTACATTAATGGCCATAGCATATAAACCTTCTACGTGGAAAAATACAAATTTTCATAGTGATCGGTCCAATAGTTTCTGAGTCTATAAAGGACAAACACACAAACATTCATTTATATATATATACCGACCGTTTACGTGCATGTATGACATAAACAAATGTGTCAAATTAAAAAACGTATGATATTGAACACCGATTCACATGCTTAATTGCAATGACACAACGTATATTACAACTTGATAGACTCTCATAAAGCAACAGTGTCGGCTAGCAGTGTATATATAAGTAGAAACTTAAGGTTGGTTAGTGTTTTCGATTTGTAAACTGAGTGGAAGTAGTGGTTATGTTTATTTGATTGTGTTTGGTTCTCAAAAATCATGAAGCCTCCAAACCTCAGTGCGAGCTGGGTTTATCGATTTGAGAGAGAGAGGAAACATTGTGAACCTACATAACCATAACTTCCATGGGTAAATGATCCGGAAATTATGGATTCCGTATGAAAAATCGATTAAAATAATAATTAAATATTAAAGTGAACAGATGTGTTCACAAAATGTTATAATTCGCGATCATGAACGTGAGTTATCGTGTATTAAATTTGTTGAGCATAACTAAAAAATGTTTTTGTAATCATGTGCCAAATAGTGCTGAGTGTCTCGTGCCGTTTACAACTAACAATCTATAGGCCTACAAGAGTTCGAAATGTATACAGTAACATTGGCTGCTACAACACAGTTTCAAATAACGAGCTCCTCACGCCTGAGATTTAATGGGGTGATCAACCGAGGCGGAGAGAAAGAGTGGGGATGGAGGGGCCCCTCCTGCCAACTACAGATAGCCCGTGTATTAGAATAGTGGAATGGGCAGTCCGCGCGTTCTCGCTCTGTACTCATCTGAATTTAATTGTTTAGTAGTAAAATTTAAATTGAATTAAATTTAAAACAAGTAATAGTATCTCAAAACTATGCCACGGAAAATTCTGTCAAATTTATCGAATTTATGTTTTAGGAAGAAGAGTGTAACAGAAGGCAACCAGGCAATACCAATATTACCAAACAGAGGAGTTATTTTTCCACGAAAAAGAACAAAGAATCCTCGCAGAGAGGCCTCACAGAGGAGGAAAAGTTAGAAATTTGCCTAGACTTAATTAAGCCTTCTGAGTAACAATGGCAGACTTCAATAAATTATATAAATTTGTGTAATTGTAATTGTATCATAAATCTTTATATTCGTAGCATTAGAGATCAGTAGGACTAAATTATTTTCATCATCCGTATTACATAAAATTTCTGTAATATAAGTGTAATATTTCTTACATAAATATAAGTGTTTTAAAATTGTAAACCAAAAATATACTCATATATGATCTTAAACTGAATTTGTCAGTTACAGTAATATAATATAATTAGCAAAATTTTGTATTTATTAATGATGTCACGTGCTATGTTAGGTATTTAAGTCAGGTAGTTGTCATTGATTTTGTCATATTTCTATAATTATGTTTTTGGTTGAATATTTACTCGCAAGTTTCTTTTTTAATACCCTTAGTTTATTACAGCTATTACATAACTCTTATTACAGATTTTGTAGTGTAATTATTAATTTATTTACTACCAATTAAGGACTCCACATTATAATATGTTGCTTTTGCCCTATTAATTTGAATATATTCAAATAGCACAAAAAGATTATGACATTTTATTCGTTGTGCACCATCTCACATTTTGTAAAGTGTCTTTGGAGTTATAAAGAAAGTTCAATATTAATATAATCAATTCGATATAATTTCTATGTTTTGCAGATATGTTCGTGTAAAGTGTCTTTGGATTTATAAAGAAAGTTCTATATTAATACAATTAATTCGATATAATGTCTATGTTTTGCAGATATGTTCGGATATAAAACGACTTATTAATTCGGATATAAAACGACTCATTAATTCGTAAGATAATAGAAATCAGAACCGTTCCGAACTGAGGTCGCTATCAGCCGCATGTACAGAGTTTGTCAGAAATTTTCGGGATTTATCGGTACTGCTCGGCTCTGCTCGGCTCTGTCCCCACTCTTTCTCTCCGCCTCGGTTGATCACCCCATTAAATCTCAGGCGTGAGGAGCTCGTGTTACAAATACAGCTCCACCTGCCATCCCACTATTGGCACAAAAACCAGAAAGTTCATGTTCCCCATGGGGTACATCGTGAGGATAAATAAGATTTTTAAATTTTCCTTTGTGCAATATTGTGGTTATAGAGATGTACTCATCTACATAAAAAAATTGTTTTTATTGTGCAATGTACAATTTAAAAAGATAGACACAGGTTTAACATACGTACTTTTGTATTGTGCATTTCTCGAATTTAGGTCTGCCACAGAATCTTGCTCAAGACTAGTTGGCTTCCTTGACAGTGTGATGTGGCATTTTTATATTATCATTGCTTCAAAGAGCCATACTTTCCTAGACCAAAGCCCAAAAAACAAGTCTTCTACAACTCTAGAACCTATCATAAACGATTATTAAAACGCTGCATACACTTACTAAGGATTCCTCCCTTATACAGAGAGTAGACTTAGTAGACTTTTCGGTCCTAAGTATGTACGTATATTTTATTCGTCGTGACAAGGAAAACTCAACTACAGCAATCGAAATTTCTTAGACCGAAAGAAGATAGCAAAAGACGAAACTAAACTTTTGTGACAGAAGTAGGTTGCTGTGACCTACATGTATATATATTCTTGCTCTGGATAATAAAGCAAACTCAAATTTGACACCGTAAATACATTAGACAAGAAAGTCGTTATAGTTAAGTTATACAACCTGAAGTAGACATTTTAGATGACGTAGGCTTGCTTCTCAGTCCTACTGTTTACATATATTCTAAATTAATTCTAACCATAAATGCTCTTGAAGGCGTAAAACTGAAATAAGAATTACCCGCAATCCCGTTTAACCGGAAACACTTAAAAAATGAGTACCTGTTGCCATGATATATGACTAATTCCACTTCAAAAATATCATAAGATCATATCGTATTACATCATAAGTGCTTTCACTATGAAAGCTCTGCACTTTGACCTTGGAGTTCGTTCACATTGATCTAAAATACGTCGTGTTACTAGAATCGTGGTAGCTATTGAATGAAATACACGGAATGTTTGCATAGAAATTGCGAGCGAAATCGCAGGTATGTCCTAATGTACATGTGTCAGAGTAAACTACTTTATTCTAATCATATATTTTTCACCAATACCAATCTACGAAAGTCTGCTCTAGAATTTCATCAGTCAAGTTCCACTGCTCTGAGTGGCGATAAATTTATCATTTCAAAATGATGACAAGATTAATTCAGTTCTCAAAAGCATTATGAAGAATTTGAGATATTTTTTAAAGATAGTAACAGTTTTCTGGATAAGACATGTCTCTATATTATCCTTACTCTCGTCATGTCCTCTGAAAGGATTACTACATTTAATCAATAAACTTACTTATTCACTCTGAAAGTAGCCTTTTAAATTACCATCCTATCTAATGAGAGAGTAATAGCTTATTACTTTCTCTAAAAAGTAAACACTTTTATAGCTATATAATATTGCATAAACTGTGACTAGAAATCTTTATCTTTTTGTATTTGTTATAACACTATTCATAACGTGTATATAAATTTCCAAATTATACAACAGAACATTAAATCTAACTAACATTATAATCATATAACATCCGTATTAGGTAGTAACCACTTAGCATAAATTCAGCCTTAAGCCACATTTTTCTCGGGATTCCTCCTTACAAATTATTTTACAATGGTTTAAAATCGTTTATAATGTAGGCCTACGAGTAGATTGATATAATTACGGGTGTACTGAACCATCAATGTTTCATTATCTTCATTAATAATTCCTGAAATATGATCAGAATTTGCGATTGCTAAGAGAACATTTACTTGGTTTATAGTCTAGTAAAACCAGAATTTAGCCCTGACATCCAAAGAAGGTTCTACTTTGTCGCAATGTTCTATGTCATCCATGGTGGTATAAAAACACCTAATGGAGTGTCATCCATGATTCTGTGTCATCCAATAAGTGGTAAAATGTTGCACGAATACAGTGTAGGAGAAGGTGAAAAGGGGGGTAAAATGGTAAGTGTTTTTAACAGTTGTTTTCAATAATTAACCCGAGAGCTACGAGATTTAGCGCAAACTTTGATTGAGTAATTCAAAAAACTAATCTACAAGAAACAATATTGTACCGCAGCATGGAAGGGGTAGAAGTTCTTTGATGGAAATAGTGAATAAACCAGAATCAATAATCCTTTTAGTGTCACGTCTGGTAGTAGTGAGTATTTGAGTTCTTCCCAATTTCGTCCTGGAATGGAAAATTTGTCTTTGTACTTTTTAAAGTAAATCTCATTCCCCCCAGGAGGGTTTACTTCAGGTGGTTTAGAATATACCTTCTAGTTGAACGTACACAGGTTACAGCAAAAACCGACGTGTCACTTTAATCTGGGCAACCTTATGGATGTCCAGGAGCGGCACATCACTAACCGCAAATGTCGAGATTCTGGGATGTAAGAGCAATTCGATAGGTCTAGTCTACTGCGGGATATGACTGTTGGAGTTGGTGGGGTTCGTTCCCTAAGAGTCAAAGATTTTCCCAGCTTAGACATAAGGGTGTGCCACCCTCTGCCTGCTTTGACTGGAGAGGCTGGTTCAGGGCTACTCTTCTTCCAAGTAGACATGACTTTGAGATTAGTGCCCTAAATTCTTCCTCATGGATCTCGACAGGAAGCGGCCCCTACCCCCAACCTTACCCATCCAGGATATCCTGTCACTCCAGAAGCAGCGCAAAGGTCCTTAAGGACTATGTGCAATTTTCAAAGCTTCCTCTCTAACAAAATAAGTGAATTTCATGTATAGAAAGAATAACTCACGTATCAATTCCATGATAATAATGTCAATTCGACATAGCATTAAAAAATCTCTACTAGTTATATATAATAGAAAAGAAATCTATAAGGTTCTCCTCATATTGAAAGTTATCCTCATGGACGTTGCTTCGCCAAGAGTTATATCGGTGACCAGATCAGGATTGGTGTACGCATGTCCTGAGCAATTCAACAGATTCGAGCATTTCAAGCCGCTTTTACAGCGGACAGTAATTTATTAAATATTCTTAGATAAATAATCTTTATTTTGTATTTGGTACGATACTCTTAGGCACGAGTATATCAAAGTATGTAAATGCGTCCAATGAGAGGGAGTAACTACTCAGGAGGGAGTTAATTAAGGAGCAGATGTTCACCAATGTTTCATCAAACCCATTTTAGTGGATGACTTTTATACTTGCTGCTTTTGCAATCATTGCTGCACTTAATAAAATTCTGTATGCGTTGTTGTGTAGCTGTTTGTGGTAAGGAGAAGTGTGCTAGGCATACTAGATAGCGTACACTACACATATCGCATCGCAAGCAACGTATTCATCATAATATCGTCACATATGTCTGGTTTGGCCTTCTTTGATTATAAGGAAAGGAATGAATAATTTCCCTGCATTGGCTGTATACTCTCACAAGAGAACCTCTTCCCAATGATACCCTGCATGTCACTAATATAAAAAACCTTTGATGGACTCCTTTTTTGGGTGTTGTAATCTGTAATTACTAGTTTACTGGGACCTGAGCAAGAACGTATCCAGAAAAAATGGGGGGTTCTGACAACTGATATTTTCCCGAAAGCTCCATTTTGTTCCTTTAAAAGTTCTTGACCCGTTTCTTCTTTGAGAACGATCTTTCAGCAGTACATGTCAGTAATATTTAAAAAATTATTAAAATAATAATAATCGTTTACTAAAAAATTAATTGAAAATTTTTTAATTTAGGGGGTCCGGATCCCCCCTGGACCCCCTCGCTGGCTACGTCTATGGGCCTAACCAATCAATGATAACATTAAATCTTATCACTCTCAATTATAAAAGCTTGATTCTTTTTAGCAGTAGAGTTTGAAACTAGCTTTGTTGTTTGCATCATCTAATGTGTGAAGTATGCAATTACCTTCATGTAAAGTGTATGGTATAAAAACAATCGGCTGTTCTGAGAAAAGATACTCTAAAAGAAAAATGCAAATTGCCTATAAGTTTCATCAATAATACATTCTAATCAATTTTATTAATGTAGTAGTGAATGATTCGCTCAAGATGTCTTGATCGTTTGTGGGTTTTCCCAATAGCAACAGGGCCTAAGGCTTTCCACAGTAATTGATGACGTAATAAGGGTATCGTTGAAAAAGTTATACATTATTATCCAAAAACACTGTAACTACTTCCCCTCCATCAATAACACAGCACTATTGATTTTTTATTTCAATGGCGGATTGTTAATATCATGCAGGCCCTTCCAATACTGTCGTTAAAATTTATTCATCAATGAAAAAAGATAGGCGATAATCATGCAGTTACGTTGTAGGTACAACAAAAGTGACAAGACCTTATTTGTTGAAAATTTTATTCTGGTATTAAATTCTACCCTCAGATTTGAGATACAACTCCTCGTTTGGCCGCTATCGGTCATTAACAAAATGTTTGCATGATCCAACAATTCTAATGTCGGAATTCAGCTCAGCCCTGTATAGAGCTTGAGAGAAAAGTCTGTACTGGTCAGCGATTACGAATTGCTTAGGAGCAGTTTAAAATTAAAACATCTGCTCTCACACTGTTCCTATAAATTACACAGTCTAACACTATTGTACCTTATTTAAATTTTCTAACATGCCAAGAAGTGGGGTAGAATGTATGTACCGTAATGGAGAGTACTTAATCTAATTTAGATATCTTTATCGGTAAACGGACTGTAGGTCCACGTCATAAAACTGCCGGAAGCATTTCTTACCTACTTCTTAAGGGGTGGACAGTGGGTCCACGGTCCCGGCCTGGGACCCACTGTCCGACTCACGGGTTTCTTTTGACGAGGGATCGTCGTACTCACACTGCAGCACTTGAATGGATGTTTCGAGATCTAAACTCTATATCTGCTAAATAGTTTTCAGTACACTACATAAGACAGATGCAAAAAGAATGAAACAAAATTATATACATAAAATAAAGTCAGGTTAGTTACGCCATTTCTAACTTAAGAATGTCTGTAACGATTATAGTGGTCTTTGCTTTATTGGATACGTTTTCGCTCCGACTAGGAGAACAACGATTAAAATATCGTAAGAATGCACAGAAAAATAGTATATGAGCCTGTTAACTTTAGTCAATTGTTCTGTGTAAACATTGTTTTATAGTAGCACAATCATAAATTACCTTACATTTAGTCGTGAAAGCATAGAGTAAGCTTGATAATAACAACACTTCTTATTTCAAACTATTTGCGACCACTGTTGAGCACAAGTAAGACAAATATTTAGATAAATAAACTAAAAGTTTTATTAAAAGTCTACTTTTAACTGTACATTTTAGTAAATATTGAGTATGCATGATGAGTACTGTATGCAGACATCAAAGGAATGTACTCTTTTAAATAGTTATAAAACGCAGAGTTTATGTGACTTTTGGCAGAAGTAGGCTTCTCAGAAGTTTGTATGTACCTTGTTCGAGAAAACAAAGTAATATTAACTAAGCTTTTTTATTAACTAAACACCAAATTTTAAAGCTTTTAACGGTTAAACGGTTTATTTTAAAGGGGAATAAAACTGATAGGGTTTAAGAATAAATTTAAGAATTTGGAGCGTTTGAGGTCCTTATAACTGCTAGTAATTAAACATGTTATCTCCTGTCGTTCCGGGATCACTATTTGAAATAACGTTAATTTTT
This sequence comes from Homalodisca vitripennis, assembly GCF_021130785.1. NCBI lineage: Eukaryota > Metazoa > Arthropoda > Insecta > Hemiptera > Cicadellidae > Homalodisca > Homalodisca vitripennis. Next base: position 25,689,601 of record NC_060213.1, on the reverse strand, counting down.
TTCGCAGCGACATATAGCGATGAATAGCAATTGGAAGTTTGAATGAAACTAGACAAATTTTTTAGCCGTTCATCGAATTCCTGTTTGAGTGATATTTACAACGTATCGTTAGCGGCATAAGGTCACTGTTATGTAAGTTAGTATGTCCGTGTAGGCAGATGTTTTGTTTACTGTTTGGATTATATGCCAAGAGCCACTATTTAAGGTAATAAAATATTTTTTCTTCGTATCTATTTAACTTAATTTGGTACAACTTTAAAAATGATATATTAAATATGAACTAAATGGTTTTTTAACTATTAACAATGTTAATTAAACAATAAACCATCTATTTCAATTAACGTGTACTACGAGTAACGTGTCTACTGGTATATACAGTATTATACAAACGATGGTCCTATGTAAGGATTACTAATACAAACTTACTGTAGATGTTTATGATTCATTAGGACAATGCCAAATTAATCAGAAAGTAGTATAATGCTATATGGAATTCGTTAAGATATAATCCCTATTAGTAATCCACTTCATATGTGATAGCTTGAGTAAACTGTTGTTAATATTTACTGATTTAGCAGTACGCTGTGCGAATGTAGTGGAAGCATCACTGACCAGAATAAAGAATAAGTGCAGGTAGAAAAACTAATGCACGGCCAGGGCCAGGTCAGTTTTGAAAAGTAGGACCGACACCAGTTAGTCCACAGGTGTCGGCGTGGACTAACTGTCCTACCCTGCAGAAAAGTGACGTCAGCCACCCTCGTCAAACTAGGCGTGGACCTACAGTCCTACAATCATCTTTATCAGCCGAATAAGCTTATCAGGGGGTTTACATCAAACAGGGTGTAATCTGGGCAAATCAGAGATGTCGTTATTTTCTCGAGGGAGTTGTTTATGTCTGTGCTGTGAGAATAAATAATCAGTTATCGTTATCAGCAGGAAAGGTTGATAAGGGTCTTTTATTTTCGCAGGAGATTATCTGGTGATACCGCGAAATTCCCAGGGCGGAGGTTATTGTTACGGGGGTTCTGAATAGGGGGTTCTTTTCTAGAGCACATACGTGTCATATTTCAGGTATCTAACACTTCTAGAACTATGTTAGAAACTGTGTATATACAGGGTGTTCACGAAGGGGTGTCACAAAACTTCTATGGGTGATAGTAAACATAATTTAAAACAAAATATCTCACATAAACATAGCTCGAGAAATGTCTCGTTTAGCCGCCAGCCGCCATTTTGTATTTGGTATAAAATATTATTATCTCAAGAAGTATTAAAGCTACAGCTATCAAACTTCGCACATTGGTAGTAATAATTAAGATACAAATTAAACAAAATAATGGTGTGATTTATATTTATATTAACACAATGGCGCCTGTTGAAACTTTTAAATTCAAATAACAAGACAACCAGTAGGCTATATTTATAGAAAATGCACAAGATACAAACTATTTAGTCATTTTTATATCAATTCTAATGGTACCTTTTGCGATGCAATCCGTTAACGCATAAGCTAGAACGATCACTTTAGTATTTTACAGTATGATGCTGATGTATTTATGTTACGTACCAATGCATATTTTTTAACATCTAGCGTAAATTATTTTACTTGTTTACAGAAACTGTTAAGAATTTTACAGTAATACTGTAAAACAACAATAAATCGTTTACACTACATATGCTTAACGTTGTTTTAATAAAGTACGTAAATATTTTCTCTAATAACTGTTTCAGTGTTTCACCAATTCAAATTGATGTTGACAACTTATTGCTATGTAAATTTATTTTTAGGAAATACGAATATATTTCTTCCTTTCCTCCTCTCCTTACGACAGAAAGAAAAATCACAGCAAACATGGTTTGTCAGTATATTTGCTATCATAAATTATATCATAATTTATATAAAATTTTATATAATAAATTTATATTATATAAAGTTATTAATATATAATAATAATAATAAATATAATAAAGTTATATATTATAATAATTTATATTAAAAAAAAATTCTTTTCCATTAAAACCTACTCACTTCCACCAAGGATACAAAGCAGGAAATCATAAATTATGTCAATAGGCATCACTGCATATTGTAAAATTAATATTGACACATCTAAAAAAATGTGGTTAAGTGCTGTATTACAGCAGTGCCTTAACCAGTATATGTGTTCCATCCTTGTCAAGGGGAGTGCTAAACGTCTCTCCTTTCATACAACACGAGAGTGAACTGGCTAGTGCCGGGTATATAACTACAGCGTCACAATACAGCATGACACCGAGAACTTCTAACTTTGGCATTATATTTCATTCGCTTTCAGGGTATATACCTCTTTGAAACTGTTATAATTTACGATTGATGTACATTTATAGTTTATTAATACTGTATTAGAATACAATCTCACGATAAAAGATAATTTTATCTGAATACGTTGATTACGTCGGTAAGGAAGATTGTCTGTAGTTGCTACACAGTGGCGCTTCTCGTGAGAACCTTCCGCAACAACTGAATAGTTTGATATATCCTGACATTGAGCGGCATTATGCTACATGCTTCGTAATGTGATGGAATTTTTACGCTTCTATCTAAACTTTTGACAAATAACATATAACTGTTAATCTCACGACATTACGACCATATAAACCAATATTCAGTAAATTTGCTAAATTATTGTGCAAAAAATACATTTGTTTTCGAATAAATATTATAAAATAAAAATAATAAAAAGCTTCCATGTAAATAGATACCACTATTGTAAGTTTTTAAGTGTTGTAATCATAAAAAACTAACTTTAAATTATTAATCAATATGCATGCTGTTCCGTGCCTTATTTTGGAGTGTATTATGAAAATATAAATACATAACTATATAAACTGTAAAAATGTAATAAAATTGTATTTACAACCAGCTTTTAAGTGGTATAACCTTGAATTTTACCACTGTTCTTGATTTTCCTCATAGTATTATGAGCAATATTTTTAACTATTATTAATAAGAATCCATAGCGTATAATATTTTATAACAAAGATTTTTTTAAATATTCATATTATGAAGTAGAAAAGTTTTATATTTTATTTTCTGAATTTCCAATAATAGTGTAAAACTTTAAAGAAAAGTATTTGGGCATGTATTACGTCATTAAATATAAACATCTCATATCAATAAGACCTTTAAAGTTGTCCTTATGGGCTACAATTTAGATGACTGCTAGTACAACCAGCAGTATATTATAGGTAGTATTTATGTTATATAGTAAGAAAACTAGGAGTTGACCACTTTCCCAGTAATAAGACAAAGTGACATTTTAATGTGTTTTTTCTGTCTACTACAGTCAATGCTGTTTTGTTTACAAAGAGACAAACTGAAGCATCTTAGACAGCATGTGGCCATGTGGGAGGTTTTTTATTTACAGCAAGAAAAAAACAGGACCCAAAACAGACCCCTGAGGAACACCCCTTGTCATTTATGGGCCTGTCTGTGTAGTGTGTGAAGCCCGATGTGTCATTATAAAGTTTTCCATTATAACAGATACAACATCAAACACTCCTTTCCCTTTTTTGCAGATAGCAAAAATCTCATTTCTGTAGAAAATTGCTATAGTCTACACAGTCGAAAGTCTTTAATAGACTGCTAACACAGGATATGTTAGATCCCTCATCAAGTGACTGCAGAACAACAAACTCCAAGAATTTGAACCCCTAAGGAACAAATTATCCACCACTTTCACTAAACATTACTAGAAAAAGTTAGTGTGTGGTGTTGAAACAATGAGGAAAACCATGCAATGCCATCTCCATACAGTCCTAATCCTCCATCTAAACCTCCACATACATCTCCTCATTATACAACTACTCTGAAACTGAATCGCAACCTATTTTCCATTGCCCATAAACCAGTCTCCAATTTAATTCAGGTTTTCTTAAATTTGTTATTTTATTGTTGATGATATTTGTTTTTTAAAGTTATTGTCACATATGTATAATCATATGCTTTTACAGCTTAGACTACTTCCTATAAATTTTGTCTTCCTTCAATAAAATTTTCATCTTTTTCTCAAAATTTTAGAGAAAATTTCAGTTTTTTTCTCGAATTGAAATCCATTCAGTTTTTGTTTGATTTTTCTAGAAAACTTTGATAGTTTTTAATGTGCCATACAGCAAAAACATGGGTACAATTAAGACAACCGTTAAAAATGTTGAACAGCAGTTCTGCGGATTGGGATTAATTTATTAAATTTACTTTACTTTTGAAAGTGAAACGTAGAAGAGAGGCCATTGTGTTTCTTAAAGTTTATAAAACTTTAGGGTCCCATTCCAACCTATCCTCCACTAAAATATTGCTCTTAGTCATAGTAGTCTGAAATTGCTTACTTTCACTTTTTTTACTTTTTTTTACTTTTTTTACTTTTTTTTTTTTTTTTTTTTTTTAGTCTGAAATTGCTATATTGACCACAGACCACGACTTAAGGTGATGTTGGAGGTAGTAGACATCCAATGGAAAATGGTCTACAAGGAGTTTTTACTAAGCTTAGCCTAAGATTTACATGATTATAAAGGGGTTGTTTAGCAGAGATGAATGCTAAAGGGAAAAACCCGGTATGTTATAATAGAAAATTCTTATTTTTGGTTGGGCTTTGGACTTCACTTGATGTACATCTTACTTTACACTTATAAACAATGTACATCTTGAGCTATGCTTACGTTACATTTTTTTGCCGAACTGCTTGTAGACTAGCCGCCATTGGATGTGAAGACTAACTTAAAAACTATTTCTTAAGTCCAGTATTCATTTACTAAGTTTAACTTTCACAACTTAAGCCAAGACAAGAATATTAAACCATCTAGAACAGGGCCTACGTTGTAAATATTTCAAACCTTAAACCAGCATAATTTTTTAAAGAGTGAACCCTTCGAGGTTGGATTTATGGCATTGTACTCTACTAATTAAGACCTTTAATTTGATGTACTACTCGACTTATGCTCTCAATTTAATATTTCCTTCTGACTCCTTGCGGGCCATCCCCCTGACATTACAAAAACATGGTAGTTACTTCAAAAAGTAGATTTATATGTGCAGTAATGATATACCAAGTTTTATTGCTTTACCTGTAATCGTCCAGGGAATTATCGAGCATGTGCAGGACTTTTTTACACTCTATATATTGATGGACTCTCCCCGCACATAGACCTGTAGTCTTTGCAGAAAATATTCTTTGGTTAAACCTTTTGTAATCTGTAAAGTATAAATATATTTTTTAGTAAATATTATTTGGATTTGTTTTTTTTTTTTTTCATCTAGATTATACTTCATTTTGTAGTCTAAGTGCCTCTGATGTCTATACGATGCAACGAGTTTCGCTGAGCTTCATCCTCGACTTTTTTGGGATCTCTTCAGGCTTTCCAAAGGCTTCCATATTTCAGGCTGTGGATTCCAAATTCCAGGAGTCAAGGTTGTGACAGTGTCAGATTTCAGTGCTGCACTAAACGGAGGGTAAAATGGAGCTGAACGAGCAACAATTATTACAATGCAAAAGAATTTTGTATTAATTTACTTAAAACGTTGGGTTTGGCACAAAGCTGCTATTTTACATAATTTGTTCAACTGATCTCTGAATCCTAACCAACGTTTTTGTAAGGCTAGAAAATGTATTAAATAGACGCTTATATTGGAAACAGGATTTTCAATCAATTGAACGCACAGAAACATAATAAAAACATTTATTGGCTACAAAAATAAAACAAAACTTGGCTACCTATAGAAGTGTACAACAGAAAACAACGTTTTTGTTTAGGTAGAAAATGACGAAAATTAAATCACAATTATAACAATATTGATACATCAAATTTCAGTCAAGTATAAAATACAACATTAAAACAGCTGAGCAAAATAATACAAGTTTCTATATTGGATCTATCTTACTCCTAATAATATGATGAGCTCTACAGTATCTAGATATAGATACTAGATACAGTATCTAAAGACTAAATAATATAGGTAAATTAACCAGTGTTTTAAATGAGATTGTGAAATACGAGTATAAAACTATTGATTTGAATATTGTAATGGTTCTAAAACACAATGAGGACTGCTTGAATTAGTAATGGTAAGTCAATTTAGTTTTTTTGCTGGAAATAAAGCTCTGAAATTTCATGGTTAGAAATATTAATTCTTACCCAAGAGGTCAAAAGGTCAAAAAGCAGTCAGTTCGTCCATCTGTCTGTGCGATAAATCAGTTTGTTATATTCTGTCAACTCCTCTGTATCGGTTAATTTAATTTAAATGCCTAATTTCGTTGCGTTTCCAAATGGATCAAAACCATAGATTTTAGAGATAACAATTTTTTTAATTTAAACCGTCTCACTACTCATATGGATCACAAACACCACACGGAAATGAAGACTGGGATGTCACAGTTTTCTATTTTTTTGGCAATGATGGTGTCAGTATTTACCAGGTCTATATATTGATCCAAATATTAGACTGCGTCAGTCTTGTTCCTTAAATTCGAAAGATCCATTATGGATTCTTTCATAGTTTAATTATTTAACAGTATCTGACCAGCTGTATCCTCTTGGGCGTACCGTAATATGTACTCATGTTTGTCTATAGTTTAGTAACACACCACCAAATTATTCTAGCTGCAAGTAAGAATGCTTTTGTGTATAGCACTCTCTGCATTTTATATTGTTTAATTATTGACAGAACTTAACAATAACTTGTTATGCTGATACATTATCTGACACAGTTAAAAAAATATTAAACATAACCAGAATAAATCTTCAACTACGTTAAATGTGCATCGTTAAGAGAAAACCTCTGCTTGTTTTTTTCAAGAATCACAAAGTTAATTTGAATAATTAACTAAGTTAATAATTAATCAAGTTAGTTTGAATAATTGGGGTACTAATCATAAAATTTCCTTAAAACCGATAACGGAGCATAACTAGTTTCTATTATTGTAAAATAGGGTCTTTTAAAGCTAAATAACCAGACAGATACAATTTTTGTAATGGCAGAGAAGAAAACAAAACAACATGATTACGGTAAAACATGAAAACAATACAAACTTATGAGTGAAACAGCTGTTGCTTTCGAACACAGAGGGTTTTTTCACTGCCTATTGATAAAACAATAAATGTAAATTTACGTAAAATACAGAATTTCAGCAAAAGATTGTTATTGACTAAACACAATTCCGAATATACAGTTGTAATTATATAAAAAAAATCGTTCTTAGTCGTAACACATAAAATTATAGATGTAAGTTTTAGTATCAATTAAATTTAATTTAATTAAAAACACAATATATTTTACCTTTGCATATATGGATATTTGCTTAGTGTAGAATGATGAGCTGAATTTTAATAACAAGAAATATCCCAAAAACTAAAAATGAGAAATACAGATGTTCCCATAAAAATTACAATATACACAAAAATTGCAATAAACCTAAGTGCATGATCAATAAAGAAACTGTACATGATCATTATTATATTGACAACATACTATCAGTACTAATATTGTATAGGCCATATGATTATATGTACAAGTTTAAAAGTACAGTTGTTACATTTACAATTATTAGGTACGTATCTGCTAATGTAGTAGTAAAGGACTATCAATTCTCTTTATTATTCGACTCTTTTAATCAACGTGATAGTCAGCTTTTAGTTATTGTTTGTCCAACTATTTTATGCTTACTTATTTAATGAAATTGTTTTCATAAAAATTAGTTCAAACGAAAAGATAGCCATATAAAATACAGCTTAAACAATAACCTTCTACGCCAAAACCACTAGACCTATAGTTAAAATTAATACAAAACATCTAATAGAAATTTATTTTTAACATTAAATTGTATAAAACTGTCAAAACAAAAACATCCCAGATTTAATTGTAGTTTTCTATTCATGAGCAATGATTACAATTCTTGGGGTTCTCTACTGTTTCGCTTACAACTTTGAGTTTGACATAATAAAGCACAAACTTTACTTTGGTGCACTCGTAAATTTCAGATATTTTGAATTAGATTATATTATGTTTACCAGAGTAAAGACACAATAGTGTTGTGTAACTTCATATCACATCTCTTTATATTATTGGAGAGAACAAAACTGACAGTTTAATTTGCATGATCACTGACTAATGAAATATTAATATTTTAATCTTGAAATCGTACAACTCTTGTAAGCTTAAAAATTTCAGATTCAAATCACCAAAATCTGCTTCCTAGTACGGCAATAGTTACAAGCAATAAGATCACTCGTAACTAGACGTTGGTTGTGAAATTTAGTCTTAACCGTAAATAACTCTTATATCTGCTGTGATATTTATATCACAGTTTGAATTTCTTAAAACCATTGCTTTATTAGTGCTTTTCACATCAGTCTATCACATTATTAATAAAGAGAAAAATCTTAAAAGGAAACATTTATTCAAGTCTTTTGAGCCCATTGCCAAACATACGTTGCAAACTTTTTTTGCATCCCAAAAAATAAATTATAAATGTCACTTTTCACTTTCATATGAGCAAGATTATTGCCCAAGTATACAAGTCAGGTACTTTTTGTCAACAGATAAAGAAATGTTATAATGTAAAAATCATTGGAAGTACACAACTTAAATTCATAAAGTCAAGCCTTATTTTATTTATCGATTACATCATTTTTAATAGTTAAATGAATCTACTTGCCTTATTTAGAATATTAATTGATTTACGTTTACAAAGCTCTACATTATCTCGTAAATTCCAACAAAAGGCTAACACCAAAATACCTACTGAAATAAGAACATCAGCTTTATGGATAATGAATCGGGTAAGCTCTATACTTTATAACTGGCTGTGAAAACAAACGTCCTTACATAAAATTCAGATTATTTTCACAGGCAAGAATAAAATATAAACTCTAAAGTGTCTGCTAACAACTACAGAGCATACCATAGTACTGTAGAACAATATGTACAAAAGATTTCACACAGTCTAGCAAAATCCCAAATGAGATCACAGGTGTTGGTAAAAGAGTATATTTTATTCATATAAGAAAATTAGGAATTATCGTAGAATGTAGAGTACAGTTAAACAAAAGTAAACATAATTTACCATTCAACATGGTCTTACTATCCAGAAAAGACTAATTAATTGAGTATTAATAGGCACTAATGTTAAAACAGTTTTGATGACACAATAATTATAAAAGAACAAATGGACACTTTTTCAACGAATTTCACTTTACAGACGAGAGAGCAAGTGTAGCAGCATTTCAAAATATCTTTGATTACATAGATTTAAAAAGTCCAAATGCATATTTTGTCTACTATCCTGTCCAGCAAAGTTAAAAAGACTAAGTTACATATCCCATGTTTACCTTGGAAGAAGGTTTGTAATGGAATAAATCTGAATTTAAATAAATTTGACAGGCCTAATTCAAAATAAAACATTTAACTGCTATATTTCAAACAAGTTGTATTGCTAAGATGTGTAATTAAAAAACCTTTTAGGGCTTTTGAGGAGTTTCCAGCCCTCCCCTGCGTTAAACCACCACTACACAGATGCCTGTTTTTACAAAAGACGTTACCTCGGCATTGATTTCAAGGTCGATTTCAAACCAAAGAAGATGGGCTGTGTTTAGTTTTATCTTGATCAGACACCTTTTGAAATCCTAGTGGTGATTTACCACTAACTTTTGTGTCAATTTCTTTCTCCTTCCCCGTCTTTATCACAGTTTTGTGCTTGGTAACAAATGTTAGGAAATTGTGTACGTACATTGGATAACTGGATTACTCTAAACGCTCTTAGGTTCGGCAAGAGTTTAGGCTACTGTAGGATATGCCTACAAGCTTTTCCGACACATGTGCAGCACAGTGGTTAGGTTTTGGTTGTATAAGTCATCATCTATGACTATCGTAGTTAAATATCCTTTTCCAAGAGGGTTGAGAGGAAAATTGTTCGAGCTTAGAATGGCCTTACTCTTAATGGTGATCACTCTTAACCCTCTCGATTCCAGCAACTTCAAAAAATAAATCTACTTAAAATGCCAGCAATTAAATGCAAGTTATCTGCTAAAACTTCAGAACTATTATGGCTCGTTTTTCAGACATTCGGAAAAAACTATTCACTTCTTATTTTTCGACCGATTTTTAAGATTTAGTTTTCTTATTCAGCATGAAATATAATAAATGTAAAGAATATTGATTTTTAAAATAAACTACCGGTATACACAATAAAAAAGTAAAAGTTTTGCAATAACTTACCTAAAATGCCTTTTTCAACAATCTTTTGACAATGTAAGAGGTATTTTTTTTTAAATCAATGAGCACTTACCATTTCACATAAAAGTAAAAGTGAATAAGCACATCAAATTTCATAAATTTGTCATAAATAAACAAAATTTCTACAAACTGTTTTGTTTGTCAGAAAAAGTTGGTCTAATATTAAATAAAAACGTAATGATGTGAAAGAAATGTAAAGAATAATGCTAAAAATAATTAAATAAAGCAGTCAAACAATGCAATACTCACAACAATTAACTGTCATAGTTAGGTGTCATTTAGAGGTGATTTACACAGAGAAAGCAAAGAAATTTGCAACACTGCTGTTTGTATGTTCAATAATATTTTTAAATATTGTATGAAGTTTAATTTACTACATTATGAGAAAGATTGATTTTTTATGGTAGCATTGGTACAGCGAAAATAAAAGTTTCGCTATGTTCTATATTTTAAAACAGTTGTTTTATAAATGTCTGTATAATAAACGGTTGTTGGGACCGAAAGGGTTAAAGTACCTACATGAGAAGGGGTAGTGTAGAACAGCTTTGAACTCTGCAAGAGTTCCATGGCTGGACTCTGTGTCCTAAATTAGGTAGTTATTCATGTTGAGATTAGAATTATTTGCACAAGAATTAGACAGATCAGAGCAAGAATGTAGCAAGGAAAAAATTGAGGGGGAGGGTCCAGACAATTGATATTTTTTCGTAGTGGACAGAAAGTAAGGCCTAATTTTGTTGCTTGGAAAGTTCTTGACCCGTTTCTTTGTTGAGAACGATCTTTCAGCAGTGCATGTCAGTAATACTGAATTATTTAAATAATAATAATTGTTTACTAAAAAAGTAATTGAAAGTTTAGGGGGTTCCAGACCCCTTGGACCCCCCTCCCACATGCTACGCCTTTGAATTAGAGGAAGGTAGGCTATACTTCAGATGTCTACTGCTGAATGATATGAAGATTGCACAGTATCAAGATAACCACTGATTAAAATTAGTTCTGTTTTAAAAAATATATCAAGGCTATCATCTTATCATGAATAATAGCTGTAACACGATCTGATCATTTCAAGAGTGAGTAAGATCGTTTTAGTTAAGATCCTAACATCTTGGCTGCTTACTTAGAATTTTACAGTGCCGATGGCCAAACGGTCTGACGTTGGACTTTGGGTCTATGTTAGAGATAGCACAAGTTTAATTCTGCCTGTGATCGAAGCACTTTTTGTCATTACCATCCTGTTTGATAAGATTCTCGCACAGGTCAGTGGCCCATGAGGACGGGCAGAATAAGACGTAAAAGGGATCGGACTCTGCTTTAAAAACATTTTGTTCACTAAGATGACCACTACAGCCGCACAGACTACGCCGGCCAGGTTGTCTGTTTACCTGCATCAGTGTGAAAGTTGGGTGAATTAAAAGAGGTGTAGGAGCCAACATCCTAACCCATCACCCATTTATCTTCTTCTTTATCTTATCTTGCTTCCTTTATCTTTAGTTTCCATGTAAACTCCTCACATCATACCGCCTAATTATGGATGGGTTAATCAGCATTATACCGCCTAATCATGGATGGGTTAATTGGCATCATACCGCCTAATCATGGATGGGTTAATCAGCATCATACCGCCTAATCATGGATGGGTTAATCGGCATCATACCGCCTAATCATGGATGGGTTAATCGGCATCATACCGCCTAATCATGGATGGGTTAATCAGGCATCATACTGCCTAGTCATGGATGGGTTAATCGGCCATAACATGGATTGTAATTATATTTTTCCTAGGCAATTTTTGTTGCTAACTGATAAAAAACATCATTGTAATGAAAATAATAAACATACTGAACACTTATTAATTTAAAAATATTTTATTTTTACTCATTTAAATGAACATAACATTTTATTTCCATTTCTTGAACGAATGATTGCACATGTATTATTCTTACTCTAACTTATCCATTTCGCACAGTCTTATACTTTAGAATTTATTCCGAAACCAATAGGTTTTATCCTAAGAATGTTAAGGAACAAGGTTTTACAATCATCAAAACTTAACCGAAGAAACAAAAACTAAAATATGTACCTTTATGATTTGTAGTGGATGATCTATGGTTCCTTTAGGAAAACAGTTCTTGGAACTTTCTTAGTTAAAGATCTTAATGGTTACTGTGTACTCTTATGTATCACCTTGCATTTGAGAGGTTGTTAAAAGCACCACTGTACAAACCGCACTAGAGTGTGCTATACTTTTGTCTTTTCAATAATAATCCAACGTATTTGCTTATTACAGTAAAATACCTGAACTTAATTGCTTTATCTCGACAATATTACTTTCATAGACTTTATCCCAATCCAAAAATACATACAAAGAAAAAGGATATCACTACATAAATTATCAATAAGTAAATAAAAGTGAGCATGATTTCATGAGTCACAGTATAAAACAACTAATATAGAAACGATTACAAAATTTAAATGTTTAATATACAAACGTTGTTGTACAAAGTATATACAAAGATATGCAAAGCAAGAGCATTTTCTTTACTGGTACTGATTCTTACTTCTACATGTTCAACTTTTGAACAAATGTTCCTCTAAATCTGGATGGCTGAGGTGTTAACTGTTTTATTAGTTAATATTTATTTGCACTTGAAGACAACTTAAGTTACTATCGTTAACCACTATCACCGTTTAAAGCTTAAGTCACACCACCTTCTGCAGCGGTGCTCGAGATATTAAAACTGGGGCCACATCTGATATACTCGTAATGGCCGGAATCTGAGACTAGGTTCTGAGCTCCTGGTAAGGTAAGATTGGACGAAGTGAGGGTTGATATGCATGATCGGCTGCGGTAATCGAGGCAGTGCACTCACGGGGATGGGATCGAGTGCTCCGATGGCGTCCCGTCACTCGAGTTAACAGAGAAGGCTTTCACAGGAGGCCTCCGCTGCCGCAGCACTGTTGGGTCGAAGTTGGGGTGACGACGGGCATGTTTGCTACAACAAATGTATTTTTTAAACAACTGAGTTTAAGACATTTACAATATACAAACAACTAAACTGAATACTCAAACGTTAAACTGGAAAGAGGGGATGGCGCATTATTAAACTAAAATTATTTTCATTTTACACTACATCTGTTAACCCCAAGAGTCTGACATACAAAATATGTGACATTATACCTGCGAAATTAATTTCACAAAAACTGACAGACTGTTTCAACTGTCATTTTTTTACCAGTTGAATACACAAATCTAGCTATGGTGAGAAGGGCTGATTCAATGCGAATGTTGAGTTTAGCTCCAGTTCAATTTCCTCTTACATGCAGCATCTAAAATCTTGACTCCTGAAATCTGGAGTCATGTTCATCTGAAGGCATCCAAAAAACGGTCGGCGGGGAAAAACGAAGAAGCTCAAACTGTTCACCTGATGAGACAATCAGAATACCTAGATTGCACTACTTTTTGTAGTCTGCGTGTCTCTGATATCGAAACGATGCAGGGGGGGGTTCACTTTGAGCTTCTTTGTTATTCATCACCGATTGTTTTTGGATCCCTTCAGATGAACATGACTCCAGATTTCAGGAGTCAAGTCTGTAACAGCGTCATATTTCAGATGCTGCATGTAAGAGGAAGGTGAACTGGAGCTTAACTCAACATTTGCATTGATATATTGAAACCTTCTGTACTACTTACTCATCGTAAGCTATTGTCTGAAAACATTTCACAGCCCTACCGAACCCTTCTTCCTGATAATATCTTTAAATTTCATAAACAGTGCACAATCCAGTCAAGTTGAAATATATACATGAGCACATTTCCTCCTAAACAAAGTTAATTTGAAACAATGCCTTGTTTTAACAGGTATATTATTTCTCATAGGTATGAATTCAGATTCAAAAACCTCAACAACAGTAATAATAAAACACATCAACCCAATGAAGAAGAAAGTTTGCAGTATCTAAAATGGAACCATTCAAATAAGGGTAACTTTCACTCATCTCATTGCATGGGTTCAGATCTCAAAAGGATGAAACCTTGTCTTCCCTGACCAGAGCAACATAGCCAGGATAAGTCTGGAATAAAAACTGCATCCCTGAAGAAAAAATTATTTCAACATAATTTTGAATAAGTCATCAATACATTTTTGAGATAAATTTCCACCAAAAGCACTTCACAAAGTGTCAACAACATTGTGATGTCACAATAAATATAATACCCATTAACGATTCAGAATTACATAATCTTGCGTTATGAAAAAATAAACCAAGTACACAGCAATGACAAAAAATTATAACTGCTAAGGTGTTAAAAATAATCCATGGAAATGGTTAGTGACAAAAATATAAAAATGGGGTTATTAAGTTAAAAATAATTTTGGGAATAGTCTTTTATTCATCACACTTTTGAATTATTTTCAATTTTTTATATTTAAAAATTCCACTTCTCTCAAAAACCCCCAAAATTTTTCTTGTAAATGTTTTGAAATTTTCTGAACTCCCTTCTCACTAGTTCCGTCTGTTCATTATAATACCCTATTTAAAGGTTATTTTTGACGATGGAAGGATTGTGAAGGAAACAGGATTTTTCCGGACATTTGCCATCGTTCAGTGAAACAAGAAAACAGTAACACTACGTTTCGAGATCTGCAATCTGATCTCTTCTTCAGGTAAAGAACTAACCTAATACATAATTACAAACTAAGTTAAAAAAAAAAAAAAAAAAAAAGTATCAAACGGATCGGATATTTGTAATAAACCAATGCGGAATCACAATATGGTTTTAAGAAGTTCATCTCGCATGAACCAATAATAACGAAAGGGCCCATTCCTGTTCCCCTTCCCTTGTATTTCCGCCATCTTGTTTTAGCCAGCCGTCACGAATGCCATTGGCTAGTCCCTCTGGTCAGTCGTAGGTGGTCAGTAGACGAGTGAAGACGCATTGTGACCTGTTTCCGTAGTTTACTTTTAATGATTAGTGTTTTGTATAGTTTTGTATTAAGTGCATGTCTTTAGTGTTAGTGAAGTTGACAACAACATGTAGGTTGTGATTCCTGACTTAGGCGTGCTACAACGCTTTAGTAAGATTTGTTTTTGTTTGTTTTTGTTTTTTTTTTTTTTTTAACTTAGTTTGTAATTATGTATTAGGTTAGTTCTTTACCTGAAGAAGAGATCAGATTGCAGATCTCGAAACGTAGTGTTACTGTTTTCTTGTTTCACTGAACGATGGCAAATGTCCGGAAAAATCCTGTTTCCTTCACATAATACCCTAGTAATATTAAATCATCTTATCAATGCAATGGTCCAATTTTGCAGATAAGAATGATGTTTACTACCAGTTGCTAGACAACTCTACTTTACACTCCAATGTTGTTCTGGAAGTGCGCAGACCTACCTCAGATGGTCGCTGCGCATAAACTTCTTGCTGCACACCGGACAGGCGAAATTCTTCTCTCCTGTGTGAGTACGCAGGTGCCGTGCCAACTCGTCGGAACGTGCAAACCGTTTCCCACAGTCCAGCCACCGACATGGGAACGGTCGTTCTCCTGGAATTAGTAACATTTCAATAGTAACTTATAGGCAGTTCGCTTATTATATAGATGTATTCTTTATTTGTCATTTCATTGACAAATACAACAGCGTCAGTGCTTATAAA
This sequence comes from Homalodisca vitripennis, assembly GCF_021130785.1. Taxonomy (NCBI): domain Eukaryota; kingdom Metazoa; phylum Arthropoda; class Insecta; order Hemiptera; family Cicadellidae; genus Homalodisca; species Homalodisca vitripennis. Next base: position 25,673,690 of record NC_060213.1, on the reverse strand, counting down.
TAAGGAAAAATACACCTTTCATTTCGTTACTTCTTCCATTGCATAAATTCATTTAAAGTATATAAAAGTTTTTGTTGATCAGCCATTCAGTCAGGACGGTCTTTCGTGTTGAAACTTTTTGGATGATACACGTAAGGAACACTTGAGCATTTCATTTTTAAATGACTGAAAGTTTACACTATTGATTTTCTAAAAACTTATTTTCAAGTATTAGTTTTTCAAGTAGTTGTGGTTATTAAACTACTGTTAGAATGATTCTTTCCACGTCCCCAAATTTATGCATATGTTATTTAATAAGTTGAAAACTATGCTTGAATTACATAAAATTGTTTACATTAGTCCTTTAAGAATCTACCTTACTACAATTGGAACGATGTAGCTACAAACCTAAGTCTGCAGAATAATTATAAAGTTTGATAGAACCAATATTATAATACTGAACTTGAAACTTTTTACCTTTTCACTCCGTCTTTTGTTTACTCTATGCTCTACATGCAAACTGATTAAAAGCATAGAGTAAACAAACAATATCAAAGACCATGACTAATTGTACGCTATAAAACTCACTAACTGCTGATTACTAAGAAAAAAATTATTAGCTTTTTCCTACTAATAACATATTTTTCAATTCTTTAGAACATTTAGTCTATATTTATAAATTCGCATATTTTACTGGCATTTTTCATAGGAGTTGCATATAATACACGGGATTTTTGGCAAAGACCCAAAAGCACATCTAGTGTTAAAAAGGTTGACATAATTGGACAATTTCCATCTCACTGAACAATGTATTTATCCTAAAGTACTACTTTGAAAGATTGGGTTTTAATTTGGGACACAAACACACAAAATTGCAAAGACCATACGGTATCGTTGTTTTTCACTGACATAATGAAAAATATTTTACTACAAAAAAAATTATGCACGGATCTAAAATAAACTTCTTTTTAAAGAACGAATTTCATTCATATTTTACTATGTAATGTACAGACCATTAATTTATTTGAATGGCACAAACCACAGATCAACAAAAAATATTTTTTAAGAAGATTTAACTGTAAATATTTGATGTAATAATATTCATAGAAATATAAGCCTTAAGTTTCCAGCAATGTCTAGCTTATTGGTAGTAATAACTTATTGGTATTTCTAGCTTCCATTCCGACTGTGAGTGTTATGCAAGCATAAATGTAAGATGTCATATTAGACCAAGAGCTATGAGCTAAAGCACGCCAGGAGATAAGGAAAGCAATAAGAGATTGTGTTTCTACACAATTGTCTTAAGATCCCTTTATTGCCTTAAGATCTCCTTATTGTCTGAAGATATCTTTATTTAATTTCTTGACATTTTATGTATTGTTGGAGATATTCTTGTTCTATTACATTTGAAAGTATAAACAATTCAGATAAGATTGCAGCGATAAAGGAGTAGCAGAGATAACAAAACTCTTGTCAACACTGGAAAATCTCGCAGTACAACGATCTCTTAGGCCTACGATAAATAACCTCCTTGTCTGTGTTCTGTGTAAAAGACATCATTTTTATTCATTTAACAATTTATCTCTCTAGTTTTTACTACAAATAATACAAATAACACTACTTTTCCACATAATGTGAATAAACATAAAGATTAAGTGAAGAGACATGAAGGCTCCAACTATTATAATATGTTGGCTAATCGTAAATTTTTAGAGAGAGAGCAATCCAACTCTCACCAGTTTGCCTACGTTTCTGACGTCCTTTAATCAAGCGTTCAAATTGTTAAATTCCATTAAACGTCACCAAATGCTCTTTCCTAACGAAACGTCATTAATAAATGTGAACTAGAATGAAAGTTGTCTAGCTACACCAGATTTCATTCTCTGTGGACTAATCAAGGACGTATGAGCAGAGAGAGTATAGGCCTACTGGGCAGCAATGTATCGAGGAAGGGCCCTGGGGGCCCCCTCTCATCCAAACCGTCAGAGAAATAACACCTTCTGTCAAGGGTATGCTTCGACTAACAACTTAAGTACCTATTTAATCAATAGCCGTTTATGGATTTTCGTATTAAGAATCTAAATAAACACAAAAATATCTGTGATGAATTTGTATTAATTATTTCTACCCAACTTAAGAGTAGGACGACACCGTGATCAATTCAAAAATAATAAAAATTTTGCTTGTCAGGTCAGGATTATGCAAAGTAAAATGTGCTAGTTCACGTTATCAAACACAATGGGTAGTGATGTAGCTCATGCACAATACAGAGTAGATGATGAGATCATTATTGGTAGAAAGCACTGTGTAGGTAACAAAATACATTTGCCCACACCTCGAAGATCTCGTCCACATTTTTTAACATCCTGTATAATATTAAAACCCACACGATAGTAATAAAACGAGATCGTTTTACCTGCCCCCTCCCCCCCCCCATAAAAGTATCAGTTGTTGGATTTGGCTGCTCCCAAACTCACATCCTGGATACGCAACTATTACTGTTACTGGGTATTATAGATATCAGATATACAATTTTTCTTTTTACGATATTTTTCTAAAATGCAGGAAATTTTAATGCATCACATATCTTATTATGTTTAATCCTTTATTCAAATATTTATATTACTTACAATTTTCGTTCATTATTTCCTCCCAGTGTTTATTATCTACGTATAACGTTAAATTCTATCGTATTCGCATGTACCAAATCAGATCGAAATTGGAATTGGATCAGCAGTTGTCCCAATAGTCATAGTCATAGTCATAGTCATAGATCTTTATTCAAAGCTGTAATATTATAAATACAGTCAGAATAGTGTCACAAATACAGATAGACTAATATCATCACAGATACAGGTTAACCTATCTAAAACCTTATGTTAACTTGACATAAATATTGTTAATTTAAACAACTAAAATCAACTCAAGTTTTATTTTTGTTCAATGGCCCAAGCCCTCAAAAAATTCTTCAAAAGAATAAAATGATCGTGATATGAGATAATTTTTTTTTTATTTTATTATTTTTTTTACGCGTACGTACGTGTAGAATTAAAGCACAGAAGCTCTAATTGTGTAATAGTCTAAGAGAATACATTTTGCATCCACCAATGCTGAAAGCAATTTCCACTTAAGACGTAGTTTGCCATCACTGGCGGAAAACTAAAATAAACAGCGAGTATAAATACACTAAAAACCCATAAAACGTGCCCACAATACCCGATATTTTAAATTTAATTAACAAAAGTGAGGTTATTATTTTGAGGTGGTAAACATAGTTTCCAATTTACTCTAAACAAAAGATTTAGGCCTTCATCGCTACCTGCGCTTTCCGGAACGGAAGTAGATTAATCGAATAAACTTTCCGTGGACAGAAGTCTTTTTCAGGACATTTTATAATCATACAAAACAGATGTAGATCACACATTGTAAAGTGCAACTTGTAGTTTCGTAATAATATTATTATATAACTTTGGACTTAAAACAAAAAACAAATAAATAATTAATCATGAATGACTGGATTGCAGCTGTGTGTGTTGGGAGTTAGAAGATCATAGGACGGGCGGCAGGCAGGTTCTCTAAACTAAAACACCTGGTCAGCTGCTTCCATGACAGCTGTGTTCTAGATCACAGACCTCACCACGGCCTTGTCGATCTCACCCAGCTGGTGCTGGTACTGGACCGACCGGCCACATGCTGGTACCTTCATCTATGTACACACTCTTTATCTTGTGTGTGCCTCCCAGCGTACCAAGCCCACATTGCGTATCTATGTCGGGTTCCGACAAGCCTATCACTTCGTCTTGCGTTTTATTTAGCGCAAAGGAAAAGTATTGTAACATTGCCTTTCATATTGTTAAATAAATTCTAAGAGAGAAGTAACATTACATTTACTCCACTTAGGATATCAATTTTAAATATATTTACTATTAAAATACAGGGCTTTTAGGATCCTGAATTACGCCTTCGTTTGAAATTATAAATAACAATATAAAACCGTTAATAATTATTGCATAATTACCTCATAACAAAAATTATGCAACAATAATGAGTGAAACTATATAGCCTAAAAACACATCTTCAACACTCCGACCGCATTTTTCGTAAAGCTGTGATAACCCTGCATCGCACAGAATAAAATTTACGAGAACAATTTTAATTTCTGAAATTATGTTTTAGTTTCTCTTCTTTTATGAAATAAACTGTTAATTCCAACATAATCAAGAGATAAAAGAGTGTAAAACTCTAGCTGGTCTTTGAACATTGTACTCAAAAAGTTTCGGTGTAAATTCAGAGGAAATTATTATTAAAAATTCACAAAAAGCTAACATTCCTACAGTCACGAAATGCATAAAGAATATCAAGGTCAGTCAAATCAAAGATCAGTTTATTTCTTTACATTTGTTTGATGATAACAATTTTCATTGTTTACATCGTCTACAGCCATATCAGGGGTTTTTAATCTCTTATAATACATTGTATACTGGAAATATAGGCTATACGGCAACTTATCTTTAGTCATATCACCCAACCAACGCCTTCCAGTATTGAACATCCTACCGCAGAATACCAAAGCGCCTTTATTGGTTAAGTATTATTCGTTTCATTCAGTGAAAAAACAAACAAGCTCAAATCACAGATTGTTGGAAGCATTTCCGATGTAATGCCTTTGTCCAAAAATGCTCCAAATGAAAATAAACGTAAAAGAAAGGGCAAATTTTAAAGCCAAATGAAAGGTATGTATGTGTTCACTTGAATGTTATTGATAAATTTGGAATAATAAATAATAACCTGTAGTGTCCCCACATTTCAAAAGATGAAATAGCCGGGTCGATCCCCAACAAAATGATGTTCATGAGAAATTAATTGTTGCACAGATTTAAAAGTGTATTTAACTGAAGTTTACATTATAAACAAAGGAAAAATTTTTAGCAAATTTTTCGAAACATCTGGATTTATTTGTATATAAAATAATAATTACTCTCCTGGGCAACAATATTGTTTTGTTTAAAACTGTTCAAATAAAAAATTTATTTTAAGAATTCTATAATATATTTTGCGGCAACTTCAGTAAAATAAATACATTGATAGCAACTTTGTCATTCTAAGCTCTTATCCTGTTGCAATTCTACAAATAACATCCTGTGTAAGTCAATTTTGTGCCCGCTTCCCAAGTTTCTCGGAAGACAGCGGACGAGATGGAAGGATGGGTGGATGCATAGGCGTAATTTGGGGGTGGCAAGGGGGTGGCAGTTGCCACCCCAGAATTGTGGAGCCCGGTATTTTGCCACCCCAGAATTTTGAAGTAAATGTCTAAATAATTTACATATAACTTACTTAAAACTGGAAAATACAAGTCTACCAATAGGGAACCTTTTAACTTTATCAATTCTCCATTAATTTTGCTTAGTTTAGCACAGAAAGATAGCACGTCTTTTAAAAACTTGTAAATCATAAACTTAAAATGAAATATTGGTGTAGTAGAATTTACGAAATGAAATAAGGAACATTAAATGCGTGAAGAGCGAGAAATGAGCAATGTAGGCTGCTTCTCGTCTGCCGTCTGGAAAACGGCAACTCTGTAATACACAGTTGGCGAGGGAGATTTGGCAACAGGGCACCTGTTGTAGTATATTGTCTTTACAGCTAGAAGCAGACAACGTCTGTCGTGTCGCCTGCCTACTTTAACCTTACTCCTCAGTAGATGTATTCGATTTAGTGCAGTTGCAGTACGATGTGAATTACATTTCAAGTGAACCGTCGTATGATTGCATGGACTAAGAGATGGTAAGTTTAGTTCAGTTATTTCTTATTTCGTAGGTTAAACTTAGGTGTTGGTCAGTTTCTGGAGTTTCCCATCTTTGTTTACATCCAACTAGGCCTAATGCTGAAAAATAGAAAATCTTTTTACTGACTAGATTTCAATAAATGGCCCCCAAAAAACATAACCTCAACTTCTAACTTTATTAGTTCTGCCAGTTAGTTCTGCATTGTTACGGTTATGGTTTTAGTTGTTTAAACATTTTATAGGTGTAATTGGTTGGTATAGGAGAAGTTTTTGCATATATAAGGGAAGTAGCTTGTTTTATAGTACGGTATGGAATACTAGGTTTATTTTTTGTTTGTTTGGCCACCTAAATGCTTTTACCGATGTCATATAACCTCACATTTAACGCAACACTACTTTAACCTATATATGTAAAAATAACAACGATACCATCCAATCACCTGAAATTAAGTAATTTCAGCTTATACCTCTAATTAGGTTATGTTACTGTCATTTTAATAACTCCCGCCTTCCTGTGTTTGACAGCTGTTTTTGCAATGCCGTGGCTGTCAGGCTGCAGACGTTTGTGTCGAAGAGCCAATGACTAAAAAGGTCATACAAAATAATTAGTAAACATCCAGATCTTTTATGGTCTTGCAATTATTTAAAATACATGTTTTACAATCAACTCGTAGAGTAAGGCACTAAATGAACTTTATCTTTAGGCAAAAAAAAAAGATTATGTGTAATTAAAAATTACCAGATTAATAGCAAATTTTAAACTATTTCGAAACCTGGTAATGTAGGCAGACTTGGTTTTTCGTGTTACGCCTACAGCTTCTTAAGTACAGTTTACAGTATGCAAATAAAAAAGTATGACTGTTTTACTCATTGGCTGTTAGGCTGTGTTTATTCCGATACAAATTTTACACAAAATTTCCCAAAATTACAAAACAAAACTTTGGTAGATAAATCAAAATAAAGTAAAAATGAAGAATAATGGTTTTCTTAAAAACACCGTTTTTGAGATATCTACCATTTTGTTTTATTAAATTTTTATTTATATCTCGAGAATGTTTTGACCGATTTAACTCAAACTTGGCATGGTTTTTATCTAATACAATATCCATATTCAGAAGAATTACCAATTTAATTCAATCATTAGTTTCAAAAATGATTGCCATTTAAAATTTCTTAACCTAAATTGTATGAAAACCATAAACTTGAAGTCAAATGTCAGGGCATCTTTTTTGTTGCCCTTTCAATCCCCTATCAAATGGTACGATGTCAAAACAAAGAGATGAGAAATAGTGTCACACACAATAGCGCCCAAAATCAAAAAAAATTGTGCAAAGCCTATGCATGTTATATTAGACTTGTATTAATTTTAGGTTTAGGACTCTGTGTTCTAGTAGCATTTTGCCATTATTTAAATGTTCTTTTGCTATTCTTAATGGGGTTTTTTCAGGCTCAGAAGAACAAAAAAAGGGCAGAGTTCGTTGCTGTCCTACTTTAGCTCAGGCCCAGCAAACAAAAAGAAACGGTTAGAAGATGAACATACCAGAAGGAGTTGTTTTGGAACATGAACCAGAACCGGCTGTAGTAGACGTTTTAGATTCGTCATCGGCTCAGTTAACAACCACAACTACAAATGAAGATACCACAACTACTCCTACAGATGAAGTGCAGAGTCCTAGCTGTTCCTCTAGTTCATCTGACCAATTGACAATCACTGTAATTAATAAACGTGATCCTGCTCATGGCCCAGGTTTGGCTAAGGCGTTTTTTAGGGAAGGCTCATTCCAACCACGAGAATTAAATTTCCCTAAAACGGATGGTAGGAAATTTAGGCCAGAGTGGTATAAAACTGTATCCTTGGCTGGAATACAGTCCTCTAACTGACAAAAGCGTTCTGTTTTGCCTGCCGTTCGTTTTACAGCCCAGAAGAAAAAAATGCAGAAAATGTATTTACACTCAGTGGGTTTTCCAAATGGAAGAAAGCTGTAAAAGTATTTGAGAATCATGAAAAGAGTAACTCGCATCGAAGTAGTAACACTAAACTCAGTTCTTTAAGAGAAGCCGACAAAAGTGGCACTGTTATTGAAAAAGTAAATCAAAAAGGTATTCAGAAGACAGTACAAGAAAACAGATTGTTACTTAGAGGCTTTGTGTGAATCCCTGATATTTTGTGGGGAGACAATCTATTGCTCTAAGAGGTCATGACGAATCTACAGATTCAAAAAACAGAGGAAACTTTTTGGAGCTGATGAGGCTTCGTTCCAAAGATAATAGTTTAGTAAACAAATTCTTTGTAGAGCATCGCAAAAATTTTCAATATACTTCAGCGACTTTCCAGAATGAGCTTCTGTCCATAATTGGGGAACAAATTAAGTTGCACATTGCCAAAGAAGTTAAAGATGCAAATGTTTTTGCCATTATAGCTGATGAGACCCAAGACATAGCAAAGCACGAGCAAGTAGCTATTGTCTTGAGACATGTTAATGATAAAACTAGTAGTTCATGAGTCGTTTGTGGGGTTTTACCGTGCTAGAAGAACTGATGGCGATACAACTGGCAAATGTACTTAAGGACGTTTTGATTTCACTGGACTTGAATATTAAACATCTGCGTGCTCAGTGCTATGATGGGGCTTCGAACATGAGGGGTCCCTACAAAGGAGTGGCAGCTAGAATTATACAAGAAGCCCCCATGGCAATGTACATTCACTGCAATGCACATATATTGAACTTGTGCATTGTAAGCTGTTGCACAAGCGTGAATTCAATAAGAAACACCTTTCTTTGTGCTTCAAAGTCTTTACAACTTCATTGAGAAATCAACTAAAAGACATGCTGTTTTTGAAAAACATTCAAAAAAGTGCAAAAAGCTTTAGTGGTGGAACAGCAACATTGAAGTCTTTGAGTGATACCAGATGGGCTTGCCGTGTCGAAGCAGTGCGTTCTTTGTTAGATAATTTTGATGCCACTCTTACGACACTACGAGAGATTTCTGAAACAGACCCTGACAGTGGTGGACAAGCCAATGCTTTGTTGAAAAAATATGGAGGACTTCAACTTTGTATTTGACCTTCTATTACTCAGGAGAGTTCTAACACAATGTGACATACTGTCAAAGACCCTTCAGTCAAGCAGTGTGACCTATGAAAGTTGTGAAATCTGTAAAAAACAGCACACTTGAAGTTTTGCAATCCTTCAGAACAGATGAGTTTTTTCACCAAGTTGTTCAATCACTGCACAGAAATTGCTGACACGTGCGGGTTTAGAGCTGCCGAGTTGCCAAGAAAGGGCAAAAATTCCCTCAAAAATCGGGGGTGGGAGTAAAGCTCCATTTGAATCTGTACAACAGTACTACAAAGTTTCAATCCTCTGGCCAGTTATTGATATCCTAAGCGAGGAGATAGAGGCCAGGCTTCAAGAAAACAACCTAGATGTACTTAACCACTTAAGCAAAGTTCTAGGTGGAAGTGAATATAGACACAGCCAGTGTACAGTATGTGTGTAATATACTATAGTTTAGACTATGACATTTCTTCTGTCTGAACTAAACTGTTTTAACAGAACGGAGGAATCAAGAAGCAAAAGTATATCCAAGAAAGAGCTGACGTTTTTGTACAAACATCTTTGAAAAAGTGTGTTCCCTATGCTTTTTGAACTTTTTCGTTTTGTACTATACAATTCCAATGAACTCGGCATCGTGTGAGAGATCCTTTTCATGCTTACGGCGGTTAAAGACATTTATACTAGAAACTCTATTGGCCAGGAGAGGTTGTCTTCGTTAGCCCTTTTGGCTATTGAAAGGAGTGTAGAAATAGACATTTCAAAAGTAATTGATGACTTCAATTCAAGCCAGAAGAGAAGGCTTCATTTTGTTTAAAACTAACTTGTGGATGCAGTCTGGTTACATAGAATAAAGTGAAATTTGTTTGATCATGTTTACTTGATTTTTCCTTTTATAAAAAACAAACGGGCTGGGCACACATAAATTAAAATTGGGCACACTTTTGAGTTGTGTGTGAACAATAATTACCTCACTTGTGGACCTTGTGGTTTAGTTAATAACTCAATTCATTAAAAAATTATTGTTTTTAGGCTAAGTTGTTAGCAGTAAAATTTTTGTAAAAATAGCTTGAAAAAGCTTAAAATACTAACAAATTTAAAGCCAGTTTCTTACAATTTTCCGGGGGAGGGCCCCGGACCCCCCCTCCACCTGGGGGGTATTCCATACCCCCCAGTAGATCTTGCCACCCCAGTTAAAAAGCTGAAATGACGCCCATGGGTGGATGGATGAAAGGTGGTGCGTTGAGGGGATGGAGGGGGGAGAGTATAATGAGGCTGAACAACCAGAGCAGCTGCTGCTAGCTTTGTTGTCGGCAACTTTACTGTGTCAGGTCTGTGGGTACAATAGTGGGAAGGGGGAGGGGGGTCTGGGCTAGTTTCTCACTTTCTACGCTATTGAAACGTTCAGTGTATGCACGGTGAAAATCTCATAGATAGAGTCTACATCACTACGAAATAAAAGCCCAGAGATAATATTAGAAACAGAACTGAAGTTCTATAAAAGAACGATTGGAATATTTATATCTATTTTATGATGTTAATTTTTTAGTCGACATCGTTAAAAAACCTCTAACGTCCAATAATTAGTAACAATTCTTGAAATAATGAAAAACAGAAGTGATTGGTACAACGTAAAAATAATCTTTAATAAATTTAAAAAAATGAAAATAAATACATATGCTGAACCCCTTCATGAAGAGGATACTTTTTGCAATACGGAGCTGTAAAGACGTAGAGGGAAACACGTCTGCAGGCGTTGTAAAAACTACTTTTACTGTTTAACAGAGGATGGATTGTATTTCTTGCTGTCTGGTATTGCTGTGCATTTCATACGAGCTTTGCAATTTTACACTCACGCTTCCCATATTTTAAAACAAACACAACTTGAAAACTGTTTCAATAATTGCGAATAATGATTTTAAATTATACAATAATATTACTTCACCATAATATAAATATAATTATTGACACGCCTGACCAAGATAATATAATTATCAATACAATTATCAATATAATTATTGATACCCCATATACCATGTTTTAAAACGAGTTTATGACTCGATTTTCTATTTATAAAAAATCTTTTAATCGATTTTAAACTAACTTCGTGATGAACTAGAGACTTGAAATTTTGAACATAGCCTACCTTATAACTGGATAACAATCACATGTGTACACACATTAAAGTTTATACTAATATGAATATTTAAATTTAATATTGGGTTTGAGCATATAAAACAGAGAATATCTTCTGTCGACAGATGAATGTAATTCGATTGTTTTTCTGCGCACGATTTCACAGCTTGTCGTAAGTAATTAAAATATAGAATATTGTATTAAGATTTATACTAAAACATATATAACATTAAGTTTGACTGTTTATTTTTATTTTTTGGATAAATACATATTAATTAATACATAAATCGTAAAATAGCTATAATGCGTTATATTTAAAAATGATAAACCAATACTAAAAAGAAGGAAATAATTACATAAAACAATATTATTGAAACTGAATTAAAATGGTGTAATAATTTCCTTCTATATTCAAACAGATAATCACATTTACAATATACTTAAAAAAGTGTAATAGTGGGCTGCAGTATAATAAGCGGCCACCAGAACAATCGAATCTACTATCGATTAGGAATTTCTACAAATCGAGTATAAACACATGTGACCTTAATGGTCTATTTATTATGTTTGGGTTTGAATGTTATAAGGATATTCTGTTGCGTAGAGAAGGTTAATTTCCAAATGGGTGGACACTCTGAACGACGATAGATTAGGTAGCCATTATCTGTTTTCCATTTAAGTACCGTTCCATTTGTTTGTCTTCAGTAAAAGAGCGGCCATCACTTAGAACACTCAAAGAAACAACAACGCTCACGACACTAATGTGATGTAACCTAATAACACTTTAGTGTTGCGTGACGATTAGCTCTCATGCTGCGAGTTGGTACAGTTGGTACAGTGCCTGGTACAGGCCGTGACCTCGCCACCAGCTGTTCCACCCCTCCACCAACCTCCCCTTTGTACTGTACCACTGAACAGAGGGAGGAAGGAACTTTCAATGTGAATTCCAACAGAGTTCCGGTCAAACCAAGTTCTCTTACTCAATGTCAACTCGACAAATAGGGGTTTGTTTTATGGCTGTATGAAAGGGAACACAAGGCGTTTTAAACGTTTAGGAATGTGATTCTATTCTTGTAACACCTAAATAAAAAGTGGAAAGGCAGTCGCGGAACTGACCGACAGAAGTAACTACTTCTTATAACTGTCTGTAAATATATATCTTGAATAAATTCTATTTAATAAATTGGTATTTTATGTATTTTAAAATAATTAGTCACTGAATTCTTTAACATAAACATTTTTATATTTTATGTTAATTTTATACATATTTTTGTAATTTTTATATTAAATATATTACAATGATTACTGACTGCTAAAAGTAATAAATATTTACATATTTTCATTATTATTGTTTATATTAGTTTCTATAGTATGGTATTATCATTGTCATTGCCATTATATAAAAAAATAAGTTATGGGTTCATAATAACTGAAATAATAAATAAAAATTCCAGAACAATATCTTGCTAAATATCTTGTAAACAAAGCAACTACTATTGCTTCACGTCTCGTTCTTCTTATGTTTGTATCGTTTCACATTGTTAAATTTAATTTATATTTTTAAAAGTCCATTAATGGTTTTGAAGGTTATTCAACAATAACCAGAAGACTAATTTCATTCCAGGATTAAATTACTCTACAGCTTTGTTAGCTAGAATAGATCTTATCAATTTATTTTTAATCCTTTAAACATATATCCATAGCCCACCAAAAGAAGCCACTTCAAAATCGTACATAAATTGATGGTGAGAATAATTACTAGGCAAGGCACACTTATGATTGGAGTCATATGTACCCCAATCATGTATTTTAAAAATATCTCATTGTAAATGTACGACTTTAATGCATCCCTGTCAAGAGAAAAATACATAATGTTCACCCCTGCTACTTTTTAAAGGTTTAGGCTAGAGAAAGAAAACTCGGGGAGTGTTCCAGGACATAATATATAAACTATTTTAGTGTATTTTTAAATTTTCAAAAATTGTTTTATAAGTAGGCCACTCTTAATCTCAAAATTTTCAAATTTTAACTCCTCTTTATTTTATCTTTTCAGAAAGGATTTCAAAATAAGAATTTCGGCACAAACCTAAGGTTTTTACGTTTATTGGTTTTCGCCATATTTAGGACAAAAAGATTTAACAATATTTTAAAACTGTACAATTTTTTAATTTGGGCAAAAGTAAATTATGGTTATAAAATTTTCAACAATATAAGCACTTTTAGGCATATAATATGCTTAGACGGGTTGGGTACTTTATCCTAACGTGATTCGATTACTAGAAAGTAAAATTAACATTATTTTTATACTAAGGTTTTATATCAAACATACCATTACTATGTTTAAATCTTAGTTTTAAATTCGATTACTGAAAGTAAATCTCAAGACAAAACATAATTTAATGTAAATATGTGGAGTAAATAATAATTATAAAAAATATTGTAATTAAAAGAATTAATTGGATAAGTCGAATAAACAATTAATTACAATTTGAAGGAACGCCTCACATATATAACAGAGAGAAGAACACAGTTTCTTGAACAATTCCAAATAGTTTAAATACAAACTACGAACTGTTGGAAATAATGTTTTATACGTTACGGTACCCTAGGAGAATTTATTTATCTATTTAAAATTAAATTTTAAATTCTAAAATCTGACAGCTTTCCAAGATTTATTTAATTAACCCGTTTATTTTCTTGCTATTGGTTTTTAGTATGTTTGTGTTATAGCCGAATTATTTACAATGGGTTTTTAGCAACATAACTATCATAAGGCACTTTTTATAGTGTCGAATAGTTATCTGTAATCGAAGGCCTTGAGGCTATTCAATTTACTGACTTTAATTACATTTCTTTTGTATTAGTTCTTTCGAAGTCAGCCTTCAAAAATGGTAAGGCATTACCAGCAGTACATTCCTATACGTATATTGCAGATCGCCTTTTCTGAAGGCGCCAACAAAAAGTGAATGTAGTCCATTATTCATCAATAATGTTATTTATAGAATAGAGCGCAAGAAATAGCAACACTAATACTATTTTATATTTATTCACAACATATTCTATGGAAAATGTTACATTTTATATAAAAAATTATGGAGTTCTCGAGCTATGTTTTAAATCTTGGAAATACGGATTGGATCAAATTGTTTTGCATATTTTGAAGATAGGTCCTACTTTACTCAGTTTTCCTTCTCAGGTTTTGTTTTCATTTATAACTACTATAAATCTTTTACGGATTACCACTATAAATTTGCTTCATTTTTAACTGAAATTACATACTCAATCTTGAAAATTAAAATTATAAAAAATTGCTATGCCAAATTTTACAAAGTGAGTAACAAAACTGATAACAACATAAAACCTGTTTACATAAAACACAAAAAACCCAATTTGGGTTATAAAAAAGCATAGTTCTAATTACCCGAATATCCATATAACATTGTAATTCTGTAATTATAAAAACACATACATTGACTATAATTAGTTCTTGAGCTGTTTCATTTCAAAATTCCTTGTCTTTCAGTCACATTTTGTAAAGAAATAAACAATGCTTCGTTAGAAAAGTTTATTTGTAGCACGTAATCTACTACTGCATACTTTCTATGCGCACTTTATATTATAATTATAATAATTATAGGCCAATTAGTTGGATCTGCAAGTCAGAATTTCAGCAAGGAGTTTTCTGATTATTATTCCGATTTTTAACAAATCTAGCACTCGCATAATGCAGGTTACGAAACTGCGCACAATTTAAATGTTAAACAGTTTTCGCACTTGGAAATGTTTCAACATTCGAGGTGTTGTTGCCCTAGATCTGGAATGCCACGCATTTCTAGTTCAATGACACCTACAAACCGTAAATAACTGCGTTGTTTGCTCGTGGCAGAGATACACCTCACATAGGCTACTCTCTATTCTGTTCTATCACGCTGAAGACAGACAGACAGACAGACAGAGAGGTGTACTTGCTGCTGTATTTACATGCCAGTTACTACGCGTTACGCCCCACTACCTAGGGACAAGGTCACGTGGTGCTCTGTCGTTGTTATGTATGACAGTCTGTGACCGTCGCTGCGACATCCGCTTGTTTAGGCAGTTTCCGGTCCGGCGTTAACGGGATTGTCGCAATCGCGTCAACTTGAAGGTTAACTTTGAATTTAACTTTTGTGCCAAAGTACACAGCTGGGCTTGAAATGGAACAAAATGTAACTTTGAAAAGAACAATGCTTTTGGAATTGGACCAAAGGAATCGGAGCCGGAAATGAAGAGGAAGATCAGAGTTGAAACAGTCCATGAAAAATTAAAATCGACCATAAAAATCCTTTTTTGAGGCCATTGCGTAAAAATTATTATTGTTAAACTAGCTGATGACTTCCATACCCGATTTGACAGGACAGTAAGTTGAGGAAACCTCTCAAAGGACTTGCCTTCTACGCGGCTTCCAGAGTGAGAGGACATCCAGGAAAGGTGGAGGTGTGGACCCGCCTCTACAGCCAGGGACGTAGCCAGCAAGGGGGTCCAAGGGGTTCGGACCCCCACCCCCCAAAATTTCAAATTTTTCAATTACTTTTTATTGAACGATTATTATTATTTACATAATTCAGTATTACTGACAAGTACTGCTGAAAGATTGTTCTTAACATTGAAACTGGTCATGAACTGTTAAAGAAACAAAATGGGGCCTTACTCTCCGTCCACTACGGGAACATATCAGTTGTCTGGACCTCCTCCCCTCCAAATATTTTCCTGGCTACGTTGTTGTCTACTACCACGAATAAGGGCAGTGAGCAATGTCCCATTGCCAACAAAAAAATCCATTGAACGTTAGGAATCTACTCCATTCCAAGAATCAAACTACTCAGTAAACCCTTTACCGATCTACACCTAATATCTCGACATTTGTGGTTAGTGATGTGCCGCTCCTGGACATCTATTTGGTTACCCAGATGCAAGTGACACATCGGTTTTTGCTGTACCCAATTAAGGTTTACTGCAGGAATAAACCAGCCAGACGTGAACTCTCCTGGAGAAAACGTAATAGTGGCGCTTAGAATTTCTACAGTAAATTAATAAATACTTTAGAATATTTATATCGTTTAGCAGTTAAATTATTTAAAATGCCCATTCCTTGTAGTCAATGATAATAAAAACATTTGAAAGACATCGCATTCACATACATTTCGTTTTAGAAAGAAAGAACTGTGGAATTAGCTTTTTGTACATATTTTAGAAACAATTATAGCAGACACAATTTTAAAATGTAAATCATTTCAATACTAGTCGGGGTGCATTATTCAATTAGTTCCCTAACGAAAAAAATATAAAGTACATAGGCTACAAAATTATCTCTCCCAGATTACGTACTCATCGTTATTTTTTATGTATTACGCACAATTTTAAATGACCTTAAATAATATTACAGAAAAACATAATCTAATCTTGTCTCTGATTTTATGTAGAGAAGCATTATTAATACAACATGGAGGTGTTAGTTGCATTAAAGTTCGCAGGAGGGTTCACTTCCGACTGGTTTACACCTACCAGTAAATTCTATATTAGGGATAATATAAACCTATGATAGGTTGGGCCACTATGTGGATTTCCAGGAGCGGCAAATCACTAACCAGAAATGTCAAGATAGGGAGTAAAAGGCTGATAAGAGTGAGGAGGATAACTGTTGGAGTGGGCGAGGCTCCCTTAATGTTGATGTTTTTTTTTTTCAAACCCAAACACGAGGGAGTATGACTTCCCCTCCCAGCTTTGACTGAGACAGAGCTAGCCTCTCCCTTCTTCCAGGGAGGTGACGTGATTCGATGACTGAGATAGTGCCCGGTCCTTGGAATCTCGGCAGGAGACGGCCCCTACCCCGCCTTACTCATCCTGAATCACTCCGGAAGCAGCGCGAATGTCCTTTTACGCATGTGCAATTTGGGCCTCACCATCATCTTGTCTAAATTTAAAAAAAAAATACAGCAATAAAATGTTCCATCCACCTTGCAAAAGGACAACTCGCGTAATATCCACAATTCACACTGCTTACTGAGTTGTAATAATATTTCATTCCAACTTAATTTATTTATTACAATAAGAATGTGAACCTAATGAGATCAAGACGAAACGCTGAAATCCTTTTAAAATTGTATCAGATATGCCAATAAATCAATAATATTCAGGAATTTATACTATTCACATGTGAAATAAATTAAATCATTGTTGATTTAACATTATTTTAGAATTATTATTTATACAATGTAGACGTAGGCCGATTAGGTTTATCGAACTTAATGTGAAATGAAGTTTTATTTTATTTTATTGTAATATAAAAATAAATAAAATGTAAGATTTCTCAAAATTGAAACTTTTTAACTGTTAGCCGTTCACCAGGAAGTCTACATTTTATAATTAGGCTAAAAATATTAAGGTATAGCAGAATATGTCTAAATTTCTCTGTAGGCGATAAATAGCACAAATCTGTGTTCTGAAAGTGGTATACGTGGAAAGTACTTAGCACGAATTTAGCTCCAAAGGTGTTATAGTAAGAAGGTTTCCTCTATAGTTACTACGAATTGCAGCTTTATAGGTCGTATGTTGTACGAACTTTAGCTCTATAGGTGGTTTATATAACTAAAATCAACCTTGAACGTATATAGTATGAATTTCAGCTCTGTGGGTGGTATGTAGTACGAATTTCAGCTCCTTAGGTGGTATGTAGTACGAATTTCAGCTCGGTAGGTGGTATGTAGTACGAATTTAAGCTATGTAGGTGTTATATAGTACGAATTTCAGCTCTGTAGGTGGTATGTAGTAGGAATTTCAGCTCTGTAGGTGGTATGTAGTAGGATTTCAGCTCTGTAGGTAGTATGTAGTACGAATTTCAGCTCCTTAGGTGGTATGTAGTACGAATTTCAGCTCGGTAGGTGGTATGTAGTACGAATTTCAGCTCTGTAGGTGGTATGTAGTATGAAATTTCAGCTCTGTAGGTGGTATGTAGTAGGAATTTCAGCTCTGTAGGTGGTATGTAGTATGAAATTCAGCTCTGCAGGTGGTATATAGTAGGATTTCAGCTCTGTAGGTGGTATGTAGTACGAATTTCAGCTCTGTTTGGTGGTATGAAGTACGAATTTCAGCTCTGTAGGTGTTATATAGTACGAACTTCAGCTCTGTAGGTGGTATGTAGTAGGAATTTCAGCTCTGTAGGTGGTATGTAGTATGAAATTCAGCTCTGTAGGTGGTATGTAGTAGGAATTTCAGCTCTGTAGGTGGTATGTAGTATGAAATTCAGCTCGGTAGGTGGTATGTAGTATGAAATTCAGCTCTGTAGGTGGTATGTAGTAGGATTTCAGCTCGGTAGGTGGTATGTAGTATGAATTTCAACTCTAAATGTGGTATGCAGTACGCATTTCAGCTCTACAGGTGGTATTTAGTACAACATTTAGTCTTTTTAGTGTAAGACCCGAAGGGTAATTTCCACTGTGTAAACACATAACCTACTTTCTTTAAATCAATATACAAAGTTTCTCTAAGAAGAAAGAGAGTGATCACCAGGGTATAAAAATTGTTAAAATATGACGTGATATATTTTTTCGGATCATACTTTTCTTAGCTAGATACACTTCAAACCAAGCCCTAGAAACGCAAATAAATGTTAAAGGAGCGTCAGTTAACCATTTACAAACCCTTATAGTGACAACTTCCAGTCTTATTATATAGTTATTATTTACATGATGTACATAAAGGTACCGTTTAATTATATCAAGATTCAACCAAAGTTTAATTTGAGAAAAAATTATCGTTTTGTTTTTTAACCCTTTGGATGCCCGTCCATTTCGACCTGGAAATGAAACTGATGACCAATTGCTTTCTTAGGGAAAATTCCCTTCTCGATTTAAAAAAAAACAAGGTTATGTTCTTACACACAGTGCAAGGTGATCACGAATTTTAGCACTTTACGCGTTATCTACTGTAACAGTTTCACTTAGTTAACTAGAATATAATTAATCTCAACGCAAATAACCTAAAATTTGTAAACTTTAAGTGACTCATTGGTATGTGATGACAGATATTTGGCCAGATACCACCAGAGAGGACCTCACCTCGGACCATCGTTAACAGACAATAAACATGTCAGGGTACCCAACAAATCCAAAGACCACAGAGGTAGAGGACGTTCTCACGGCCAGTAGAGCTGGGCTTTTAACATCTGATTTATTGTTCTTGTTCGTCAGACACTCGCTTGGACAAGCCAGTCCGAGGAGCCATCCCCACTTCTAAGTGGCCTCGATTATGATATGCGATTTTTTCCACCTTTTGCGGCCGACCAGAAGTTTTCGATGTCCGAATATCGCGTCAAGGACGGTGCCTTGTTTTTGGAGACGTTTTGGAACTGTATAATTAATCCGGATAAATAAGGGTTACTTCGAGCGTGAAAATCGCTATTCGAACGTGTCTCACTCATTATTTAACGCGATGTTGGACAGTGAACGTGTTAAATTCTCCAACCTTAAATTAACCCTGACATAATGAAAATCTGTGCAATTTAATTCGAACACCAGAAATCACAACCTGCCATTATACACACATACAAATTAAGACTAACTTAAACTATTTCTTAAGTCCAGTATTCATTTACTAAGTTGAACTTTCACAACTTGAGCCAAGACATGAATATTAAACCACTTAAAACAGGACCTATATTGTAAATGTTTCAAACTTTAAACCAGTGTACTTTTTGAAAGAGTGAACCTTTTCAGATCGGATTTGCGGCATTGTATTCTACTAATAAAGACCTTTAATTTGATGTACTACTCGACTTATGCTCTAATTTAAGATTTCCCGCATGACAAAAATTACAAAAAATGGTAGTTACTTCAAATAGTAGACTTATAGGTGCAGTAATAATGTACCAAGTTTTATTTATTGCTTTACCTGTAATCGTTTCGTTAATTATCAAGCCCGTGCGGGACTTTTTTACAACCTGTATAATGAAAGAAGCCCTTGTAACAAGGTTATAATCATATACATACATTAAAGGCAAGGAATGTACAGATCACGTGACCTCTATGAACCAGATACAACAGTGCATACGATAATTTAACCCTCGAACTGGCAATCGACATTATAATGTCGATCTGACGCGTACATGTTTTGACAGTTCATATAGTACATAAATCAACACTACCACCACTGTTTATATACCATTTCAAACTGAAAGAATTGCTGATTTCAATAATTGTGAAATGTGATGTCCTGTTTCGGCAACAGTGACGTCATAAATATTTCCAGAAAGATCGTCTTCATCTAGCCATTTTGTAAGTTAGTGGTATACATGGGTATGGTGCATAAAATTGCTTTGGAGCTTTGTTTTAGGCTATACTATGCTAAATTTAGGTATATTTTGGAGATTTTTGTGTAAAAATTATATTATTATTGTTATTGAAAAAAACTGTATCCATAGTAATAAATTTAGTTAAGTCCCACCACTTTCCAAATATAACAAAATTAGAAATTGGTTATATTTTTAGTGTTTTGTAGTGAATATATTTCTTACATTTTATTGTATTTTAGAAACATTTAGTGAAAGAATTATATTTTTGTAAATTTTTGAAAATAATCGTAACTATAGTAGCAAATTTTGCCTTTCGTTTACTATATGTGGTATTTACAATGTATATAAATTATTCTTCAGAAAGAACCTGGGCACCATTACATATTTTCTGAAACTAGATAAAATAAAGAATAAATTGGTTACCTCAGATTCTAATATTTGTAATATTGTCACACTTGACCAGGGACAGTCCCACCACTTTTCAAAGAACACATTTGTGGTCTTTATTATGGTTTATGCATAATGTTTTTATACCATAATTACCTCCACATTTCCCTGAAAACAATAATGTATTACACATGTAGATTTATAGTAAAAATATATTTTTTTCAAAATTTTTAAAGTATGGGTACAAAACACTCAAATATGGACTGCTATCTGTGGAAAAAATTACTGACAGTTCCAGGGTTTAAAAGCACTCTCGCCTTTCCTGTTTAGAAAGTGACATCGTAAAAAAACTCAACACGTTTCACCAGAATTATCGTAAAATCAATGTAAATCTTTCAGAATAATGGAAAATAACGTCTAATATTATAATTTTTTTAACTTCGAAGATACTAATCTTGAAAAAAAAATATGTTTTCTTTTGGCATATGACGTCATTTCACGTAATGGGGGTGACAGATTAAAAAATAATATAATACAAAAATTACAATATCTACATTATGCGCATTGCAATTCGTACTAGCAAATATATTTTATTTGACACCCATTATTGGTTGAACGTTAGCGAAGTGTATACTCGAGAGGGTAGAAAAATGTAAACACTGTCTATGTCTATCTGTCTGTCTGTTCGCTCGAGAAGGAACGGAGTATAGATTCAAAATTCTGTACTGAGCTTAATTTCTATACTGTATAAGAAACACTGAGTTCGATGATGACGCATATGATAAACATTTTTACATAGGTCTTATGGACAACCATGATAACAACGAGAAAATAAAAGAATAAATAAATTCGTAAACAAACTGAGTAGGCTACACTCAAACGCCAAACTACTCCACCACTTACAGCATTACTTGGTGTGTAGACTGGTGTCAATTAAACAATATGGAACACAACTTTTGAATAGGTACATAATTTGAATGTATCATGCGACACATACCTCGAGAAAGATTTCATTTGTACAATTTAAATTTTGCATGTTTCATAAAAAATAATTAGATCCATGATTGTGTATGTCTATCCGTAGGTTTTGGAAGAGCGTCTTTGAAGCCTACTACACAAAAGGAACTTCTCTTTTGTCGGGAAAGGGGATCGTTAAAATGTATTTTCTTTATGGACTGTCTGTCTGTACGCAGAACAAGAATGAAATGAGCTTTAAAATTTACACGTTGTTCAGCGTAGCCTGTTACGCGACACGTGGTGTGGCGTACCCAAGTCCCATCCTCAAGTATGTATGTTTTACGCCCTGCCTTCACTGCATTGTTCACCCCACTGTGGATTGACTAACAATATCCGAGTACTACGAGGCTGGAGAAAATTTGTTTTGTTTTCGACACAAAGTGACAAAGGCTCTCTTCACGGAAACTCGCCGACACCGGCCGACAATAGACAAAAGACGAGTGCCGGACCGAGCTGAGCGAGCGAGGCCGAGGAGAGAGGTTATGACAACAATGAATGGTGAATGGTAGGCTCGGACGGGTGGGGTGGTCCCGGGCAGCTTCGCGCACACCGCTCAGCTGATATCGACCACCGCCCGTCTGCGTGAGCGCGCGCCACAAATACACGACCTTGGCCTTGCCTGCTGGACTGTCTCTGTAGTCTGCCACAGTAGCGCCACCAGCGGCTTCCAATCTGAATCTTGTAATCTAATTCTGGATCGCTCCGCTCTGATTTGTGCATTCCTCTATGCACTTCACAGATTTAGTATGCACAATCTAAAAAAAAAATGGTGGATACATTTACATCTTTTTGCCACAACGATAGTGCCAAGGTGATCAAAAACACGTGCTGAACCTAGTATAGAATTTGTTAGGCATTTTCAATGTTTAAAATAAAATTCAAACATTGGTATTTATTGAACGAGGAGCTCTTCTTATTGGAAAAACCATTTCCTATCAAAGAAAACTTAGTATTTGAAAAAATACTATTTAAAATTGTTGATTCACACCTGACGATGGCATCTTGGATGTCAAAAGGCCTCTTGTAATGAAATTAAAATTATTGGACAATTGTGAGTTTTCTTTTACAGAAAATCTTATAAAATTGGTATTTATGTCCACTAACATGGCTAGGACATTATTTACAGTCTCACTCAGGTACGTAATATTGACGATTAAAACACAGACAGTTTGTTGTAATAGTAACAAAGTACTATTCTGAACAAGTAACAAAAAGTATTAACAATTTTTCTTTACTTCAAAATGACCTATATTACTTGCCCTGAAATTGCCAACCACTTTTACCGCGGTTAATTTACAGAACCAGTTTATAGGCTAAAGCAGCTTGTCACAACCTATTTCTAGTTATTCTGGACCCAAATAGTTGTAGTTGGTTATACAGCCAGATTAATATTTTGTTAAGTATTACGTTGATAATTTAGCAAACTTTGATACACACTTAGATTTGGCGTAATGAATAAAATTCCTTGTTATAAAATAAAATTCCGCCTGAGTTGGTAAGCGACAATAATGCGCAATAATGCGATGAGTGTTTACAAGAGTGCAAAATAAGTACGAAAATGTCCAATGAAAAATATCGAGGTATTCTTAAATTTGTTAACAGCTGTAACGAAATATATCGGTACTATTATTTGTTTTAGTCACTAGCTATTAGTTACGCAGACGGAATTTTTAAAAGTTGAAAGGATGGGGGGGGGGTTTGTTATCGGAGTTTGAAGATAAGATATGGAACAACTCGGGATTTACTCGTTCCCGCTGCTATTGAATTTTTGACCTATAAAATGTTCAAGTTTTTTCATTCAAATATTGCATTGCCAGAAACAATACTATGTTTAGCAATCGTCAATATTAGCCTAAAATTCCAAACAGTCGCACTATATTGTGTGATTGCCTACTCGGAAGCAAACTCGTTAGCACTAAAAAGCGTTCCAAACGGGATTTTAACGCCTTGGGCGTTGTAGCATTTTTTATTGAATCAGGCCATTTGTAGATTCAGTACATCTAACCCCTGGGTGTGAAGGCAAGTGTTCGTAAACCCCCATCCAGTGCTCCCAGTTCAGTAAGTATCTCTGCGTCGTGTTTCGTACGTATGTATGTCTCGACTGCTACTCATAGGCACATTTAGACATACATTCTCTAAAATGTAGAGACTCTCTGAAACCCAATCGTGCGATATCCAAGCCGCTTTGGATTTTAAAAGCTCTGTCTTGTAGCACTGGCCGTTTGTGCTTGACCCCCCACAACACTAAACCGTAAGTGACACAAACATATGTTCAACTGCAAGGGTACCCCCTATGGGGTTGTCAACTACAAAGATATTAACATTTAAGTTGCTGTTTATTTTCTTAACTGCTAAATTTTGAATTATTTACTTTACAAAATCCCTGACTCAATTTTAATATCCCAATATTTATTTAATTTTGAGTGTGGTCCTAGTAACAATTTGAGTAGGAAAAACCTACAAAAATTTAATGTTACAAGGACGTAACCAGCAAGGGAGTCCAGGGGGTCT
This sequence comes from Homalodisca vitripennis, assembly GCF_021130785.1. Taxonomy (NCBI): domain Eukaryota; kingdom Metazoa; phylum Arthropoda; class Insecta; order Hemiptera; family Cicadellidae; genus Homalodisca; species Homalodisca vitripennis. The sequence goes on along the minus strand of NC_060213.1, from coordinate 25,649,494 downwards.
CCGGACCCCCCAATTTTTAATCGTTTCAATTACTTTTTAATAAACGGTTATTATTATTTAAATAATTCAGTATTACTGACATGTACTGCTGAAAGACCGTTCTCAACACAGATACGAGTCAAGAACTTTTTAAGGAACAAAATGAGGCCTTGTTTTCTGTTCACTTTGGGAAAATATCAGTTGTCTTGACCCCCCAAATTTTTTCCTGGGTACGTCCCTGTGCTACAATAAAAATCTATTGCACGAAAGAACGCACAAGACTCTGTAATGACTTTACGTGTAAATGTAGTACTATAGTAGTACTTCATTGTTAGCTACTTTGACGATGATTTCTCGATTCATAAAGTGTAAAAGTATTATAATCCACGAGGCATATAAACATACATGTTATTTATATAGTACGATCTACATTTGAGTTTATTCAAATGATGATTCGTCCACATAGATTGAGTCGAATAGTACTAACCTTTACCCATTTTCTTTAAATAAAAAGACGCCCTTCCACTCTTACGCCATAAAACATGTAAGTATATGTAAGGTCAAAAATTACTGCCTCCATTTGCCAAATCTAGCGTCGCGACGCCAACTCATATTTTGTATGGAGAAGTTATTTACGGCATCCTCTTTGCATAAAGAGGCCAAGGCCGAGGGTAGCTGGCGAGGGAACGCCGGTGTTTACCGAACAAGTGGCGCCTATCTTACTAAACTGGTTTAGAGAAAATAGGGATCAGATCAAATACGAGTTGGCCGGAGTTTCAAGCAGGTCAAGGCGCAGAGATGGTCTTCGGCTGACAGATGTAGAAAATACTAGTTATTACGATGCCTTCAGGGACGTAACCAGCTAGGGAGCCAAGGGGTCCGGAACTCCCCTCCCAATTTTAATATTTATAAAAATATTAGACCTATCGAATTACCCTTGTGCCCCAGAATCTCGACATTTGCAGTTAGCGATGTGCCGCTCCTGGAAATTCATAAGGTTGCCCAGATTTAAGTGGCACATCGGATTTTGCTGTTCCCAGTGGTGGGTTCAACTGGAAGGTATAAACCAGCCAGAAGTGAACCTTCCTGGAGAATGATGATTATTTACCTGTGAGCCATGACAAGAGTTGTCTTGTCAGAGTCTGTAAGTGAAGAACGCTTGCTGAATAAAAACGTTTATTTCATTTATCGCGGACGGGTGTTCTGACTCATCCTGTACATGATAAATCCGGATCAGCCAGCCCGATGGTATTGTTACTGGTTTTCTCACTTAGCAACCACTCTATTTACTGACTGTTAAACACGCAGACAATTTGTTATAACAGCGCCTGCCAACGACATAAATGACAAAACACGAAACTGTGACTTTACAGCGGTTTTAAGTGCTTAAAGATAAGATCCATAAAACTGCATCTAAAACCTCTTTTAATTATAAAAGTAACGTCTTACCAAATATTACATTTCTTTGTATTTTTGATGGTGGGTGTGATTATGCCATATAAAACATTGCATTTCAACAAAGAAGTTTTATTGTTGCTGTTACTGCTGGAACGATTCATGTCGAATCAACAAGTCAAAGGCTGAGAGGAAAAAAGTAAGTGCATTTTTCTGGTATCGGCAACTTCGGATATCAGTATATTCCAAAATATATATGGAATTAAAGCAGAAACCCTGAACGCCAAACGCACAAACTTACGCTAGAAATATAATAAAAACTGTTTCCTCTTCAGAAAATTTTACTTCCTCCACCCTGTAAAATCGATCCGGATAACCCAAAATTCCGGATAATTGAGGTTCGGATAATTGAGGTCCGGATAAACGAGGTTATGCTACTGCCCTAAAATAAAACTTACTATTATGAAATCTACTCTCACGAAACTCGTGCTACAATCAAAGTATAATTATATTTAATTCAAATAATCGCGTATTACCATATTGATTAGCCTAACCAACAATAGTGCCAGTCGAATAAGCATGAGCTCAAAACATCACCAGACAATCCAATAGTGCACCGGTAACCTTGTTATGTATGTAATCAGGTTTTGCCAGATTGCTAAATTACAATCCCCTTCCTCCCATGCCGCCTCGCGCGTCCGTAATTATCAATTACTTCCACATTTCCGGTCTAGGTTCAATATCCGGTGATGGTTGTACTGTCCGTCGCCCGGAGCGCAATGCCATCTGAATTGCGTTCTCTTGCGTATTAACTCACAGCCTCTTTCCCTCATAACATTTGCACAGCGAGGAATCTCTAATGTATCCCTAATCATTTTGCCTTGGCCAGAATAAATAATGTTATTGCTTTGCATTTTTGTTCAGATATAGCGGCACTTCTCAATTTCTCACTACGATTTCAATATATTTATTAAGTTACTAAATTAATGTATTTAGCTTGGAGCGAAATCATTATTGCTTATCTTAAAAGACTGATCCGTATTTTACGTTAGAAAAATGTCTTACCTTTACAACCCTTGTTTCACACACATCAAGTCACGTCTATGTCAGGTTTCGATCTCGAATCACTCAGGTTGTCGGAATATATAAAAAGCTTTAACTGCAGAAACATCATCATTCGAGTTGTAAAAAAATATATATGATTATTTATCTAAGCCGATATCAGGCGTAAAATAAGATAAATGAAAACAATCATACAAGAGTCAGGTAACATGTATCAATCCAGAAGATAATAAATGTGAATATCCCTCTTAGAGAATTAGAGATTGGCAATGAAAACCAATGTATTAATTGGTAATAGCCAAATTTAGATCATTTCATTATACCAATACCAATACCGTACGTATTATTATTCCAATACATCGCCAACTAGAGATTTTGATTGAATTATTGCAGCCAACCATTCATGTAGAGACGCAGACGTGGTTAGATACTATTGTGTAATGATATTCCTAGGAAAAGTGGCATTGTTCCGACCATTCCTGTAGAGAAGCAGACGTGGTTAGATACTATTGTGTAATGATATTCCTAGGAAAAAGGCATTGTTCCAACCATTCCTGTAGAGAAGCAGACGTGGTTAGATACTATTGTGTAATGATATTCCTAGGAAAAGTGGCATTGTTCCGATCATTCCTGTAGAGAAGCAGACGTGGTTAGATACTATTGTGTAATGATATTCCTAGGAAAAGTGGCATTGTTCCGACCATTCCTGTAGAGAAGCAGACGTGGTTAGATACTATTGTGTAATGATATTCCTAGGAAAAGTGGCATTGTTCGGACCATTCCTGTAGAGAAGCAGACGTGGTTAGATACTATTGTGTAATGATATTCCAAGAAAAAATGGCATTGTTCCAACCATTCCTGTAGAGAACCAGACGTGGTTAGATACTATTGTGTAATGATATTCCAAGGAAAAGTGGCATTGTTCCGACCATTCCTGTAGAGAAGCAGACGTGGTTAGATACTATTGTGTAATGATATTCCTAGGAAAAGTGGCATTGTTACGACCATTCCTGTAGAGAAGCAGACGTGGTTAGATACTATTGTGTAATGATATTCCAAGGAAAAGTGGCATTGTTCCGACCATTCCTGTAGAGAAGCAGACGTGGTTAGATACTATTGTGTAATGATATTCCAAGGAAAAAGGCATTGTTCCAACCATTCCTGTAGAGAAGCAGACGTGGTTAGATACTATTGTGTAATGATATTCCAAGGAAAAGTGGCATTGTTCCGACCATTCCTGTAGAGAAGCAGACGTGGTTAGATACTATTGTGTAATGATATTCCAAGGAAAAAAGCATTGTTCCAACCATTCCTGTAGAGAAGCAGACGTGGTTAGATACTATTGTGTAATGATATTCCTAGGAAAAGTGGCATTGTTCCGACCATTCCTGTAGAGAAGTAGACGTGGTTAGATACTAGTGTGTAATGATATTCCAAGGAAAAGTGGCATTGTTCCAACCATTCCTTTTGATACGCGTGTTACAAAATTTCATTTGATACACGAGTTTTCTAAACTCCCTCTCAGCTGCAAATCTGGTTAATGAACTGGGATTAATTTTGAGTGTCAACGTGGTTGCTTAATCTCGTAACCGCAATCGCTATTTAGGCAGAGTATAATTGTTCATCCATGTTTAATTTAGAAAAGTTACTGATCTCGGATCAAAAATTACAGCACAGGGTGGTGTTGCCTTCCCAATTAAATCTGCATTACAAAGTAAACATTTTAAATAGTTATTAACTAAATTACGAGCGCAAGATCTTTTAAGAGTTCCATTATGAGATTAATGTTGAATCATATGAATCGCCTGACTAAGAATAACGTTTAAATTTAATAACACATTCTCATATGATTCTAAAAGATACAAAAACTTCATAAATAGAAGCAGTACGCGTGCACTTATGTGTACCTATCTCATATAAACATTTTGTCTCGATTAAATCACATGTTGCCGAATCATGAATTTTTAAAGTTGCCGTTGGAAATTGCCAAAACAGGTACCTGTTTTGTTCTTAACGACATAAAAACCGGAAGTTATTGTTTGTAAAAAATGTTGTCTTTGTATAGAGAAACGCATAAATAAACAAACCACACGGTACTTTAGCTCCCATTAATGCAGCTCTGTTAGTTTGTGGTTAACGTTCAAACTCTGGTATCGATCCGAGAGAAGTTGGACATGTTGGCAATGAGCACACAACGCTTTGCTAGATCACTGGCACATACGATTGTTCCAAATCCAAAGGTTTGGTATCCGAGAGCGCGAGACTATTCCGGAGCCCGGAAGGGAATGCCCCCGACCTCGGCCTGGGTGGCAGCCAACCTCGCGGTACAGCGGGAGACCAGGTACAGTGGATGTGCAGGGGAACTGGCTAATCTTGGAATGTGGGCTATACTCATGAGGATGGTCGTCCTAGAGGTCGTAGATAGTGCTATTGTCTCATTCCAAGCAATATAGTGACAGGAATTACCATACCTACTGACTTTGTACGAAGTAATTACACAAATACTTGTAAAATCACTATTTATAAGTAGTTCAGTGCTTCTCCAATAATTACATTGCGATATTTTTAATGCTCATTATAAAGGTGTACATACAACAGTAATAGCTGGTAAAACCGTCTTTCACGTTCCGACGCAATACATCTAAGCTAAAGGATTGGTTATTGTGGCACCTCATTCTAAAATTACCCCAGTTTAAAATGCTTTCGTCATATTAATAGAAAAGGTTTAAAGTTTATTATTGACGATGGAAGGTTTGAAATAATTACAGGTTTCGGACATATGCCATCGTTATACGTTACAAAAGGTATAACACAACGTTTCGAGGATTAGAATGTATCCTCTTCGTCAGGTGGAGGAGGTATAATACATAAACAAAATAGAAAGAAGGGAAAAGGGAAACTTCTTTTTCTGTTAAATGTGTAATTTTTCTTTTAAATATAATTTTGTCTCCCTTTTTCTGAAACTCACAAATTTTCATGTTTTCTTCCACGCATTTATAATTATGACCTGTCTGTAAAAGATGCTCTGCAAAATTAGATTTCGTGCTAGTTGTGGTGTTTGATTTTAAGGCTTGTGTATGTTCCTTAAATCGCAACTTAAAATGTTGACTTTTTCTGGCCTATGTAATAATTTTGACAATCGCTACAATAAATTTTATAACTTCCAGAAGTATTGTAAGAATCATTTTGCTTTGCATAAATTGTTATTAATAAGATCAAAACTGTTATTTCTTTTCAAAACGTTTTCCTTCTTGTGGCATTGGACGAAATTGAACTCTTTAAGTTGTTATCAAAACAATAAAGCATTATTGAGAATGGTACTGAGAGGTAAACGAATCTATTCTTTATCTTGTTTGTTTTCATAATAATCTAAATTTTGTTTGGTTTTGGCCTTAGCTCGTTTTATCTTGTTTCAATAGTTTTGGGACTGTACCTAATTCTCATTGCCAAATTTATAAATATTGCCGTTCTATTATTTATAACAAAACTGACTGCAGATAGAAAATAATTTAACACGACACACACTAACACTATTCTCAATTAGATTTAATTATTAAATGTTTTCTCATCATTAGACTACCACTACGACGGTTGAGAATGGTTTACTTATGTCCTCACGATGTCTTGAAAATTAATGAGGTATAGACTAAACTTGCATGAAGCCTCGTTTCTATATAGACAACATCGAATTCGATAATGATACGAGTCCTTTCATGAGATTTGGCTGAGCGATAGCGACGTTTATCACTGAGGGAGTTATGTCTCGTCAACGAAATTGAACTCTAAGTTGTTATCAAAACTTTAAACTTTCATGAGTTTAAACAGCAGAAGCCCTCATGCCATGATTAAAAGTAAGTTGTAGTCATTTTTTTTTTGTGAAGGCAGTTTTTCAGATAATAGGATGAACTATAATCCAACCAGGATGTCGCTGAGTAACCCCTATAGCCTATGAAACTTATCAAATTACGTTAAACGACACATAAGCATTGGCGTACTCAATAAAATAGAGGCATGCAATAATATGTTTTTTAATATTTCAAAAATAACTTGGTCACTAAAATATGCTGAGGCGAGGCGGTAGGAACGTAACATTTAGAAAACACAGTATTAAAGAGATGTAAACCAATTAGCCTTCCATTTAACGAACCGTAGCCTCCAAATTAAATACGATAAATAAACATTCGCTGCTTTTACAATTAAACTGGCTTTGTTACCTTTACGTAACAAGTAGCAACAATAGGTACAGAATGTGAGGTTATGTAAAAAAGTCAAAGCTTTCAAAACATTCGCAGATTCACTGCCACCTGTGTTGATGACGCGGTGACAATACGCCACAGCCTTCACAATATCGACACTTGTCCCATCAATGTCATCCGTGTACGACAGGAAGTCAGCGAAATTACCGCAAACCTAGGTCTAGACTAGACCTTTCCTACGATTGGATCTTATTAGATTATAATGGTGTACTGATAGAAAAAATAAGTAGTGAACAAAAGTTAAATTCACGTACTAAGTAGATACAAATAAATAAATGTACAGTTAGAGGAATTTAGCTGTGCTCGTAGGGCCCAGATACTACCCTCTCAACAAACAAACGCTATCTGTGTGGCGGGTTGCGTTTACGTGCTAGCCGCTGAGATGAAGGCGCAACAAACTCTTTAACGACTTTAAACTCACAATTTTGATTTACAGATAAAATTGACAAATACGTTATTTTCAAAAACACGTTAGACAGCACTATAACAACTGAAACACAAGGATAAGTCCTATTATTCCTATTATTTGGTTTTTCTCCTATTATTTAATTCCACCACAATCAGCACTTTTACAAAACAGACTGATTTTAGCGAGTGCGATGAGTTATTCGGGCCAATACGATTCCTGAAAGGAGGGTTTTACCCATGAGTCACAGGAAATGTTTTCGGGACGCAGCGCATAATGCTACCCCGCCACCCCTCCCGCCTATCACCATACACTCAAGGACACGCGCACAGCTAAAGTCCTCGAACTGTAAACATCTACGCATAGAAACGAAAATGCCATAGTTAGAGGGATTCTCCGTTCTCTCCTTTAGATTAGGCTACAAGGTCTATGAGCAAAATAATTATATACTATCAAAAACTACTTGTTTTTTTATTGTAGGAATATTATTCTAATATAGGCTACACATGTAATTCTTTGATGAAACATTGTATAACATTAAAACATCGATAGAAACATTGATGAACCACATTATTTTATTCTCCTTTAAGCCGTAATATATTTTGTTATGAACCCGTCTATGAGCACACATCGTTTATACTCTATGCATTTGGCACCCACGCTAAAATCTGTTACGGCTTCATACGTTGTTGTGACGAGCTATCTATCGGCAAACGAAAGAAACAATGATAATACATTTGTTACATAATAGTAATTAACGTATTATATTAAGTAAACTCTCAAAACAATAAAAACTACCAAAGATTTTAGTTCTTCATAAAAATATATCAATAACAGAAGCAAGACCGTAGCCATGAAAAAATGGGGGGGGTGTGGTCCAGACAACTTATATTTTTCCGTAGTGGGCATAAAGTAAGGCCCCATTTTGTTCCTTAAAAGTTCTTGACCCGTTTCTTTGTTGAGAACGATCTTTCAGCAGTACATGTCAGTAGTACTACTGAATTATTTGAATAATAATAATAATAATAATCGTTTACTATAAAAGGAATACAACAAATTAAAAATTGGGAGGGGGGGATCCGGACACCTTGGACCCCCTAACTGGCTACGTCCTTGAACAGAAGATTAAACTAGATTACAACTCTAGAAAAGATTTATTCTGATGGCGCTACTTATGTATCACCGAACAGAACTAGCTTCAATGAACAAAAGTCCTACCACACAATTCAAATACGGATAAAAGTTCTATCCTCGCTTCGTTATTACGGTCGCGAAATACTTATTTTACTATGTACCACTATTACTACTACTCAGGTATTTTTCCAAGATTTTTTCTGAATAATTGATCATGCTGTATTAAATTTTGACCTATTTAATGGAATAATAATTTGAAATTGATTACTAATTCAGTCTGATTGTAAAAGAACGTAACGTACGGAGATACCCCAGACTGACCTCTCTGAGCGCAATTCTACGTCTCTACGTCTGCATGTCTGCGCGTGCTGCGAGTTATCAATTGGTGACCTCTAGCTGTCGCGAGGTCAAGGTCAACAGCGACAATGGTACTGTGTGTAACCTCTGTGTCACAAGCCGCGCACCACTTGTGCTTCTGACGCAATTTTGATTCATTATCATTCTTAGCGGACCGTTCGTCTCTTGTGGCTGCAGCCGTGCACTAATTGTGTACAATGCGAATGACCTTAACGCGATTTTGGTCGTCAATTTTAGTTGCACTACTTTTGTACGCCGTAGTTTACTTTTAATGCGATAATAGTAGCCTTGATTATGAAACCTTCTAACGGAAGGTTTCATAATCGAGCATAGTAGTTAGCGTTCTAGGTCAAATACCGTTCATTCGCCATCAAGTTATCTTACTACTAGACTTTATTTTGAAATAATTAGTCGATATTTATAATATTGTCGAAAAAAAAACTTGCTCAATCGGAATTCTTTCGACGACTCTGGATTAGGAGTACGCCGTTGCATTTGCATGCTAGAGGATGCACACTGAATGTATTGTGCAAATGCAGTTGCAAGTCCACACAATGGAGGACCACCACGTGGCCAACTGCTTGGTCAAAAATGTCACCCTTATTGTTTGTTAGCTGTCGTTAAAATAGGTATAAATCCTTGTGTAGAAATAGAGGCCGTTATGTCTTGGTTCTGATTGCCTTGTTTGTCATCCTCGTTTACCACCTCCAACGCCCTATAAAATAACCTTCCGGTTCTGGCAATTTCAACCTGTGGTAAACTTGAAAAATAATATATATATATATATATATATATATATATATATATATATATATACAAAATTTCGCTTTCCTTCAGATTTTGAAACTATACCCAGAGCAATCTAAGGGTTTCCTTAAAAGTCCTAATGATAAACTTGGCTATTACGGTTTCTTTCGTTAGTGAGACCGTATTTGCACTAGATACTCACACTGCATACAGAAACAAAACATAACTAGTAGGCGAAACGGCACAATAATGTACGAAAGTGGAATATGCTCATGCGGTAACTTCAAAATGCTTTGTTCGTTTCGTTTTGACGCGATCGTGCTAATGCGATAGCATCAAAATGCTTGGTTCGTTTCGTTTTGACGCGATCATACATCGACTGCAGCCAGGCATCCTTTTGGGTATTCTGATTTATTGCGTCGTGATTTTGGTTTCGAAATCGTTTTGGAGAGAGACAAGGTATTTAAACATAAAGTTTCCGAGTTCTGTTAGCTGGTGAACAAAGACAATGAAACAATTGAGTAGAAATCGACGAAATCGAAAAACAAAGTTTGAAATAAAATCATCTTACGTATTGTATTAGCTAATATGACAGATCTCTAATCCCAAGACTGTAATAGAAGAAATAATACTAAGCCATCAGCCTATTGTGTACCCTCAAGCTGTAGAATTTCCTAGTATAATGCGCAAATTAAACCGAGTACTTTGTTCCATGAAACCGTCCGCTTTTTCCTCTACGTCGAGAGCCGGCCGGAGAGAGGTCCAGGATCACCTTGGCTAGAGGGAGTGGTCAGCGTCTCGACGGCGGAGGATCAAGGCTGGAGGTCGTCGACTGAGGGAGCGAGAGCCGAGATCCAAGAGGCGGTGGGGCCCGCTGTGGGAGCATCTCTACACAACAGCTGTTCAATTCCCGCATCAGCTGGTGTTGTTACGTCACGAAGATAACCTCAAACTCTTTGTTAGTGCAACGCGTTACTATAGAGATTGGGTAATCATGGATAGTATCGTGTATTGAGCGAGTACTACTCAAACACTTGTGTGATGAGGTCGTTACATTAGAAACTGTACTTATTACAAACTTTATAGTTTGAAATATCAGACTAGTGAATTATTAATATTGGGAAGCTTTATAAAATCACCTTTAGTAAACGATATGACTGAATGAATGTTAAAATCAAACATTTATCCTTTGATGCTTTTTATTTCATAAACACGGCGTTTTAGTAAATTGTAATACAGTACATTGAACTCTAAATTGTGTATATTCTAAAGTATGTTTTAAACATTTTACAAAAAAACTACAATAACTTGAGCATTCTAATATGAATTTTGCATTTATGTGGGTCATTAGTTTTATGATGCAAAACATACCCACAACAAATTCCATGTTAATTTACATTCACTGGTAAATAAATACAAATAAAATGTGTATTTTATTTTTGCAAGGCCTCTAGAACTCAATGATAATAGTCCATTCAGTGCCTGATGATGGAATCATTGTTTCCGAAAGGCCTTGCAAAAATGGAATAGATATTGGAAAATTTGTATTTAGATACCAGTTATAGTAAATTACTTTTCCAAATGCTCCAAGATTCTTCATTACAATTTTGTGCTATTAAAAATTGAAAAATAATTTACTTTTACCAAAATAAATCGAAGTACAGAAAAATAGTTCTAAAAACACTGCACTGAACCAGCCGCTGCCCACGCTATCAAGACTTCGTTGCCACAAAAACCTCGGTAGCTTTAATGTTAATGCCTCATTAAACGCTTTCATTAATATTACAGACGCCGTCTTACACATTTCAAAGGACAAAATAAAGAATTCATAGCATCCATTATGTGTTGAGATAGCTTCACTATTTCAGTGACAATGGTCTAATGTTCGTTCGGTGCTTACGTTAGAAAAGTTACATCTTTTATCTAGGTCGGTCGGAAATAGAAGTTTGAAAATATTAATTTCACGACATTTTTAACTTGTTTGCGATGCATACTCCAGGTTAGGCAGTGACAACTATTTTTTGTTTACCGCATGCGTGCGAGAAATAGGGATCAAGGAGGCCGAGGCCGAGTCTGCAACACACCGTTGTAATTGATGAGGGGGTGACAACGGGGGCTTTTGTTGGACCCTCCCCTCCCCAACCCCGCCAAACTCTACCCTCCCACCTACCCACAATTGGAAACTGGCCCGCTAACCCTTGACTGGTTCTATAGGCAGGCGTGCAAAGGCTTGAAGTGTGGTCGATACAAATTCATTCAACACTTGAAGGAAACGGAAGTCTGGCAACGGTTCTGCCTATGGGAAAGAATAGACGATCAAGTGTTTTGTGAGTAACGGTCGATAGATAACAGTCACTGTAGAAGTAACGTTTTGTATTCCAAGTATTAATTTACACCGCATGGGCAAGTCATACGTAAATTTGAGATTACGTGTAGAATGAATGGGAGTGCCCTGTGTAGTGTTCTTAGTATTTAAAAAATCATGATTTTTTTTAATGAGTCCATGAAATAGTCGTATGGGTGAGAGATAAAATAATCCGATACATTCCTAAATTTTAAACTGTAAAATTTGATTCTTCACGGATCCTCGCAGTAGCGTACGAAGCAAAATTTGAATTTGGGGTGGGCACGGGAGGGGGTACGGTATCCTTACTGTCTAAATCGAAAAGGGAGTTATTCTACATAATACCCACGGATAATAAATACGAATTTTAAGTATTTTATGGGTAAAAAGTAAACGACAAAATATGACCTAAATGACACGTTAGGAAAGGTAATTACATTCCGATATCCTGGATGAAGAGATTTTTACCCCCCCTGAGTATCGGGTAGCCTATTTACGCTTAAAGTTTACAGATATACTACGTCTTTCAGCATGTATTTCCCGTTTGAAACGTATGTATTTGTATTCAAGATTGATTATACAGAAACACCTGTGTCCAATACGGTTTTGTGAAACCATCTGACTGATCACTGTGAAAATTGTGACACAACACGCCTCAGCTCCTATAGTCGCTTATTTCTGCCGGCAATTTCCCGATTTCCACGGCACCAATCGATTTTCCACTCCTGTGTGGATCGACTTTCCCGGACTGTGTGGCAGCGATGCGACACGCTTTCCCCGCGCCACGCCACCGCGCCTGGCCGCCCGCGCGCGGTTGAGAGTCGAAGAAACCGGATTTAAACATTGCAATGGGAACGGGAAGAATGTTGTTATTTACTTGTAGCGTTTACTTTCATAATAATATAATCGTGTTGTGTTAATACATGTGTTATATAACACTGTTGTCAGTCGTCAATGCGTAAGGAGTTATATAACTGTCGTCCTATCGTCTATCGTCCTATTTCAATTCTGCCCGTGTTTAGCAAAATTTTTGAAACGATTTTCTCTGAAAAACTTGAAAGCTTTCTGAAAAATGGATGCCGTGAAATAACCTTTTGGACAATGTTGTCGATGGATTGGAGAGGCGAGAACGTGTGCTTAGCATATTTCTTGACCTATCCAAAGCATTTGACTGTGTGCATCATGAGGCACTGTTGCACCAGTTAAAGAGATGTAGCGTTCGGGGGCTTCCACGGTTATGGATTGCCTCCTACCTAAAGGAGCGAGATCAAACCGTGGATATTTCGAAGGTCGTATCAAACAAAATTAAAGTGCCTCATGGTGTCCCTCGGGGATCTATTCTTGGGCCTCTTTTATTCCTGATTTATGTCAGTAGATTGAATTCTGTGATCCAGCATGGAAAACTTGTTCAGTATGCTGACGACACGACTCTCTGTTTTAAAAGCAAAACATTGCAAGAACTGGAAGTCACAACGTTCATAGAACTCAATTCCTGCATTCAATACTTTGCTGAAATGAACTTGGAAACAAACCAATCCAAATCAAACTTTGTACATTTCTGCCTTAGACAGAATGAGCTTTCAGAACGGCCAGCTGTATTTGTGGATGATGTCCTTTTAGAGGAAACATACTCCACAAAGTTTCTAGGATTGTTCCTTGACAGAGGATTGACCACGTCGACAATATGTGTGCTAGAATTTCAGCAGGCACATACGCGTTGTGCCACCTAGCAAAGCTATGTTCCCCTAAAGTTCTAAAAATGGCTTACTATGGCCTAATTCACCCACACATTGCGTATGGAGTAAGACTTTGGGGAGGCTGTGCCAAAAACAAATTTGAGCGAGTCTTTAGACTCCAAAAAAAGGCTGTCAGAATAATTGGAAAGTTAAATTACAGAGAGTCATGCACGGAATCTTTTAGGGAGCTTGAATTTCTGACATTGCCCTGCCTCTACATATACGCAGCATCTGCCACAACAAGTTGGTGTCAGATTGGTCAAGCTCCCGGAAAGTATAAAGAACTCATACAATAAAAACCAACTCAAAACTCGTATAAAACGCCTATTGGTGTCTAGAGCGTTCTACTCTGCCGATGAGTTCATAATGAGCCGCTGCGATTTATAAGAGGCATAGGATCTGGAGTCAGTGAGAGTGTGCTTGAGTGAATGTGTGGAAGTGTAGGTTTGGGTGCATGTGTGAATGCTTTAACTTTGGCATGTGTGAAAAACTATTTACAACATGATTTACTGACATTTGCAATACAATGCAAAATTGTAAAAATGCAATAACATATGATTTGATTTGATAACCAGGGCTGTTGTTCCATCTGAAAAACCAAAAGTCAGATCTAATTCTGGAAGTGGCAGTAGCAAAGTACTACAGTGACCTTTTTTGGATGATTTGTAACATCCCTTTTTAATAATACATATTTATCATAAGCCACCAGGTGTTTTTATAATTTTTTCACAGAAAGTGAAATTTAATAGCGTATAAACTCTTCAAAATAAAAAGTTACATTTTTCATATAAATGTCAGAAACAGCTCAACTATTCCGAGTACTGTACAATTTCAGAATACATATTGGCTTATATGTTTTATAAAAAACGAAGATTATGCAGTTAAAAAATGCAAACTGCCAACCAAATCCAACTAGAATTTCTACCTCGAAAGTGGCAACAGTTTTATTTGGCGAATATGAGCATTTACTTCACGAAACGAAAAAATTGTGGAGGATCCGTGAACAAATACCCTACCGGCACTTGCGGTTACTAAATTTAACAAGCACAAAAAATTACTGGATCAATTTTGATTTCATAAAAATAAAACATAAATCAATTATTGTCTAATTAACACTAGATCGATGCGAGGTATGTGCAAAAAAAGGACACCCTTTTTTCAAGAACACTAGCAGATACAGAATGAAAACCCAACTTTTTGAGGGATGGAAGGTGACCGTTTGCAGCTATTGATATGGGATCATAAAGGCTTAATAGTGACAGGGATGCCTTGGGAAGCCTTGATATCGAAAGGGAAGCCTTGGGTAGACTTGATAGTCACAGGTATGCCTTGGGAAGATTTGATATCGAAAGAGAAGCCTTGGGTAGACTTGATAGTCACAGGTATGCCTTGGGAAGATTTGATATCGAAAGAGAAGCCTTGGGTAGACATGATAGTCACAGGTATGCCTTGGGAAAATTTGATATCGAAAGGGAAGCCTTGGGTAGACATGATAGTCACAGGTATGCCTTGGGAAAATTTGATATCGAAAGGGATGCCTTAAGCAGACTTGGTATTGATAACCTTGATAAGTAATAACCTACACCAAAGCTACCTTCAAGCTAAGTCTTTCATTTCTCAATATTGAGAAGTGTTTATAGCCAGAAACCGTGCTGTTGTGTTTGAAAATTTTGTTTTTTTCCTAGTTTTTTGGAATGTATTATCGTTATTTGTTCTATTTTTATTATCTATAGTACGTAATATGTTATTTGTAGCCATCTTGATAACGAAGCCTTCACATTATTGTATTTAATTTGTACACAAATTAATGGTGTTGTCGGTGAAAGGAAATAAATAAATAAAAACACTACACTTTAACGCTAGGGTCTCTTTTTTAATATTCAAATTACACGGCCGTAGCCAGTGAGAGAGTCTAAGGGGCCAGACCCCGCCCCTCAAATTTGTATTTCTTTTAATTTTTTATCAAACTATTATTATTATTTTAAATAATTCAGTATTACTGACATGTACTGTTGAAAGATCGTTCTCAACAAATAAACGGGTCAAGAACCTTTTAATGAACAAATGGGGACTTACTCTCTGTCCACTACGAGAAAATATCAGTTGTCTGGACTCTCCCCAAATTCTTTCCTGGCTACGTTCTTGTTCAAATGTCATATTGTGGAAGGTTTACAAATTCCACTATCTCCAACTCTACAGCCTATACAGAACGTAGAAATCCTAAACAACAATTTATGGCAACTTTTAACAGAACAGTTCTGTCAAGACTCGTTGTTGA
This sequence comes from Homalodisca vitripennis, assembly GCF_021130785.1. NCBI lineage: Eukaryota > Metazoa > Arthropoda > Insecta > Hemiptera > Cicadellidae > Homalodisca > Homalodisca vitripennis. Next base: position 25,633,800 of record NC_060213.1, on the reverse strand, counting down.
AAATGCGTCCTTTCTACATAATGCAGTATAGTATACTGCGTAACTTTCAGTTGATGTAAAAAGATAAAACAACTATTTGAATATTCAGTCGGAAACATTTGTGTGTTTAAAATTTTAAACGCAAACACATATTGATACTTACTAATGTAATTAATACGAGATATATAATCGAAATATAAATATAGGGTTGAGAGAGGAAGACTAAAATCACGAATCACGAAGAAGCAGGGAACAAGTTTGAACAAGAAACCGCCGAGATGCGTCACTTGAGTGAGGAGGCTCTCGAATGTAAACAGAGTCGCGGCCTTGAGCTATCCACGCTACTGTCGCACTATCTATTGGCAGCTGATTCGCTATTTCGGTGGCTATCAAGGTCACTGAACACACTCAACGTGAACGGCACTGTTTTCAGGTTATGTCACCAGTAGGCTATATCTTGTAGTTGCTTATTTTGTTAGTCGTCGTTTGTTAATAGTTGTTTGTTGTTTATTTCGAAAGCATGTTTTGGCGTTCGAGTTCCGTGAAACTTCAACCTGACGACGAGTTAATGGGAGTTTAAATGGGTACACTCGTTATTCGATTGCTATTATCGAATGGTTCAATTGGTTTAATCCGTAGGATAATTCGATATTACAATTTATTTCACTTAACATAATTTTTTCAACTTATTAGTTGTAGTAATTGGCGATGAATATGAGGAAATTACGTACGTAAGATATTTCTCCCAAGTGACGAGATTTATTTAAATGGCTTCAACATTTGGGTTTGGATTTTGGCAACACATGGGGAGAATAAAATTCGTTCCTCCATTTCACAAAAGCGGTTACTTATTGATATCAAGATGGGCAAGTTATAAATAGTGTAAGGTTTCTTTGATAGTCTAGGCCATAGTTGGTTTTGTTGTTTTGTAATGTTATGGTACAATTTATGTTTTAAAATTTGTTATGTACGAGATTCTTCTTGTTACGGTAATTTATAACTCTTATTGTGTACGATTTTTAAGTTGGATAATATATCGAATTGTTCGATAATAGCAATCGAATAACGAGTGATGGCCGCTTTTTGAAGCCTCCCCGTTTAAATTTTAGAGTTATTGAACATAAATGGTAGAAAAGCTAGATGAAACCAACAATTACAAAAAATAATTCCGAAAGTGTTTAAACCCCATATTATTATTAGATTATATTTTTTAATTGAGGTAAATATTGTTAATATTGTAAGAAAAACCGGGTCCAATATAATAAAAGGCATTGTAGTTCGTGACTTTCTATTTGAAGATTCTTAAAGGATCTAGACATCCTTGAAAATGTCCCTTCCTTGTGGTATATTTATTACAGCACAATATATAGTGTAAGTAAAATATAGAAGGAAGAAGGATAACACAGCTTTATAACACTTTTACTACTATTTGTACTAGTGCATTTAAAATTCAAAGAATGCCATATTTAGGTACTTCTGTAGGTTAAGGTAAATAACATAAAAGTAAACTAGTAATCGAACCAAATTAACTGGTATTTTAACTACATTGGTCGCTAAATTGTGTGCTTACTTATATCTGATTAATTTGTATTGTTGAAATGTCTATCATATAATACATTTTCGTTATCTTTGGCATTTTATAATACATCAGGATTAATGTTAGCAGTTGGTTTAAAATTCAAAATGTTTTAAAGTTTACAGTAGGTTACTTTTACTGCATTTTGTGTAAAATATAGTCTAATACTAGGAATAAGCAAATTTAAATGAGGGGGATTCCCCTATCTAGGTACACCAAGTCAGTAGTACTTTTAGCAATATCGTAAATGTTGGCGTAGAAATACAGTATATTTGCTGCAAAAATTAAAACTAGAACCATTTCAGAAGAAATGTTGCATAAGCTTGCTGCTGTGAATTACAGAACAAGAGAGATAAACTATCTGGTAAACAATTAATTCCGTCCTTGGTGAAACGAGCGAGAGGCCAATAGCGCGAGAACAAAATAGCTGACAATAAAAGAACGAAAGACGGCGAAACGCAGATGGCATTGGCATTGGCAGTCGTGGGCGTGGTACGTAACAGAGTTGCCAATATTAGAGCGGGCAGGTTGGTACAAGTGATGGATGCAACAATGGTAATTAGCCAGCAGTAACCTATCATTGACCCACTTCACTTGCTCGGGGACCTCGTTGTCGATGTTTCCTCCGTAATTTCGTGGCGGCACACGAACAAATCGTAAATTGTAGGTTAAACCATCTTATGTATTATATATATGTTTATTTATTTATCGTAGTTTGTTAAAAAAAAAAAAAAAATGCTGTAAGTAAACCCAAATTTGTATTGGGAACGCTTCAGTCCAGTTTTAAACTGGAGTTGCAAACCAAAGATTGCCGATGCTAGTTACTGATAGAAGTACGCAATTTGGGTTAGCAACTAAGTACATCGTTCGCTTAATTTTTGTCTGCAAACAAATCAAAACTATGCAGGTGACACACCCAGTGTATTAAAAAAAAAATACAAAACTGCTACTGTTACTTTAGCTAAACATAGTAGGTCTGTGTTAGAACTTCATTACAGGTAAGAGAAAGGGACGGAGGGAGCGATCTATTAAGTAATTGAAATTGATATTGTAAAGATTATTGAGATGAGATGGCAGAATAAAACATTCTTTAAATTTGTATTCTTGCCAATGGACATGTAGCTAATTTACAAGAAGGTTACGTGGAGCCGATAAGCGGGATATTTATTATTGACAGTTTTTTTTTATTATTTATGTGTAAAATGTTTGTAATTTGTTTGAAAAACTTTGAGTAGTACTGATAAAGTTTAATATTCTTATTAGTTTTTACGGTATTTAGTTTTAAACACTTTAACCGCCCACCATCTTGAAACGTGATATGGTAATATAGCCTAATATTAATTTTTCTCTTGATTTGAAACTAACTGAACACACTAACTGAGTAAAATAACTGCACCAATTTTCAGTTTTTAAAATATTTAATGGTTTCTGAAATTAAAAAAATACCTACAGATAGACAAACGGTAAACGAAGATATAAGTTTGTCTAGAGTTTGGTTATACCATATATAGTACATGTGCCTTTGCTTGTACATTGTTTGTTTTTAAGTTATGCTGAACTGATCAGATAATTGATTTAATTGTCAATAGTTCAAGGCAAGACTAATTAGGTAGGCATCTCGTAATTTCCTTGAAGCTCTTATTGACTCGTGGATAACAACTTCGGGCTAACAAAATATTCGATAACTCGACGCTTTAATTGATGACTTCTTGTAACTACCTGGATTGATAAGATTAAGTGTTATTACTATAAAAGTATTATTACTTTAGTATGCCACTCCACAATTGCATAAATTTCAGCATTTATGTGCGGCTTTATGAACGAGAATTTGTGTGGTTGAAGTAATTTAGTTATTATTAGAAACTATTTTACAGTCTACCGTATTTTGGGAATTGTTCTTAATTATTAATACAGTCACACCTTCCACAATCCACAGTGAATTTTGGAGGCATCAGGTTTAGCGACCAAAGCAAATGAATGATGAATGTCCAAAGATGCTAATCTTTCTTGTAATTTAATGTTGTATATGAATAGTTCGATTCACTAAGAGATTTTTAACCCTTAAAGCGCCAAACAGTTTCAGCTAAACTCTGGATTAGCGCTCATTTATTATAAAAAATTAAAATTAGAGTTTCTCAACGCTAATTTTAATTTCTTTTTTTAGGTAACAAAATAAAACAGAAACTGCAAAAAAATATCTTTTATCATATTTATTGCCCAAAATGATGTAGCGTTCCAGCTCCTTTATAAATTTTACCCAATGCTTACTGTTTCCTTTTATTATTATGTATATCAATGATGACATTGCGTGCTTATATGTACTAGAATAGAACTAGAAAATAAGTATATTACATATTTAATACAAAGTTATAATAAAAAATTAAATTTACATGCCAAAAATTTGAAAACCAAATATTTTCCAAATTCTTAGTCCTCTAACGGGTGTTATTTTTTATAATAATTAAAAAATGGTTTTCAGATGTTTATAGAAGTAAATAAAATATTGTAACACTTATTGGAGTAAAAACAAGCCTAAATAAAAAAATAAACATAAATGTAGAATTTCGGAACAAGAGCTAAAATAAATAATTATAAATATAAGAAGTAAAAATATTTCTACGAGGAAAAAAGACTTTTATCGCCATTCAAGAAACTGTTTATTTCAAAAGTTTATAAATATATAACTTTCATAAAAAGATGATCATATAACACATAAAACTACACAGTAGTTTAACGATCAACTATTCGCGCTGCTTCAACAGGATATGAAGAAGAACACAAGAGCTGCCCGGCGCGCGGCGAGGCAGTGACGTACGCATAAATGCGCTTGCGGCGTTGAGCAATACTACCAAACTGCCAGCTGTTCAACAAAACCGGTTCAGTATCGATCGTTAAACACAAAGATTGTCACGTGATGTGGCACAGCCCCGCTACACTACTGTAACATACACCCCTCACAGTATAGCGGACAAACTCTGAACTAACAGTGCAAAATAGTAAAAACAAGTATATTGCGCGTCTACGCGCTTACGGCGTTCAGAGCAAAGTCGATCCTCGCGCGCATATGCGCTTACGGCGCTTTAAGGGTTAAGATTGCCTTTGAGAGCAGAGACCAATGGCATAAGCACCCGCGCTACTCGAGTTCCTTAGATAATATGATCTGATCATTCAGAGCACATAACAAGATTCAGAATAACCGTGACTCGTAAACTTAAGTAGATTGTTGACATCTGTTCGGCAGTTGGCGTTATGTCAGCGTACCAAAAACTGCGAGATCGGTTCGATGAACCGTAGCTGAAAGTTTCTTTCCTAGTCTTTTAAAACTTTACGAATCATAATTGTTAAATGTAATTTAGAGATTGATAACAACTAATCTCAGATTTTTTTATGATAAGGTAAAATGGGAATGACAATTTCTAAAATTTGTGCTAACAAACGGGTACCTAAAATATAGAATGGACTACACCCACAATTTTCGCCCATGCTATCCAAAACTACAGTTAACACAATATAAGTGAATGTTTTTGGTTCGTATCAGAAAATAGTTTGTTGTGTTTCATTGACTTTCATCGTATTAAACATAATTAGCCTACATTGATCCCGCCACATCGAGAGTAGTGTTTGAAACATATCAAAACATTAATAATCCCAAAAACGCATTTGAAAATTGCGTTTACTTAAGTGGAAGGGGGGAGGGGTCAGCGGCCTAGACACACATGGGTTTATATCCGTGACAACGAGATAGTAGAATACAGTAATGAAGTATTGGAAAATCTATATTAGTTTTGTTTTAAAATATTGTATTCGAACAGCTGAGCTGTAAAATAGGATTTTAGGTAAACAACTAGATTGTACTACAAACTAGGGTAAATATAACGTCGTGAAGGTTCTGTAGTTCTGTCAACATTACGCGTGGATTGCTGATAACGGTACATTTAAATAGCAATACAAATAGGAATACACTTTCAGTTCCTAGGAAGCAGCAGCCCAACTCCTCCTACCTGTGTGTGTCCGGAGGTGTGCCTTGAGGTGGGAACTCTTGCCGTACACCTTGGTACACCCGGGATGCCCACACTTGTGACTCTTCCTGAACACGGTCTCCTGGACCTTCCTGAGCACTGCGGGCTCCGCCCCCACGGTCCTCTCGCCCTCCAGCGATATCACGTCCACCTCCACCGTCTCCTCCTCGATGTCGTCCTCGTAAAGCTCGTCATCGTCGGGAACGTTGGGCACGGGCTCCTGCTTGATCTCCGTCAAGTCCGTGAGTATCCTGGCCACCATGTAGACTGGAGGCCCGCGGGATCGATCCGTTCCGGGGGTGGGTTCTGATCTCTGCGGCAACTGACGCTCCTTCACGGGGTGTCTCGTCAAGTCCAGAGGTCTATAGTTCTCGTCTCGCGAGTGGAACATGGCCAGGAGACATTGCGCGGCGTAGTTTATGTCCTGGTCCATCCTCTAGGGGTGGGTGGGGCCCTAACCAAAAATTTCGACGGAACGAAATCACCCTCAGCGATCGAGATCATCCGCTTTGTTTGTGCTCGTAGACGGACAAAAGCGACCCGTTGAACGATGACAGTCCTTCTGTAAGGCAGCACTATTGACCACACACTCGAGTCACTAGATCTCCGCGGATCAATGGACACACCCACTAGCGGACAGGATCAAAACAGACTGAGACTGCCTGCTCTGGGACGATGTTGGGCCATGTGCTCCGCTCGAGGGGTGAGGTGGGGCGGCCGGGTCGGCTGCGCATATCGCGACGTCAGCGCTATCTCTCGGGAGATCAGTTAAGTAACTGTTTATCTCGTACAGCTCGCCGCGACTAGTGCTGCTACCTTACGGCCAACCGGCGAACTGAAACAAAACCGTTTATTTTGACAATCAGCTGTTGTTTGATCAATGTGTCACCCGATTGTTTGATGAACTCTGACACAAATCTTAGTCAAATTAATTGTATGCTCACGTGAAAAAGTTATCAGTTAATTTTGGAGGCGTTTAAAAAACATTTAGTCCAAAAATTAACCTTATTTATAGCAGAATCAAATGAAACCAGGTAATAACTTACAACTTCCACATTGCAATAAGAAATTACAAAATGTATCATTGTTTGAATGTTTATAACTAACCAATAGTGCTCTATTTCTGAAATACTGTTAAAAATATAGATTTGAAAAACATATTTAACAAACTAATTTTTATTATATTTATTAAGAAAATTATTCCATTTATTTTATAAATTTATTTATCCCCTGAGTCTGTTCTTGAAAATAAAAGTAGTTAACATCTTAAAATTTGTGCGGTATTAAAAATATTAAATTACAAAATTAATACTACTTTAGAGTTGTTTACTCTTCTGAAAATAATAAAAATTGAAATAATTTGATATTATCTATATTATACAATGTATCATATAATTTCAATTTCAAACAATATCTTAGAAGAGTGCAATCCACAAAACTTATCTGTATGTTTGTACTCATCGCTGTGTAAACATTAGTGTTTGATGTCAACACAGCAAATCCGGATTACAGTTTGGACTTTGTTGTTGATTTATTGGGAAAGTCACTGTTTTTGCGCTGTTGAATTTATCATGAAATACAAACTATTAACTATATAATGTCAAAAACCTAAGACGTAAGCTTAAGCATGTCATTGGTGTTGACTTTAGTGAGGCCTATGTTTGTACTGATTCATTCATGTTTGTGCATCACTGAGATATTTTTATTTACTTGCTATTAATAACTGTTTTCAGCATGATGCTCACTAAACTTTATTCATTGTAATAGCAATGCTGATGGTCGAAATCTGTGTACATATGAAAAAAATTACTTCCAAAATTAAAGTTATAATTGTACTAAGTTGATAAGTTTATTGTTTATTTCCGATTATCTCTAATCAGTCATCTTATTTTAATTGTTTATATTTTGAATAGACTGGAACTTTTGCTCAAGGAATCCTATTTTCTTCCTCTCAATAACGTAGTATTTCAAAAAGTATAAGAAATATCACGAAAAGCACAAACGTTGGCATATTTTGCAGTCATTTTAGGATTTTCCTCAGTGAAGGAAATATTGTGTTGTGTCTTTGTAGAAGTTTTATTTCATAAAATGTAGAAAACTGCAAAATGCAAAAAAAATACAAAATGATTTATTTACAGCACAGGTTTTAATACTTAATTAAAAAACTATTTTGTCTTGATTTAAAAATTAAAAAAATATAGATTAGAATTATTATTAGCAAATAATCCAGGAGGGTTCACTTCTGGCTGGTTTTTACCTTACAGTTAAGTCTATACTGGGTAAAGCAAAAACTGATGTGTCACTCAAATCTGGGTAATCTTATGGATGTCCAGAAGCGGCATTTCACTAACCGCAAATGTTGAGATTCTGGATTGCAAGGGCAGATTGATAGGTCTAATCTATTGCGGAAGATGACTAATGGAGTTGGTGGGGCTCCTAAATTGTTAAGGGCTGATCCCCTTGTCTGCTTTAACTGGAGAGGTTGGTTCAAAGCTGGCTTCCCCATCTTCCAAGGAGATATGACTAAGGTTAATACCCAAAATCTTTCCTCATGGATCTTGACAGGAGGCAACCCCTACCTCCAATCTTACCCATGAAAAATATCCAGTCACTTCGGAAGCAGCGAAGGTCCTTTTAGGACTACGTGCAATTTCTAAGCTTCTTCTCCTAAGAGAACAGAAAAACTTTGCAACTTGTCCTACATCTGATCACCTACTATACATTTCATTAGTTCAGTAATGTTTAGCATTAAATGATAGATCATCTCTGAATAAAAAACGAAAGGTTTCTTTTTATTGAATCCTTAGCTTAAGTTACACTTATACTACACATTTCATTAGTTGTTGAGCCCTCCTCGATTTAATCCTGTATATCTCCAACATCCTTACTCAAGAAAATAACGTTTTTCTTACAATTTGAAAACTTGTAAACTAATATTAATTCTTGAACTGATAAATTCGGCAGATGGTTGGCAAGACGGGCACTGAAGGTGATGATAGATGGGAGCCGAGGTATGGCAACGACAGTCGACCATGGCTCCTTGGCTTCTCTGAGAGTCCGCAACCTTCGGTAACCACCACCACACGGGAGACCTTCACTGTTGACTGGCCCGCCAAGCCTCGTACAGAAGGTAACCACCACTACTTCAGTTTAGCTATACAGAGTGCTTTATGAAAGTAATGCACATCTTCTAAAAAAAAAACATTTATTCATCTGATTAGTACAAATGGTAAAAATTCTTCAACATAATCTCCTTCTGCATCAATACACCAGCGGAGACAATTCCACCACGTCTGGAAAGCATCCTGGTACTCCTTATCTGAAGGCGAGTGGGCCAAGTACCTTCACATGTATATTATTGAAAGGCGATATGGAACCTGAACTGTCGCAGACTTGACTCCTGGAATTTGGAGTCATGTTTGTCTGAAGAGATAAAAAAAAGCCGACGATGATGAAGCTCAAGATGAACTCTATATATCACTTTGACATCAGAGACACCTAGACTTCAAAACATAGTGCAATCCAGGTGAAGAGGTATTCTCATTGTCTCATCACGTGAACTACCGTGCTTTAGACACAATCTCTAAGCAAGGTGGAGCAACTGAGTTTTCTACATGTAACACAACTGTGGTTGATTCATTGAATCAAACCTTCTCACCATAGCTACGTAACTTTCACATGTTGGAACAAATCATTTACTAAAGATTTTTGCTTTGAAGTTTCAATTTCAAAAAACTATGAATGATGAGATCTACCAAGTATAAGATTTTTTGCTTAGCCGATGTTTATCACTAGGATATGGAATGTCTGGATATTCACTCTAAATTTCTGAAATAAATGCTTAAACTGGAGAGGTGTTTCTGAGAGTGAGGCCTAATATAATATAATGTTTTAACTAACTGTAAAAACACTGACATGATTGTTACAAAATATATTGCTATGGTGTCGTGTCTGAAGGGATAAGGCGACAGCTGTTACGCAAGGCATTGTGGGAGCAGACGAGGAGGGAGGTAGCCGAGGAGTTGGAGAGAACAGATGCACCTCCTGTGACCACTACGGAGTACACGGAGACCTTCATCAAGGAGGGCTTCACTGCTAAACCCATCCAGACTGACCCAGAGGTACTTTGCAGATTTTTGTGCTCAATTAAGATACTGTTAAACGAAAGGTTTTTCACTTTTACTTCCACAAATCTAGTTTTGCTCATGATTTTACCACCTTTTTAGTTGTAAGAGGTGGGACAACTTCTAATTACATACAAATTAATATCGAGATTAAAGCTATTTGCAATTAATAATACTGCGCTTCAACATCAGTAGTCAATAGTTATTTGGGTTGTGTTGGATCAAAAATTATTAAACTCATTATATTGGTTTTTAGGGCAAAATAGAAAACTATAATCAATTAAATATGATAAATTAAATAAACGCGATGTTCCAAAATATGTAAAAACAGATACATTTCTAAAAATAGGATCCACTTTGGAATTGTAAAAGTGAGTCATCGCTGGAGAAATAGATAAACAACTACTTATAAGGTGATCTCGCTTCTGATTGGTGCACAGAGTCGTAAAAAAGTGGAGAGAGGGGATGTGGGCGCTAAAGTCAGTCTTGTGAGAGCGGAACAAACGAACAGCTGTGACAGCCGAGCACTTGTTCCCACTGCATTACACCCTTATATTAAAACTCTTTATTTAAACCTCAAAATAGTTTTACTTTGAAATGAAGTGCCAGTGTGTGATCTAAAAAGTATTGGTGAAAATCCTCAAAATCAAGATAGTTACAAGGTTGTAAACTGCTCTTACATTACACCCTTCTTCTTCTTTTTCTATGGGGCGGCCTATTGCCATGCACTTAAGCCTCAAGGGCTTTTTGCGCACCCCGGAAGCACACCATGAGGCCTACCAGTCTATGATTTCAGCAGTTCCACAAACCGTCGAAAACAACCTATCAGGTCCTCCTGGAGAAATTCACCACCCTTGTCCAAACTACCAAAGATGGCATACCGCTCCCTTGCTATCGTAGGACAGTAAAAGAGCAAGTGTTCAGCAGTTTCATCCTGCTCATCACACATTCTAAAGAGCGGATCTTTCCAAAGGATGCCGACTTTGTGAAGATGCTTCCTCAGGTGACCAATCCCGTGATCATACCTATAATCCGAGAAGACATCAATCTACTTTGTGAGAGAAGGTCAGATGCCACCCTGGAGGAAGGCAAATGTAGTACCATTCCGCTCATTCTCATACCCGGATGCAACCTTCACCTTCTCTCATGTTCAGCGCAAACCCATTTCACTAATTCGTTCATTGAATACATTATCACGGCCTTAAATATTTTCCATATTAATTCAGGCTTTTATTCATGCATCTGTCTAGGAAAAATTATCAATAAATTGAGTGATTAAACAATATTGAACTGATGGTTTCAATCTCAAGTTTTAATTAAAAAACTCAGTGATTGAACTTAATTTTATTTTGGATTTTCCTATTGAGATTGATTTGAAATTCGTAAATTAAATTTACCAAATTGAACAAAGTAATTTTAGTGCATTCTGATCTGCAACAAATCATTTTTTTTATTATTGACAGTTGGGATTTTGAAGTCAAGAAATCAAGAAATCAAGAAATCAAGAATCTTTATTGTTGTCCCACTTAAAAGTATTAACAATGTCAGAGCTGGTATGAGTTAGGCCACATCAATTGTCACATTTCTTATAACTAATTAAAATTCCTTAAAACCAGTTTAAAATTCAACATTTACAACTAATTAAAATTCCTTTAAAACTAGTTTAAAATTCAACATTCAATGTTATTAAAATCACTTAAATAAACTTCCTCAACTGAATAAAAGGCTTTCACTTTTAGCCACTTAATTAACATATTCTTAAAGTTCTTAGTGCTCATTGTTTTGGCGTTGAGAGGTAACTTATTAAATAGTTTTTTTTTAAATGGGCTATTAGTAAAAGATAGCAATGAAGGCCAGAGATTAAAACCATCTTTTAAATGGGAATCTCGTCAGCGTGACTTTCAGTTCAGAGATTCATTAAGATCACAAAAATGTTTTTGTTCTATTTTTAGTAATTTTGGAGAAAAGTAAAAACAAGAACTCATAGGTGAAGTAGAACTATTCTTTAGGAGGTGAGATCCAAATTGTACTGTTTAAGCACTCAACCTGGTTTTCCTGGAAATTGATAGAGGAATTTTTTCTAAGAGAGAAATCAATAGTCAGTTACGCTAGTTTTGGTGGAGGTTGAAATACAAGGAATTCAAAGTGTTTTAATTAAGAAGTAATAATGCTTTTAGATTATATTTTTCTTAGCTTGATACTGCTGAAACCAATTATTAGACAAATAAATAAAAGACAGTGGTCAAAGTCAAAGTATTTTTATTACATGAACGTTAAGAACAGTAGTTTGTCAGATTATAATACAAAGTTATTATAATATAATAGTTAGAGTTTAAATGTTGAACGCCATGTGGTTCTGGTATTTGCAGATTCCAGAAACTCTTCAATACTGTAGACTTTAGCAGAAATTCTCGAAGTGAGTTCTTCACTCTGTCGCCTGTCAGATTACGGAGGTAGTCTACAAGGTTTTTAAATTTTTGGCGTATGTATGATGGTTTTATCAAAGAGGGTTGTTCTGTGTTGCGGAAGAGTAAGCCTTGAGGCATGGCATGTGGGGTAATTGTAATTGTGTATGTCCATGTGAGTCTGCAGGTGTAATTTGTCAACGTGTAAGATCGCTTCATAGATGTAGAGTGCAGGTACTGTAAGTATGCCTAGGGTCTGGTAGGCCTGTCGTCAGCTTTGCAGCGGATCGAGGTTTGCAAAGGTCCTGACTGTCTTCTTTTGTAGTACAAGCACTCTCTTAAGGTTCCCTAACGAGGTTACCCAGATTACGAGGCTGTACCTAATGTGAGACTCTACTAATGCATAGTAAGCTACTTTTGCCGCTTCCAGAGTGCCAACTCATTTTATACGTTTAACAACGTAGATACCTGTACTGATCTTTCTGCAAATGTTGTTTACGTGATCTATCCAGGTGAGGCTGCTGTCTAGAGTTGCACCTAAAAACTTAGTCTGATTAAGCACTGATATATTGGAGATGCTTGCTGGTTGGAATTTTTTCTTCCTAAAGTAAACTTGTGTAGTTATGTCAGGATTTCTCTTGAAGTCATTTAATTTGTTGTAGGCAATGGCATTTTGTGAAGAAGAAACAGAGATATATACAATTCTTCAGCAGAGTCATTTCTTAAAAGGAGAGTTGTATCCGTCTGCGTACATTATGCAGCCGGTACTGTTGTTTTAAATTAGAGCTGCGAGATCGTTAGTCAACAGAATGAACAGAATGGGTCCCAGAACAGATCCCTGTGGGACTCCTCTTGTAATTGGTTTAGAGTGTGATCTGAATATACTAGTGAGACTAGATTTCGTTAGCTGAATCTCCACAACTTGTGATCTTCCTTTTAGGTAGCTGTCAAACCACTTGTTTTCTAAGCCTCTTACTCCCAAGGCTGCAAGTTTTTTGGAGATAAGATTGTGTCCCAAACAGTCGAAGGCCTTGCTGTAATCAAGAAATAACACAGTCACAAATTGTCCTCCTTCTTCTATACTGTCAATTATGGTTGTTACAACACCATTAGTCAACAAGATAAAGATACTGAAAGGGTCTGTATTTGATTAGCTGACAGTTAAATTAACCTTTATTTACAAGTCTGATTGTTGGTTTTAAGAGTGTCAAGCTAACAAAAATATTAACAATATTATCCGAGCAAAAAATTATCGTTTCATATTTTTAACCCTTTTTATACCTTTCCATTTCAACCTTCACTACAACTAGTACCGCTGATGATTTACTTCTTTTGAACATTCCTCTTTATTGATTTCAAGAACAACCAGGTTGTGTGTTTATACAATGCAAATTCGTTCTTGGACTAATAGTCGAGCACTAGGGTTGCCTATTAATTTCCAATTTGTTTGAGAATCAAACTATGTTTGCAATGATGGGAAACTAACTCTGTTGCTGTTAAAAGTTAAATAAGAAAAAACTTTTTTTGTTATAAAATTGAAAATTTTATTTTATAATGTTATTGTCCAGCTTACACAAGAGTATGGAATATCTCAGTTTATGTATTATCTGAGTACTTTATTGGATAGGCACTTTAATAGTCCCTCTGTATGTATTTAGGTATTAGCTAGCCATTTTACCACATTAACTTATTACTATGGCTAGACATGTACATTGTAGGACTGTATCACATTGGATCATTGCAGCTTTCATGAATCATGTTTCTTTAACAAGTATGGAGCTGAAGGAGTAGGGTGTTCATTTGCCTGCTTGGAGTAAATGAGAGAATCATTTTGTAACTAATTCTGAGCTAGTATTCTCGTCTGTTTCATTTCATCACATTCATTTATCGGCCAGTGTTAATTTGAATCCAATCTGATGCAGTTTTTAAATAATTCTGTATCAACAGAGTTTAAAGTACTTGTTTTCTATCAGCACTTCACAAATTTTGAATTTGTCAAACATGATTTCATGTTTCAACTAAAGGTCACAAACTAATTACTTTCTTAAGATTTTCTATTTCAATAGAATCAATGATAATCTCAATGTGACTCATCCGTTACCAACCACCTTGGTGTACCCAGCAGGGATCACTTCTGGCTGGTTTATACCTTCCAGTTGAACCCACTACTGGGCACATTAAAAACCGATGTGTCACTTTAATCTGGGCAACCTTATGGATGTCCAGTAGCGGCACATCACTAACCGCAAATGTTGAGATTCTGGGGTTCATGGGCAATTCGATAGGTCTAGTCTACTGTGGAAGATGTAAGTTGTGTAAGTTGGAGTTGATGGGGTTTGTTCCCTTACCTCAGAGGTTCTTGTTAACCTCAACAAGGGTGTGGCACCCCCTGCCTACTTTGACTGGAGAGGCTGGTTCAGAGCTGGCCTCCCCTTCTTCCGGGATGACTTTGAGATGTAGTGCCCTAATTCTTCCTCATGGATCTCGTTAGGAGGCGGCCCCGCCCCTACTCCCTAACCTTACCCATCCCGAATATCCTATCACTCCGGAAGCAGCAAAAAGGTTCTTACAGGACTAAGTGCAATTTATAAGCTTCTTGTACTTAACTTAAAAGTAACAATTTTGATGTTTAATGTTACACAATATTCTGACCATTCAGAATCTAGACTATTGGGAAATTGCTTATGAATAATTTTAAAATCAAACTGTAGTTGAAAAATCAGTTGATTAATCAGCCGTTCAAGGAAAATTATTTTTAACTTTATTTACAAGATTTTAAAGTTGGTTTCGAGTGGTTTGATTTTATTTTGAAAGTAAATAAGGTATACCTTTATCAGTTTTAAAGATGGTATCACTAAAGCTATTTCTATTTAGTTATTTTACTCTTCTTTTATACTTCACACTCATTATAACAATATCTTAATAATCTATTTTTCAAAGAAGTTCTGTAATTTCATAATAAGTATAAGATGTAACCATTTTATCAATTAAAAATATGTTTGATAGATATAAATATATTTTTGTACAGATATTTTGGTCTAAAGTGATTATTTTAAGTAAATATCTTTTTTCATAGTTATTACTAAGTAATTATCAAATGACATATACACAATGCACTTTTAATTTCCGCTCATTAATAACGAATCTAAAAAGCTACAAAGCAAAAAAAAATCATTCAATTTACACAAAGACTATACTAGAGTCATTACAGAGCGAAGTGGAAAGCTTTGAAAGTGTAAAAAAAGACCTGGCAGTCCTAAACTAGCGTCCAAAGGGTTAACTAAAGATAATTTTTACTGAACAAATCTGGCCCTATTGAATTCAATGATTAAATTGAGATCAATATTACAATCAGTAATACAAGTATTCCTGAAAATAATAAATTATGACAGACATTTTTATGAAAGAAATGACCATATATAATTCTTGTTAACACGTTCGTGACAACGACTTATTTCCAGACTTATTCAATTTACACAAAGACTAGGGTCATTACAGAGCAAAGTGGAAAGCTTTGAAAGTGTAAAAAAAGACCTGGCAGTCCTAAACTAGCGTCCAAAGGGTTAACTAAAGATAATTTTTACTGAACAAATCTGGCCCTATTGAATTCAATGATTAAATTGAGATCAATATTACAATCAGTAATACAAGTATTCCTGAAAATAATAAATTATGACAGACATTTTTATGAAAGAAATTACCATATATAATTCTTGTTAACACGTTCACGACGACAGCTTATTTCTGGACTTTTTTATTTGCCGTCAAATTTTCAGTAATAATGGCAAAAAACCGTAATTTTTTTACAGTAAACGTCTAAGTATAACGAAATATGTATGTAGGTTCTATAATTTTGTGCACAAAGATGTATTTCAATATGTTTTTTCAATGTTTTTCTACGTACCCCAAGGGGTACCTCAAAAATTATTTTAATTTAAAAATTAAGCAATCGTGCGCCCAACGAGGTACACGATAGAGTATTGTATTTATTTAAAAGCGAGATCACATTTAACAAACCACCAAGACAGGCAAACAATAAAAACGCAAAAATTAAATGTATATGAATGTGTACCCACCCCATCAGGTCCGCTTTACGAAAGTCTGGTGTGTACCCGATTGGGTACACAATGGCAGTTGTGAAAGATCGCTTGTATCTGATGGGGTACACGTCATCATGAACGTGTTAATTAAGTTAAAACTACGAATTAGTCTCTAACTATCAAATAGTAATATTGTATGTGCTGTATACAGCTGCATCGCCGCTACCCCCTGTATGGTGACTCAGGCCTCAGCGTGTGGAGTGAGCGGTTCCCAAGTCTGCCCGGTGCCACCCGAGCGCCACAATCTGGGCACCAGTTCCGGCGCTATGCTGGGTTCACCAAGCCTCTAGACGAGACCCTCGACGATGACCCACAAGAGCCCAAGTGAACTGAAGATTAAATGTTAACTGCTGTGATAAATTATCTCCTTGAAAATATTTTAATTGATCTGCTTCCTTACAAAAGCAAGTATTAATTGATGACAGGTATTACATTATTGTTCAAATTTATTGTGATAAAAATTAAATTGTGTCATTAAAATGTATTGTTCAGTATAAGTTGCAGTTTTAACCAATTTATCAATATGAAACTTTTATGCAATGTATTTATAATTTTGTGTAGAGGTTGTTTCAGACCACCCGTCTCAAATGTATAGTAGTCAAACTGCAGAGGTTTAGTCTAAATCAAGCCTGAATCATTTTCTTTGGATGGCCCAAAAACAATTAGAATATTATAAATATATTCAAATTATTTTTTTAAAGGACTTTTTTGTACACCAATGGCATTACCAATTGAGCATACTAAACGTTTTTACGGGAAAACGGTCCAAACCCATTACAAATAATTATTGACCTCCACGTGAATCGAACCCGTGACCTCTCAGTTAAAGAACCACAACCTTCCCCCTGCTGTGAAAGTCATTTTAAATAAGTAAAGATAATACATTTTTTCTTCACAAAAATTTTTAGGATTCAAAGACCTTTAAAATGATTTATAAAATAATATGTGTTTGCATTTGAAAATCAGTTTTTAGGACACCTGCATTTTTATTAAATTTAAATTATTTTAGACAAATTCTGTAGAGTTGATTTGGTACGGGATCCGTTTAACTAAATCTCTGCAGTTAGCCATTTGGAGGGCAGGCGAGATGGGTGGTTTAAAACATCCTATATGACAAGAATTTACACATAATTTAAAAATATTACATTGAATATACCCTAAGGGAAAGATGTGTGAAAGAACATGACTGCAGTGGAGTAAACATGAAAAATCCACCCACCACCACTTCTCCTTGTCATTTTGACATAAAGCCTAGATAGGATAATTATTTGTATGCATGCAGCCTATATGTTCACTGTCAAAATATTATACTTATATAATTAAAATTATTAAATAATCTGATCAGATAAATTTGGAAAACTTGTATCTGTACTAAGGGTATTGAAAATTAATGAACAACGATGATTTATAAGACTGTTACACCTGGGTAATGACTGGCACTCTACAGAGTACAAGTGAAAAATCCCCCTATCCTCTTAATTTTGAATGGTAGAATATTTCCAAAAGCCTTTTAGAAATAGTAAGAACTTAATCTGAAGGTATTTTTAAGCTTTACAATTACCTACCCCATCCAAAATTGAAGGTGATGTTAACTTGACTCTAGATCTGTGCAACGTTAAAATGTCACCTCATTTTCAGCACTTTAGCAATCTAATTTTTTTTCAACCACCACACTTTTAATGTTCCTGAATAAAAATTTAATTTCAAACATAACTTCCACATATATCTTGTGGAGCAAAACAAGAATATATTTTGCAACAGTAACCAATCAACTGGGTCTACTTTTTATTCTTTTTCTGGTCTAAGTCAGTTTCCAACTGGCCCACGTGAAGCCGTGTATAAACCAGATTAGAGAATAGTACAATAAAGGTAATCTGGTACAGTACTCTCTGGAATGCTGAAGCATTTCCATTACCTTCCCATCCAGTAAAGTCAATATTAATTTTCAACTTTACTCCTCTCAAAATTCTTAATCTTGATCAATTTCTCCGGTTTCACAACTTTGGAAAATCAACAATTTGGGTAAAAATAAGATAAAATAAACACCACATAAATTGGAATTGCCAAACATTTTATTTATTCAAGATTATTAAATTCTGTATACAAGTTTTTAAACTCATTAACGAACTCACCATCTACATACAGTACTTCTGATGTTATTACCTTCTATTTGAACTCCCTGTAACAAACAAGATGACATGGTATTATTAGATACCAGTAAGACTTTTATATTTTCTCTCATATAATATGTATCTAGGAGAAGATTTTTAGAGTTCTAATCTTTACCATTGATACATATAACAAAGATGTATTCTAAAATGTTATTTTAAAGTTGTAGTATACTCATCATCAAAATATAGGCTCAAGTACAAAGCCAGTGAGGGAGTCTAAGGGGTCCAAACCCCCCCCCCATTTTTCAATTACTTTTTTAGTAAACTATTATTATTATTTAAATAATTCAGTATTACTTACATGTACTACCGAAACATTGTTCTCAACAAAGAAACGGGTCAAGAACTTTTAAGAAACGAAATGGGGCCTTACTCTTTGTCCAATAACAGGAAAATATCAGTTGTCTGTTCCCTCCTTAAAATGTTTTCCTGGCTACGTTCTTGTATAGTCTCACAGTTTCGATTAGATGATATTCATTTGTTTTAACTAATCTTATACTAATAATCTTAACTAATATTACAACTAGAACACCTACTGACAGTATATCACAAGACTCATGCTGAGTTACTTGTCACGGAAAAATGAGTCTATATACAACCTGTAGGAAAATAAGTGTGATACACTCAATGCCACTGTTACACTCCCATTCTTTACCCAAGAGAGTGAGTGTTATGACAAAGATCACCTACAGGTCTATGACGGCTAAATTTTAATAGTTCACTCATCTTAACATTGTTCTAATCACTTTCAAGGTTGGTGCTAGACATTGTTATAATCATCTTTATTACACAATTCATTCATATTTGAATAGGTGCATTGTCAACACTCACAAATATACTAACGTAAAAGACATTTTAATTAAAAAAAAATAACAATTTGAAAACTTACAAAACTAAGCTTATCCTAATGTAAATTATTTTCTGACCAGAACAATAGAAAAATAAAATTCTACAGATTAGCCTCAATCCCATGACTGCAGAGACTTTTAGTCCTGAAGAAAAGTCTAGAATCTAGATAGCTTTGCACACTAAAGAAACAGGGATCAAAAAAGAAAGCTACTATCTCATTTTTCAACTATTTAAGAGCTGTTTGACTTTTTAAATTGGCTGGGAAATGGTTGTACGAAGGCTATCCAGAAATAACAAGACGTTTTGACATGGTGTGGCAATGGACAGGATTACCGCCGCCATTTTGGCATCAGTGTTCCTACACTCGGTACACAACCAGCCGTGGTAGATTGTGCATCGTGCCTATCATACTTTGTATACAGTGTAGTGTTAAAATGAGCACTCCAATTGAAAATCCTGCCAGTTATCCATATTTGTCTAAATCAAACCATATCAATGAATAACTTTAGTACAAATTTCTACTGCTATTGATAGAACCTTTTAAGTAACCACAAGCTTTTATACAAATAAAGTCAAATAGCGATAACTAGACGTATTAATTTATCCGAACCCTAGTTATCCAGCACTGTACAATGTATATAAAACTGTACTCAAATAATATATAATACTGTTCTCACCTAATCATTGAATCTGAGATCAAGTCACATTAGATCACTGTAGTAGGAACATATTACTTGAGGAAATGAGGTTACGTCAGAGGATATTCAGAGGAGGGCTTGTAGAGGACAGAGGATCCTGATCTCTCGGCACTGTACATAATATATAATACTGTTCTCACCTAATCGTTGAATCTGAGGTCAAGTCACATCAGATCACTGTAGTAGGAACATATTACTTGAGGAAATGAGGTTACGTCAGAGGATACTCAGAGGAGGACTTATTGAAGACCTGGAGGATTCTGATCTCTCAGCACTGTACATAATATATAATACTGTTCTCACCTAATCATTGAATCTGAGGTCAAGTCACATCAGATCACTGTAGTGGCAACATATTACTTGAGGAAATGAGGTTACGTCAGAGGATATTCAGAGGAGGGCTTGTAGAAGACAGAGGATCCTGATCTCTCGGCACTGTACATAATATATAATACTGTTCTCACCTAATCGTTGAATCTGAGGTCAAGTCACATCAGATCACTGTAGTGGCAACATATTACTTCAGGAAATGAGGTTACGTCAGAAGATACTCAGAGGAGGGCTTATAGAAGACAGAGGATCCTGATCTCTCAGCACTGTACATAATATATAATACTGTTCTCACCTAATCGTTGAATCTGAGGTCAAGTCACATCAGATCACTGTAGTGGCAACATATTACTTCAGGAAATGAGGTTACGTCAGAAGATACTCAGAGGAGGGCTTATAGAAGACAGAGGATCCTGATCTCTCAGCACTGTACATAATATATAATGCTGTTCTCACCTAATCGTTGAATCTGAGGTCAAGTCACATCAGATCACTGTAGTAGGAACATATTACTTCAGGAAATGAGGTTACGTCAGAGGATACTCAGAGGAGGGCTTGTAGAAGACAGAGGATCCTGATCTCTCAGCACTGTACATAATATATAATACTGTTCTCACCTAATCGTTGAATCTGAGGTCAAGTCGCTTCTTGGCATCACCATAAGAGTTGTGGATGTACCACTCGCGGAGGCGAGGTTCAATCAAGGTGTCCTCAGAAACAGTCTTGTAGATAGGTTCACCATAGAGGGTGCCAGTCTCCCACCCCTCCACATTCTTCATCAGCTCTGCTTCCCGATCTCGGTTCACACGCAGCTGCTTTAGGAAACTGTGAATAACACATGTATGATTTTTTTTAATTACAAAATTTTTGTGCAAAGCAACAAGTTTCAACATGCACTCTACCTTACATGCCCATCCCAAATTGGCCATAAATCCTAATGGCTTCCTAATTTTTCCCTTATAGCAGTATTGTATTGTAGCACCATCCAAATTACAATGTTTTACCACACTAGCTGACAATATAAAATGTAATTTCTTGTGTTCAAAAGTTACGGAGCTTCTTGTAAGTGGTATGATAATGGGCATCAATTCAATATTAATTATCCATAAATTCTTCAACTGAATATAACGCTTTATTAATTAAAACTATTTTAAGGCATTTTTTGAACAAAAAATCATTTCCTATAATGAGTAAGTTTTTTTGGGATTTTATTTATAAACTTAATGGTTTAATGTAATATATTGCCCACATTCAAATAATTATCGGTTTTGATCACATTTTAGTTTTTCAAATTATAAAACCTCTATATTTCAATACGGTTATTAAATATTACTTTACACAGTTATTTTTTTCATTTAAAAAGGGAAGCATGAAATTAAAAGCTAAGGAAATGTTAAATAAAAGTATAAAGAGTAATAATTAATTTCATTTTTAAAGCCTTGATTAAATGAGAATACAATATGGGTAAATGACATTTTGAGAACTATTAAAAAAATGTTAATTTGAATATTTTGTATACACCACAAAAATATGACTTTAGAAACAACTTTCTACAATAATTTTTGGTGGGTTTGGTCAATTTTGGTGAATCCTATGTACAAATGAGTCATATATTCATATAATATTCAATGCTTAAAAATTTGATAAGACTGATAAGATTTCTGTCAGATTTGTTAAAATTTCATTTGAAAAATGCTCTTTCCTTGCCTTATCAAGGCTTAATAGATACATAAGGCAATTTTTTTAAAGATATTCTATTGTTTATTTTTTGACATTCGATAATTCCCTAAACAGCTCCAATTTAGTATCCCCATTAACTATTTTTTTTTTTTCATCATAAGAAGCATTTTGAATGTTAGCTATGATGACAATAGCGTCGTAATGAAAACATTCCAGTCACTATTAAATCGGGCAGCAATATTCTATGGCGACAAAATAGTAGTATACAAAAGGCTGCTTTTAGATGTGGTAAGTGCCTTAATTATTAATAGAACAAACACAACATTAAAAACAGATAAAAATCAAAGCTTTTTAACGAAATGTAAACTATACTACTTACGCTCTGTCTCGCTCTGCTAGCAGCAAAGGAACAATAGCATGGACTGAGCTGCGCTGTTCAATCCTACGTCGCATTTCGTTCTTGTAGTTGATCCTGTACAAATATATACTGGCAGCTGTGACACCGATGAATCCTAGGAATATCTGTGGTCCTGCAAGTCACATCAATACGACATTAATGTTTTAATTAAATATTTCCAAGAAAAAGTTTTAATTGAATTTTGCAGATCCGTTTTAATTGTTTAATTTCTTAACACATTGACTGTGGCAGAGTTAGATTAAGAATAGTCATTTCCACTCAGTATAGACCAGCAATGATGGTGTTAAAAGAATTTTACCAAATCACAAAATTTTAATTTGAACATCAGCTATTCCTAACAGCCCAACAAAATACAGTAAACACCTCTAACATGTCGACTGCTGCAGACATCTTATGGCGCAGTAGTTCGGTGCACTAGTCAAAATCACTCGGTACAGAGCCGCAGTGAATAAGTTAATCTGTGGCATAAGCGGTAGAAAAGGTACTAAAATAAGTTTTAAAACCATAAAAATACCTCAGAAATAGACAGTTTAACAAGTTTCCTAAATATTATAACTTATTATGTGATTAAAAATAATAAGATGAACAAACTGCTACACTTTACTGTACAGGCATACGCATTTGTTGCTTCAGAAAACTTAGATGTGACTGGAAGAGCGATGAGCTTATATTTAATAACCATGATCACTGGATTTCACTTGTTAGGATAAGTAATCCAAGATTGTTGTCGTTTATAGTTTGCTTTTCTAAAGAAGATTCATGACGGAGCCGGGACCCGATGACCTCTCTCACATGCTAAACATCTCACTTCAAATGCCTACTACAATAAAAATATACACCTAAATTACCTCGAAAATAATTTTTTACTGATTGGGTATAATTCATCCATGTATTCGAGTAAAAGAAAAATATTTTGTTATTGTGAATTATGGTAACCAAAAATAAGGAGAAAAACATGGTTTTCTGTTTAAAATGTAAGTTTTCTCCACTTTAACTCATCATTATTCCAAAAGTAATGATGGTAAAACAAAATTCTCATACACCATTTCTTGTATATCTCTTAGAGAACGACATACCAAAAATTGAGAGTTCTTAAAAGTTAAAAGCGTAATTAATTTTGTTGTAAACCCATACAAAATTGATCTGTTGTTATTATTTTGAGAATACTGTATTATACTCTACGTCATGAATTCTGATAAGGATTCATGGCAATTCCATTTTACACCATTCCAGAAATAGAAGATATTTAAAAAGAGATTTTTGTGATTACAATGGGTGAGCAATAGCTGCTTCCTGGGCCGAGGAGGTACAGTCTGTGTCTTCAGGCGACAATTGTGGCAGAGCGTAACTGTTCCCCAGAGGTCAGTGAGATAAACCAACTTATAACTTTACCACATTTTTTCATATTCATCGTTAGTTCCTGTTTTTTCTGATGAAAAATTCATTAGTTCAGCAATATTATTAATTTTAAATCACTGATTGAATGTGAGAATGTTAATTTCACGGTGTAACATGTAGTTTACCCATATTTCAATATAATTAGGTTTTCAGCATGTGTATATTTTTGGTTCCTGTAAGTTCTCATGAATAAATTATTATATCAGTAATATTAACCATGTTACATTTTTTTAGTCTTTCTTTGTTAGTTCCTGTTCGTTTCAGTAAGACTTTCGTTCGTTCTCTAATAATCATTTAAGAGCTTTATAGCTTAATATAGGAAAGCCGATTTCACAATGTGAAAAGTAGCTCACCCACACTAAAAAAATCATGATTAGGGCTTTGGCTTATATCCAGTTAATTTTTCATGACTGCCATTATAATTTTAATTCCAAATGAATAAGCCAATTTCACAGATGAAATTTAACTTACCCACATTACATGTAATAATAACTATGTTGCGGGCATCGTCAGGTTCTGGCCAGTCCCTAAATGAATCAAAAACTAAATCACTAGCAGCATCCAAAGGACAACAAAAGAGAATTGTTGACAAATTTAAGACGGAAGTTGCCCACAAAGAACAGTTTACCCATGCCTGTATAACTTTAAAACATTGGGAATTCCAGAATGAACATTTTATGGTTTGAAAGCATGGTATCAATTTACAATACCGTGACCATGGAAAGGTATGTTCATTTTTTTTCCTGAAAACTACAATTTTTCCTGAAAACAATAGTGAAGAAAAAATTCGTCGGAAACGAAAATCAAAGGAGTTACGATTTTTTTTAATTCTCTGAAAACTCTGTTTTTGACAGTACCTCTGGCAACACTATCCATATTTGACAGTTTGGTATTACTCCGCGGCTCTCTAAATTAAAGAAGGGACGCCATTTTGAACTATTTTGTTCCTCCGTGTCTATTCTTAACCTCCTTATTGGACAGTTTCGTATAACTCCGTGGCTCTCTCAAATAAAGAAGGGACGCCATTTTGAACTATTTTGTTCCTCCGTGTCTATTCTTAACCTCCTAGTTCAGTAGTGGTAATGGCACACCTTTGTGTTGGATGTTCGTTATCTTACGTGGAAGCAATTCGTAGACGAGTATGGAGTTTTGCAATTTTATGTAAACCACGGGGCTTATAACCGGACTAGGAGTTGTGGTAATAGGAAGTGTGGCAACGAACTCGTTGTAAACGAATTTGGGGACTTCAGTTTTCGGTGTGGAAAGTACTACAATGAACATTATGGTAAGTGATAAGTTACTGAAATGATAGTGACAGTACGTTAATCCTGTCAACGATGCCTGCCCACTGCGCAGTGCTTGCTCTTTTAGAAAAAAAAATTAACTCGAGCTTGCAAAAGTCGAATCCCAGATCACGTGATGCCTCTGCTCCTTAACGCAATAATGCCCGAAAGGCATCAATATAATACAATAATATTCTTTCCCCACAGTTTATATGCACCTGTGATAATAATACTAGGCTATAAATGCCCAACCCATGAAAAAAAGTCCATTTTCCATGGTCACGGTATTGTAAATAAATACCGAAAGCATATTTACACTAGAATATCGGATGTGTCTTATTGAGGGTGAGAAGCATTACAGGCCATTGAGAACATTAACTAAACAGAGTGTTGCTAGGAATGCTGCTTCTAAGAAATTTTATGTTCTTGAAAGGTTCACGAAAGGATCTATCTGACGGGTAATTTCTCATTAAACAGAGGCCACCTACTCAAAGCACGCTGCATATAAATACACATAGTCTAGATAGATCAATAATTCGTGTTGGTCGTTTTCTATACTGCAGCCTCACATATTATGGGCTATATACAGCCTGACAAACCACTTTAATTTAGAAAATATGATGCCTTATAGTGTATAAGTGTTCTATTGTGGTTAGGCAGCTGATATAATACTTAATCTTCTTCTTAATAAGCACTCTAATCTTAGGAATTTGGTAGGCTATTTTAAAGTTTTATGCTACTAATGAAGAATATGCTACAAGCTTGGCTAATTTTACCTGAAAAGTATGCTCTTGCTGGAATTCTTTCATAATTAATTGGCCTGAATCCTCCGGGAGGAGGCATATCCTGCTTCCTAGCAGCGGTTGCCATCCTTCAAAGTTTTTATATAATAATAATTGTCTTTAAAGAACGCTAAACTTAATGTTTCTCCTTAGAATTATCTTCTAACCTCTACAATATACAGAAATCCATAGGTCAGAAAACAGCAGAAGACATGACAATGACAAATATTTTTTTTATAGAGGCACAAAAATGATGTTTGACACATTGATTCCAAATTAGTATGTCAAATTACACTATTTTTAATGTATAATAAAAGACAATCTATATAACTTTTTAACGACTGCAATTAGAAAAGGCTAACTCAAAACGTATACATGTGTAATATATAAAACTGCGCTTTTTTTGTTAGTATTACAAAATACTAAATTGTGGTAAACTAAAATGTTAAAAAGGCCACCCATCAAGTTATAGGACGTTTTATATGTCTTCATGAAAGAAAAAGTGACAAATTATCAATGTTTATTGTTTAACGATGGGCAAAACTCATTATAACATTCCTAGCAAGCATTGGCCTGTTTCAGCAAACGAGGCTCTTCAGTTGTATTAGATACTAGCTGTAGATATTACGAAGTAGGGGGAAGTCCTGCGTACTTTTTATGTACTTTCGGTATAAGAGAAAAATCCTTTTTAAGGTTATGCAACATTCCAATATAATCGTTAATACAGTTTTGTGTTACACTTGTTTTTTGGACTGTACCCATGGAAAGAATGAATCGTTGACGCATGTTAGTATTCATTTCTCTGTTTTTTCATAAGCCATTGTTAAAATGTAATATCATAATGTCAAGGAAGCCCACCAGTTTAAAGTAACTTATGTGAAAACATTCATAACTTTGTTCATTAAGGTTACTTTTATAACAGTATTTAATGCATTAGATGATTTTAATTCGTTACTGGCGCAATCTGGAGTAAAATTTTTATATTAATGTTTTATTTAATATCTGCATTATACTACCGATCAAGCACTGTTTACTTATTATTGCTAAAATTTAAATGTAAACAGATGTTTGAGAAAGTTTGTCGAACTATAGCTGTCAACAGCTGTTTAGTGCCAGTTTAATATGAATTATGAAACGTAAAAACTACAATTATTTCTGAATTCCAAAATAGTCCAGGTAATTTTTCTTAACGTTTTCATCATAAAAACCTTCCTCGGATTTCAATGGACATTTTACAAAAAGAATTAACCGAATTGGTCCAGCCGTTATCGAGATTATCGCTTACCAACACATTTCGCCATTCATTTTTATTTATAAGAAGATTGTTTGACTCAAGGAAACATGTATTACTTAGTTGGTGGTGTTCAAAAAAGTTAGTTGGTATTCATTTATTTATTAGATAGTTGTACACCATGGAAATCAGTGAACTAGAACGGATAACGATTTAAATTATGCGTGGTTGGTCATTGGATCGGATTAGGCCAACTTGGATAAGGTGAGGAACTTATTCAATGAAACTGTTTCAAACTACAACCCTATTTCAAAATTAGGAGTGCAAACCCCATGAAACATTTTGAAGAGACTATAAGAGTCAGGGACCTTCCCAGAATCGGAAAACCAAAATTAGGTACGAGCGATATAATGTCAATGTATGTTTTGTGATGTGTTGTAGAGAATTACGATACCTTAACTCGTTCTTCTTGATACAATTTAAATATTTTCCAATTGTCAGAATATAACATTTTGCACAATAACCTATTGAAACCTTACAACAAAATCCACTTAGTTGATGAACATTCTCAGAACGTTTTCGATCACCGATTACAATTTATCAACGTAATCATGAGGAATATTGCTAATAAATAATTTAGTGGAATAAACAACACTATTTTCACATATGTAGTGTCATTAATGCAAATGGCAATGTAAATCACCACAATTGTCGGTATTGGTCTAATGTTAACCATCACTAAATAATAGAGCAATACATGCAGTATTCATAAAAATTAAACGTTTGGCTGGGTATTGTTGTGTTGTGTTGCAACAAATTGAGCAAACATAACATTTTCCATTTTTTTTACATCATATATTATCATTATTATTGATATCATATTTATTTCATGCCACTTTTGGTCATAATGCGTTCTAATTTATACTGACAAATCTCCTTCATTTTGCATAGCTAACCTTTTATATATCTACGGAGCGATTGATTATTTATTAATATGTTTTCAAGAAGAGGCATAATGGCTGATTGTAGGTTGTACATCCACTCTCTTTGTGGGTTATTGGTACTAGGAAGTCTGTGGGGTAATGTGGTAGATTTGAAGTTTCGTGAAGAAGTGGGTCGGTGGGTAGTCTTTCGGTTAGTAGAGGTTAAACTAGCTGGCTTTGCTTATTTTGGTGATAATGTTTATTGGGAACCCTTCGGGATGACCTTCAGCTGTGGTGGGGTCTTCCGCAATGGAGCGTCTAATGTGGTCGTTCAGTCACGGAGTAAACCACAGGAACTCACATTCTGCAGCGTACATGTCTCTTGCCAAGTCATTAATATTGTCTTGTAGGGTGGAAACCTTGCAAACCGCAGGGCAGCCTGGTTCGTGACGAACCATGGAATGTCCATCAGTTAGCGGAGCTGTTTTTGAAGGCTTCCAGAATCTTCCTGATAGAGTTAGTGGTCTAGATGCATTAGGCGGTTATAGCATACGTTAAGATCAGTAGTGTAGTGGCAAATTTTCCAGTGTGGGAACGCTAGGTACACTTGACATATTATAAGGTCATTTATTGTATATGATTTCCTGCAATGCCTACAATAGCTTCGAGCATAAAATGTAATGTATCTAAGCTCATGGAATAACACTGAGCATTCAGGAAGTTCGCGTTAACTTATATTGAAAATTATAGGAAAAATAAAATAAAAATTTTATAGATTTAAATTATTTATGTCACAGTTCATTGTTAAGAATTGATATGAAGGTTTAACTAATTTTACTATCATAGCCTATTTATTTAAATTACATATTCAAAAATTACAAGGAGGGAAAAAACAAAATATAATTTATTGTTTATACATAGTCCGCAAATACGTCCTCTTCCACTTCTTTTCTGTATGGTTGAGCTCGTTGAGCTGATTCTTCGACTGAGCAGTGTTGTCTTAGCCACGTCCTGACATAGTCCTCCGGTTTCCATGTCTGAATGTTTGACGCTTTCAGCTTGATAAACATCAGCGCTGATACATGTCTGATGGTATGGCTCGATCTATATGGCGATATGATTACGTTCATGTGACTAAAATCCCGCTAACACCCTGATCAACTGCAAGGAATGAGCTTGCAGCAATAGCAATTGATTAGGGGGTTTAGATTTTTTTTAATGGTCGTGCTGTTTTCTAAATAATCTCTGAAGCTGTTTTAAATCTTGTTTGAATTCGGATTGAATCTTGCACAGAGCTGTTCTATTTCTTTTCCACCGAATCTAACGGATTTTCAGGAGGGCAGTTCTTGCTTTTAAGAACTTGCAAATCCGAAAGAAGTGAATTATATTCTTTTTCAACGTCAATTTAGTTCCCGTTTACAAATGCTTGTAAAATATTGTTTTATTATAGACATTAATAATTTTATGCCAAATTAATATTCAGCAAAACATTCATTGACCATTTCTTTATCTGCCCAAAACGGCCAAAACAAGGAAAGGAAACGCTGTTCCCACGCGTTCCCGCTCCAATATACCACTGGTTATGATGAGTTGTATGATGGCCTTGCAGAGCAGCAGTTTGTGTGGGTTGTAAGTTTGTAGCCGGGATTCATGATCGTTGACAGTCCTTTGCAAGAAATCATCCCAATACAACGTCTTTTTTTAAACACTTTCCCTGTGCTAAGAGTCATGTTGTACAATTAAGAATTTTCACCTGGTATCTTTGTCATACGTAGATTATCATCTTTGAGTGATGCCGACTGACTATAATGCCTTATTAGTAGACCTCGCCCGGATCTAGCCCCGCGCTCTGATTGGTCGAGAGGGGGTCACGTGATCCAAGATGGCGGCGCCCATGTATCACGTGATCAAAAAATAGTGGTGTGGGAGAAATTCCCTCATGTGCGGGAGAAATTCCCTGCTCACACTCTTATCCTAGTGTTTTGGGGTGATTTGGGGTGTCAAAACCTGTGTTTTTCTGTAAAATCGGTGATTTTGGGTGTGAAAATCGGTGTTTTTCGGTAAAATCGGTGATTTGTTGGGTCCGGTGAGGGAGAAACGAGGGACGGAGGGAATTCCAATATGGCTGCGCCCATGATGAATTGGCGGGAACAGGGGAACCTAACCTCACTTTCTTGGTTTCCCGCGTATTCAATATGGCTGCGCCCAGTTGGCGGGAACAGTAGAACATAACCTCAATTGTGAAATTGGCGGGAACAGGGGAACCTAACCTCACTTTCTTGGTTTCCCGCGTATTCAATATGGCTGCGCCCAGTTGGCGGGAACAGTAGAACATAACCTCAATTGTGAAATTGGCGGGAACAGTAGAACATAACCTCAATTGTGAAATTGGCGGGAACAGGGGAACATAACCTCAAATGTAAAAAGGGCGGGAAAGTAAACTAAACAAGAGAAATAAAGACGAATCGTACCTTATTGTGTGATGCGGTGAGTTGATGTGGGCCTGGATGTGGTTTCGGAACATCCGCACTACGTATAGTACCCAGGTTAAACATTATCCAGTATAAGAATCGGTCCAGAGAACTGGTAGACATCCTACGACTGGATAATGTCCCGTCCCTTTGGAATTTGGAATATAAATTTTGAATGTGAAGCCAATTGAATAATTAAGATAGAGGTAGAGAGAGATCTACCTGGGGAGATATATTGTGAATCTTCCCACAATCAGCTCACGGCACGTGGGGCATCTATCCCCCACTCTGTTGGAGCATGGACGGCAGAGTGTATGCCCACACAGTCGAAGAGCGATTGTTGGTAGATTCGCAAAGCAAACGGGGCAGGACACTTCGCGGGGTTGAGTGGCAGGGGTTGATCCGTTGGACGGCACAGCGGTGTTTCTACGTCGGGAGTCCTCCTCCATGCGGGTAGCTGTCTCGTATAGGAAATCCGCGAGGATGCTGCGGATTTCCTCCCAAGCGGCTGGAGCGGCGGCACGGAACTCCTCCTCGGGTCTCCGCACCATCCACCGTTCGCGGGTTTCCTCCCAAGCGGCTGGAGCGGCGGCACGGAACTCCTCCTCCTCGGGTCTCCGCACCATCCACCGTTCGGTGTCGTAGACGGCCCCCTCACTGATGCCCTGCACCTGAGCGACTATACTCAGGGACCTTGACACCGCCCTCATTGCCTCCCATTGGGGATCTATGTCCTGTAACATAGGTAACGAATTAAACAGATGAAACACTACGTAGTGGCATGGATAATGTAGGGAATGAAACGTACTGCAGATGGTGAGAGGAGGGGTGGCGAGCCGGCAGCCACTTCCATGGATATGAGGGACTCCTGTGAGGTGGGGTCGGGGGAGAAACCAGAGTGGAAGGAGCCACTACTGATGGGCGAGACTGTTGGTGGAGTAGACTGATTCAACCTCCGATAGAACTGAGAGAGATCCTCAGAGGACTGTCTCCGGGTCGAGGGGTTGCGTCGGAAGTCCCAAGAAGTACTCAACTGTCAACAAGAAATATTCATTTTTTGATTCTGTAAACAGAGCGAAACCTGCAATATAATATGAATGCCCTATATACTAACCGAAATCGCCTCATCTGAGCTGGAATTAGATTCCTCCATCACCACCCTTTGAGTCGCCTCGTCGGGAAAAGTCGACGCCTCGGCTATAGCCCTATCGGCAGCAGCGATTAGACTCTCCTCAGAGATGTCAGAGGGGAGAGTGATGTTTGGGTTAGCATCACCGGTCCACCCGAGAGTCGATGGTTGAGACTCATCCTAAAGCACAAGTGAATTAATACATGGCGGGTCCCGCCACCGGTTGCGGGACTTAGCAGACACGAATACTGCACGAATGGAAAATAGGATAACGGTAATCACCTCTTCAATACCGGCGCTTATGACATGCAGTCGGCCGCGTCGAGTGGTCACCCATTGCCCAGACCTGAACATCCTCTGGATCTGAGCCTCGTACTCGTTCTGAAATAGAGTTCGATTATAGGGACTGCAGTAATGCGTAATTAGTACAATACAACGGTAACAATAGTGTACTGACCCTGGTCACCTCACGCTGAAGGACAGGAAGTGTAGCCCGATCATCACCATTATTCTGAAAAAGAGAAAAATAAAGTTAGAAAAGCTGCCACACACCTAAGGAGTAAAAATTAGAGTATTGAAATGTGAGCTAACCATATTCAGATGGACTATAGACCCGCTATCCGTAGTAAAGTATCGATCCCGGATAGCCCCGGGCACAGGGATCGGTTGACTCCTACGCAAACCGTTTGAAGTGGATGGTTGTTCCTAAAAAACACTTTACAAGTTAGAAACAGTGTTGAGGGACAACTCGATAGAACAATAAATAATCAAAACAATAATTACCTCGAGATCGTTGCCAGCCACCACCAACAGCAACATGGCGAAAACGGTAAAACTAGTTGCCACAGACATAGCAAAGCTATCACAGCAAGTGCAGCTGCAGCCGATGCACCGCGCTTTTATACGCGGACGCCTCTCCCCCACCGAGACTCGCACTTGCACCGCATTAACTGCAATTTGTGACCCACGTTTCCACACCACGGTAAGCCAGAATGGCTAGGCCGTAGGGGTCCCAGTGCGTTTTTTGATTATAGTGAGTTTCCCCAGTAGGCCTATTCTCACTCTTTCACTTTACTAATCACTTTACTCGGTGAAGCCTTTCAATGTGACCAGTATTTGTGTACAGCCCCAACCATCGCTGTACACGATAGCGATTCACTCCATTACAATGTATCGCTCCTCAACATATTTTTGTCTCCTGTAAGTTTCAATAGCCACTTTACTCGGTGAAGCCTTTCAATGTGACTCAAAAACTTACCGGAGAATTTTACATTTTTTAAATTTTTTTTATTTTTTACAGCATCTAGAGCGAGGTACATACCCCTGGACTTACGGAGTTTAGGCCTGCCATAGAGGTATCTGTCACACACACACACACACACAACTGCTCCCGGTCTTACGGAGTTTAGGCCTGCCGTAAGAGCAGTAAAGAGCCCCAGGACTTACAGGTTTTACGCCAGCCTTAGGAGCTTACCAATCATTCACCCCGCTCTAGAATTTTTCGTATCTAACCTACAGTCAAAAGTCACTTTACTCGGTGAAGCCTTTCAATGTGACCCGTCGGCGAGTCCTTTCAAGCCAACACGTCGGGATTCTCAACTAAATGCCGAACCCCTCCGCCCCTTTACTAATCACTCGCCGATACTAATAAGCGTTGGTATTGTGCAGCTGTTTGTTAAGGATCTCGAAACGGCACTTTGCTGCAATCATTGCGCATTTCACATTGGGATCCTCGGTTGACGTATGTTGTGGCAACGAGCAAGCAAACCTGTGTGTTGTTTTACAGCTACACGGATTGCCGGCCTCCTCGCACACTATATCGTCCAGTTCACGGACATCACCGTGAAACTTTCTCAAGAACTCTGCCTTCTCCAACCCGCGCGTGTAAATCACGGCAAAGGGTTTGCATAGAGTGCGAAGTACATTAGCTCTGTAGGGATAATCACCCTCCTCCCAAGAAATCTTATGGTAGTTATCTTCAAGCCAGCGAGCTGTTGTACGATTTTTGGCGCTCAACCGTTCTCTAGGAAAAGGTGGTTTAAATATAATTTGACATTGAAAAGAGTTTCCCACGATCGCGAGCTCTTTAAGAATAAAGGGTCTTTTATTGCCTTGAAATGCGTGAAATTCAACTACTGCCACATCCATTGGGCCAACGTTTGTACAAGGCCACTTCAAGAGCTAATTTATGAGCTGTGGAGCAGAGGAGTCCCTGACTATCTGCTTTTGCAAATACGTCCTCCTCTACCAACCCTGATGCTAGTGCGTGAATGGTAAACCGTACAGACTCTTCGATAATAAAATTGTCTCTGAGAGCAATGTACATCAGAGGAAGGCTGTTTGTAAACTGAGTCCATTCGGCCTCGTTAAGCGTTAAAGTATGCTCCCCGTCAAAGAGAAACACGTGCATACGACCGAAAACATTTGTGACCTTGATATCCTCCTCCGTGTCCGATTTAATATAAAATTTGGTTTTATTCTCCAGAGCCAGGGTTATGGAATTGAAATGAGGAGTGATTTGATTGAACACATCGTGTGACCAATAAACGCATCCCTTTTTACCCTTAAAGAGAACCCCGAGAGAGTCACCCCGATTCTTAACAAACCCTACAATTACGCATTTTGAAAGATCACTATCCAAAAAGTAGACAGATCTAAGAAAAACCCCGGTTAACGCATTGATACGCTCTTTACGTTTTGGAATCCGCGTGGGTTCCACGTCCATAGTCTGCGACTCCATCTCAACGTCTGACGTAAATTCTCAAATTTTACTTTTAGACAGGAGAATTTCGACCAATCAGAGACGCGCTTATTCTGACCAATGAGATTTTTTAGCAGGTGGTTCTTCCCCCTCCACCTCCTCCTCCCATTCGTATGTGAAAGGATCTATCGAAAAAGAGACATAAATTTTGTCACAGTCCCTCACATCCCAGGCGTCGCCATGGGATGTTAAATTAGCACAGTTGATGGTTTTAATTGTTTTCAATTTTCCGTCCTTCCACAAGGAAGCGTATACTCCGGCTTTGATACCCTTTTTATACCCTTTCAGCTTCACATCATCCTCTCTGCAAAATCTAACCCTAATTCTGTCAAAACCCGTCACATCATAAAACGCACTATTAGGTGTGAAATTAGCACAGTCGAGGTATTTACATGTCTTCATCTCTCCGTCCTTCCACAAGGAAGTGTACACTCCGGCTTTTATACCCTGTCTATACCTATTTAGAGCCTGTTTAACAGGATTATCCTCATCATCCGTGTCGTAGGCCTCGGGCTCATCGTCTACCTCAAAACAAACCTCAATTTTGTTAAAGTCCTTAACATCATAAAAGTCGGTATAGGATGTACAATTAGTACACTCGAGGTATCCCAATAATTTCCCCTCTGCTTCGTCTTCCTTATAACTGAGAATGTATAACGCCATCGTTGCGAGAGTGTTCAACACTGGGTAGGTAATGTACGTCGGCGTAGGAGTCGCTCAATTTATACAATTACCCCACCCTAACAATTACCCCCACCCTAACAATTACCCCCACCCTAACAATACAGCCCCTGTGTTGCGGTATCACGGAAGGGTTCAAGTAGAACCTGTAATCTCGAAAGAAACGGATCGTTCATTTCAGCTAACTGATCCAAAATCGTAATCGAACCCCTAATGTATGAATCCATATAGTGACACTGACAAGTGTCAGGACCTGACGTAGCGTCGGGCCGTGCCCACGCGCATTCCTTGAAATGACCGTATCTATAAGAGTCACTGGGCACTCTAACTGTAGGTCTAAAGCGAGCAAAGAGTCTTCGCATGCCCTCGACCTTGTAGAGTAGTTCGTTCCTTAATGTTAGGTATCGAGTCGCCTCGACCGAGTCAGGCTCGTTTAGAAAACTGTTTAGCTTCTCCATGACACAGAATGAGACACATGTACAAAATTTAGCTACTTATAAGTGTTTACCCCACCACCGCTCCTACACCATCCGCTTAACGTTACCCGTGAGCAGAGTGTATGCCAGGTGTGAGTCATATAGTACTAAGCAGTAAGCCGCAGTGTTTGCAGCAATAGCGTTTTTAGTCTCAAACTCCAGACGCACGTCTACGGGGCCAGTTTTTATTGAATCATTCTGCTTGGAGCAGTCAATAACATAGAGAGGTACGTTACTTTTAAACGTGTTGAAATCAACTGTAGGGGCACCTTGTATCTGGTAGTATGAGCTCTGGAATCTGGTAAACATGTCGTAGAAAATGCGTAGGTCACCATGGATGTTATCGTACGGGAAGTACTGTGAATTCAGAAACAGTTTGATATTGAGTAGATCGCAGTGATCAAAGCTGGAAGCGTCTTTTTTCAAATTGTTCTTCCTTCCAGTCTGGAAACCTAAAATCACGTAACGAGGTTTTTCAATTTGGGTACTCGTTTTTATTGTCCAACTATGACGTGTTGTCAACGGCAAACTGGGGTACTCGTGAATTTCCCATGATCGAAACGGAAGGTGAATCAGTGTATCTTTCTCGACCATACGCAACAGCTTTAACCTGTGGCTGTCTGATATTGTAATGTAAGGAACCCTCCAGTACAAGTCAGTTATATCAAGATCAACAGTAGCAGCGTCAGCTGAAATTACAGCATTGTTATCAGAGGCGGCTCTCAGAAGAACCAACTCTTGTTTACTGTTAACCACTACCTTTTTGTAATCTTCGAAAAATCCCATCAATGTCCTAACGGGAACGGCGTAATTGAACTCTTTAACAGCGTCTGCGGAATTATTCGCCCCGAGCCACCCTCCGTTAGCCAGACTCATTTTTTCATTTTCCTTAAAAGATACCAGTCCTTTGATCGTCGTAGTTATGCCGACACTGCGTGTTTTATCGATTACTTGACCGTTCAACTCGTAACGAATCTCATCAAATAAATGTGCCATTGAGTTGTTCACTAGATTTACATTGCAAGCACTGCCGTCAGCTTTTTTAGCCTGCAGCGTCCCTTTAACATGTATGAAGCTTTCGAACGGTGCTGTGATTATGTCTTGCTGACTAATCGGTATTCTGATTTCATCGTTATTCTTAAACGTAGACGAGGCGTACGGTTTATGGGTATGAAATTCCCACCCCGTTACGACTTCATCGTACATTGCTCCGGACTCTATCGATAGAAGCGCCATACTTAAAGCCTAGAGACTTTAGAAACTTTATGTTCTTTGATGTTAACGCTGCCACCTTTCGGTGATTACTGACCAGTGTGTGGCTCGGCAACTCTCTAAATACTAGACCCATTATTGTTTTCTTATATGCAAGCGTAGTGAGACTATCTCGTTACGGAAATTAATCAATCTGCCGTCCTGGTCCTTGAGTGTTACGGAAATGTTGTTCACTCTACGAACGTTCACCGGTAAATAGATTACATTGGCGGGTTTCTCAACTATTTTATAGCCTGGGGCCACTTCAGGATAGAACTCATGCAGCACGTGTCCCTCTACAACACCGTTTTGAAAGGATCCTCGTGCGATATTGCATTCAACGCGTATAGTATTTACATTCATTATGTTTATGGGGACATCGGATGTGTGTACCCTGCCTGGCTCAAGTGGTTTTTTTACTGAACCCTAGTAGGGGAGCGATTGTCTGTTCTCTGTCAAAGTGTATGATTTTATTACAAGTGATTTCGGATTTTAGCGTATTATTGTTTCCTTTCAGACTAAATGTCACATCCGCGCCTAAATGGGATTTGATGTATTCTTCGATATTTTCAATTTCGTACGACCCCTCTGCTATCTTGATTTGTTTATTGTCACCGTAATAAAACATATCGTTTATTCCCGTTTCAATATTTGGAATCGTATAGTATGTGGAGAGGTCAACTAGACCGATTTCGTAATCACCATCGCTCACGTCCATTGGAGGAAATACCTCGCATGATACCTGTGGAGCAGGACCGCTAAGTGAAAACATTACTGCTGAGAAACTTTAAACACAAGTGTCCGCAGACTACTGAGCCCTCACTCTGTCTTCTCTCGTAATTATACCGTACGTTAACGTCTGGTCCTAGGTATGATATAAGCTCTATTGGTGGTCTTAGGTTACCAAAACTGTCAAAGTAGTATACCCTGTTACCTAACTTCCTGTAACACACCCAATGTGTACCTTCACCGGCCGAGTTATCCAGATTAATTATGGCCGATTCATACGATCGTGGGCGTTTGGGTAGAGCGTCTCTCATATAAACTCCACGGAAATTCGGAATATTAAGTAGTTTCGCGTAGTGTACTAGCTCGTAATTTGATAACGGTTTTACTGGTATCGACGTTTTTTTTTATTGCAACACCTCCTCTTCTTTCTTACCCCACCGCCTCTCTTTGGATACGGCTTGAGGTACATACCCTGACCTTTACGTTTGGGCTTCCCTCGCTTGCTCTTCCGCCTCTTCCCTCCACCGAGGGCTGTTTTGGTCTTCATGGCTCCTGTTACAGCTAAGGCTGCGGCTCTTTCCCCAATACTTGCGTCTGCCGATTTGACTCTTTCCCAGGCTCTTTTGGCTAATTCTTTGTCGGCTTCTCTTCGGTGTTCGGAATCCCTGTATTTTGAGTACGCTATATCGTGATTTTTACAATATTCGTCCAAGGGATTTATACCCTTATCACCCCTTGCCAATCTCACCCCTAATTTCGTACCTGGACCACAGTATCGGTACCCACCAGGTAAATGGAGTTCGACAGGTAGAGCGTCAATTGCACGGTTCAAAAGATTTCCAGCGACCGATCCGGCGTTTTGCAAAGCGCTCGAAACCAGACCTCTT
The DNA here is from genome assembly GCF_021130785.1 of Homalodisca vitripennis. Lineage (NCBI taxonomy): Eukaryota > Metazoa > Arthropoda > Insecta > Hemiptera > Cicadellidae > Homalodisca > Homalodisca vitripennis. The sequence continues at coordinate 25,595,449 of NC_060213.1, read as the reverse complement.
CCTCGCTTGACGGTTCGTTTCAATCTGTTTGGCTTTACTTTGTGCTTTCCCATTTTATTCCCTTATATACCGTAATACGTTATAGAGTTGCCTGAGCAGGGTCTCCCTAACACATGTGATCTGCAGTACGTCAAAGATATCCGCCTCGGATCTTGTAACCACTCCTGTAAACTCGTCGTACTCCAGAACGTGACTGTCTGTTATAAAGTACAGACGGCCATTTATATATCTGAAACCTCCTCTAATTCCATCAGGGACTCCTGGCAACACGCTACTGGTCATACCCAACATAGTGCCTCTGAGAGTGCATTCGTTAAGTTCTACAACAAATTTGTCATCGGTAAAAATAAAGGTCCTACCTGTATTACTGTTCAACGCTGCGTTCACTTTATTTATTCTGGAGTGTAAGATTGTATCAATTCTTTTCTGTCTTAAAAGTACGAGTGACGGATACTCAATAATGTACAATGTCTTGTCCACAATCAAAGCCACCTCTCCGTTCGGTCTTTGGTACACAGCCGAAATGTTTGTAAAGTCTGACGGTAAAAACGGCAACCAATCGGTGATTATTAGAGGATTGGTAAACTCCTCACGTGTTCTAAGCGCGTGATTCAGACTCAGAGCCCATACATACTTGCCGTAAAATGCGTACAATCTATTTTTTTACAATCAAAAATGCATTGATTCTATGTCTCAATGTACAAATGTCCAACTCTGTAGGTATTGTAGGGGACGTAGAGGTTGACGTGGGTGTGGTGGTACTGGTAGTAGTGGTAGTCGTGCTCGAGGTTGTTGTAGATGTTGTAGTAGTAGTGGTGGACGTGTATGGAGGAACAGGTGGTCCGTAAATATACTGTATTGCCATTTGATCATCTCTGTCTAAATCAAATTGGTAAAGATTTGAAATACCATGTGGTACAAAATAAAAAGGATACATTATAGACGACGAAAGTGATGAATGTTGCAAACCTAGAGCGTGTCCAATTTCGTGTACTAGAACCAAAAAGAATGAACTTTTTCCAGGTGCAGGTAGATTCATTGTATAATCCCAATCTTCGTCACCGTCCATATGAATATCTGTCTGGTTCATCCCCAATATAGGGAGAAAGGCGTGACCCATTAAGCCACCCCTACCATCAAACTCTCTACTGCAATTTTTTCCGTAGATAATACGAAAGATGTTTCCTGGGAGCGATACTTAAAATGATTGTGGGGTTTATAGGGTTCCGCCGGAAGGTCAGGTTGGAATGTCTTGAGAATAGGGCGAACGCAGTCCGACATAGTTGGTCATACTGATAATTACTACCGTACATAAACCAGGTAATATCGTTTTTCCGCCATCCGTAGTTTGGGTTTGCAGTGAAAGACGCTATTAATTCGTCCGAATTGCCGCATCTGGGCTGGTTCATTAAGTTAGTCGTCTCCTCATTTACATATCCGGTCACATTCAAGCCGAACGTCTCCTGAAACCTAATGACCGCCTGTGTAATGTCTGTGGATAGCTCTGAGGTATTAGTATCGAGATAGCCGTATCTCTCCAAGTACAACAAAGTTTTATTAGCAGCTATCAGAGGAGCTACACATAGAATAAATACCAAGAACCTCATCTCGCCAGGTTCCAAAGTAAACTGGCGGTAAAAATGTCAGCTGCTCACATATAAATAAAACCATCACGGTTTCGATCTCACCCTGCTCACTGGGTCTTTAAAGTATGGGTCGACAATGTTGAACCTAATCCACTCGTCTTTATCGGTTAGGTGTATAGCGTCTAGCGTCGGAGCCAGTAGTTTGTACATACCGTAAAAGACTTCACTCACCACTCTCACCAGATAATTAACAGACACAGCGTCACTCATGTCGACAGGGTCGCCCACAAGTTTCAATCTTTTATTCCTACAATTCCACGTGTCACCGTCGAGTATCGGAGTGTTCACTTTAAGGTATCCTCTATTAACAGCATCTCCGTCATACAGCGGAGAAGCTACTTGACTTAATCGTTTATGTCCAAATAACCATTTATCCTTATCCGAATCCGGTGTTCTTTTCTTCACATAATTTACAGTGCAAGCGTCGGTACCTTCTTTAGGTTCGGCAACACTAGAAACTCTGTAATTATTAAAGATAACTGTTCCGTCCGCAATACTTTTAGTAGCAGGCAATAGATTTTGAAACTGAGAGAGTGTAACGGCATCGTTTGGTCCTTGACCATCGGCTACATTCACTAGTCTCCTCTTTTTAGCGTCGATCGTGTCCTTGTCTATCGCCAGCGTTTTTTCATTCAGTTTCCTGTTCAAAGTCTGTAGGTTTACACCGTCGCCAGCGAGAAGAGGATCAGCCATCTGTCCGAGTCTTTTGTTATCACATTCCCAGACTTTACCATCACTACTTCTTTTTAGAGTGTTCGTTTTAAGATATTTTAGCGTCACTGCATCTGTATCCCCAGTGGGATCACCTATCATGCGCAACCTGTAGTTGTCAAACCTGTAATATTTGCTGTTCGTGTCCTTATAGGGTATCTCCCTAGCAAGACGACGAAGAGTCAGAGCATCGGTCCAGAGTAGAGCATCACCTATGTTGCTAATTCTGTTACCTTTAGCGTCCATCACATTTTTCTTGGATACAAGCGAAACGTCAGACACAGTCTTGAGGACTGCGCTATCCACATTATTTTTCAAGGTCTGCAGGTTTATAGCGTCTAGACTGTGCTGGGCGTCGGCCACGTTACATAACCGCTTGCCCTTGATATCGTAGTTGCCGTCGACTGTGAGACTGAATCCTTGTCCAGGCGGACCTCTCTTACTTCCTTCACGGACCGTATGACCAAACTTGTCAACACTCATTGTGCAAGTGATGAAGACTCCTCCTGTACATTGCTCTTTATAAATATCTTATCCCAGTCAATATATGTGTTTTCATCAACATCTAAGACGCCGTGGAAGCGAGCTGGAGGTACGGTAGTGTGTATCTTATTGATCCAGTGAAATAGTTGAACTGCTAGACGCCTTATAACTTCTTCATTTGTATTTTGTAAGCTGTTTATTTGATTCTGCTGAATAAGCGCTTGATTCTGAAGGATTGCAATTTGAGAGTACAGTCTTCTTACATCTTTCTTTAGCTTTTTGTTTACAGTATTCGTAACTCTCTGAATGTCTTGCTTCTTCAGAGATTGTGGCCTCTGACCAAAACTTATTGACGGTCATCTCATCAATGATCTGAATCTCGCGTTACCATCACCTGATATAGTCTTTGATTCTTTGAGTTCTTCGATAATGTTTATTATTTCGTTCCTATGTCCCGTGTTACCGGTCTCTGCTGAGGACACGAGGAGTCTGAGTCTGTCACACAGTTCGTTTGGGTCATCATAGTAGATAGGGTCTGGTGCTCCTACATCCTTATACCCGCTACCGGTCTTTGGGAAGAGTTGAGAAATAATGACTTTGTATTTCGTTGAAGCGTTACGGTTCACGTGATTTTTATAATTGTAACTTCTCTTGTGAGCAGACGACAGTGTCAATATATCCTTGTAAGCTCTCATATCGTTTACGTTGTAACGTTTGTCATCAGGCAGACGATTAAAAAGCAATTCATAAAGTCCCTGTGTAGGTCTGTAGGACCGTTCACCTACGAGTATGCTACCGTCATCTCCAAATGATAACTTCTTATCTCCTACCATTAGCGTATTGTTGTCGTAGCGTGGTCCGTACGTATGGTCGATCTTACTATGTTTACCTGACATATCCTTCATCATACTTGTCATGTACCTTATGGTTAGTGGATGAGAGAACGTGTTCTGTATCCATGCAGATGCTGAGAGTTGTCCTTCTTTCGTGCTGAGTATATCACTGACGTCTGGTGACGACGGTCCTGCTTCAAGCACATCATCGTCCTGCAGGAACGCAGGTGTTTTGGGGGTTGACATAACGTCCGGAGTGAACTGTACGGCTGCCTCATCTTCATTTTCCTCTTCTTCTTCTTGCTTTGGTTCGGTTTTCGGTTCAGTTTTTACAGATCCTGTTGTTTTTCGTAACTCTGACAGGATAGGTTTGTACTGTTTTTCTAGAAATACGTCTGTGGCCAGAGTTCCTTCTCTGAACTGTTTATACTTTTGCTTTATAGCTTTCCTCAAACGAGTTATACTGAGAGTAAGGTCCTTCTCCCTTGAAGCCATTGTTTAAACTGACAATGTGACTCGGTTTTAGTACTTTAATACTAACTACTTTATGGCAGTTCAACCTGTCTAAAGAAGAGGGCTCGTTTTTTATGCTTTCTTAGAAAGCGTACGACCTGCTTTAGTGACACCACGGTACCTAGCCCTCTTAGGTAAACTGTTCTCGGTATCTGTACAGGTCTATCAGGGTCCCTGAACACAAAGGTCCTTTTCCATCCGTCTCTCCACTGGGGTATCTCAGCTACAGTATACTTGTCACTCTCCACGTGCTTTTCCATATATTGTTTCAGATGCTCTATAGGTCTGTTCACCCTACTGTGTATGTGAATCATGTAAGAGTTGAGTAACCAGAATTCACTTGGATTAGCTCCTGTAAAACTCCTCCAAGCCTCAAACTGTTTGGTATTTGTAATTGAGTAAGTCCCGTCACGCAGTGTTATTCCGAACTTATCGCAGTACATTGGTACGGTCGGTAAAGCCAATTTGAGAAATTCTGTCGTAAACAGACTTTGACAAAGATTGTTTACACCAGCAAAATCTTTCTTCCTTTGACCTCGCGGTAAACCGTCTGGGACGGGGCCGTAACCTACGTTGTAGCTAATGTCAATGTAGCACTTTGAAGCTAGAGCACGATTGTAGATCTTGACAGGGTTCCTGATTGGTATTGTTCTCTCTGTAATAAGAATACAGCGAGCTGCATGCGGTATGTTACACCCGTACTGGAGCATCCTTATACAGGTCTGCGCAAAGTTTACACTACCATGAGCGTTTCTCAACGGTACGATTTGACCGAATTGATCGGGAAACGGTCTGAATCTGGATAACATGTTCTGTGGATTTCTTACCGTACTATTTAGCATGTCCTCGTGGTACACCACGAGTTCGAGCGGTACCCCTTTTGTTTTGACTTCTTTTCACAAACTCTATCCATATATCGCGATTGTAGAACCGTTCGCTTGCTGAAATCATTAACAAGATTACGGGTGGTAGACTAGCACTGTACATCCCTACACGCTTATGTCTCCAGCACCTCCTATTGAAGAGAAAACCGTGTGGTCCGCGTCTGCTACAGTAATTACCGCAAAACTTTTTCTTATCGGCATAGTACCAGGTGCACAGGTTTGAATGGACTTTGTTGGATCTCTGGATTGAGAAACCTCTGAGGTCATTGTAGTGGTATATCCTTACCATCATAGATCTTGAATGAAACTATCGATTCCGATACGATACCTGCCTTTATCAATGTCACAGTCCTTGCATATGACCAGGAAGCCGTGTCTGTCTTTCCACGCCAGAGCACATATTTGTTTAAACTTTTCAAAGTCTATATCGGTATTGACGTGGTCACTGTATGCATGGTGAAGGTTTGTTTCGTCTTGTTTGAATAGTACGATAAAGTTGGCATTGTCTCTAACGAGCTGTTTGGGTATATGGCTGTAGGTCTGACCTAGGTAGAATGTGTCAATATTCTTGTGTCTACCCATGGTGAAGTAGTTTCGTATATTGTTATGTTTTTCACAGGCTATGTCGTCGTCGAATATCATTACTGAATTCTGTTTAGCCTCACTCGGATGTATGACAGATGCATTGTCATCATACGCGTGGTATCCGATCTCTTTCGGCATAATCTTGGATAGTAGCTGGTACTTTGGTTGGTAGAGTGATTTTGAAAACACGTAAACATTTTCAAATCTCAAACCGTTAGGATCTACCAATAGGTTAAACAGTACGTTCGTTTTACCGCAATTGGACGGTCCAACAATTAATCCGCGAATCGTGTCAGGTAGCAGAGGACCGTTTTTATTTGTACGATTCATACCACCACCTACAAACTCGTCAAAGTTTCTCACTGGTAATTTCACAGATTGACTAATCAGTCTCATTGTCGAAGATAAACTAAGTTGCACATTATTTATGACAAAGTATATAAAGTAACAGAGCTGAACTGGTAGCCCTCCTGAACGTGGGAGCGCACAGCTGCATCCGCTCCCACGCAGCGGCTGGTGCAGCTGCATCCGGTCCCACGACTGCAGTTGCAGTCACACACTCAGTGTGTGGTGATGTCATGCTTGCTCACCCATGTGTCACTGTTTTTATCGAACCCTTGCCATCTAACAAGTACTTTGTCTCCTTTCCGCCTCAACACTTTCTCAACTAGATATACATTACCAGTTGTGGACCTGAGCATTTCTTGTTCATAAAACCCACCTTTCAATACTTCACCTTTGGAGTCTTGTAAAATGTACGTTACGGGTTTTGTAGGTTTTTATTGCATATACTGTAAATACTTCATTTGTCCAGTTGGGCAGATAACCTTTTTTAAAAACTCCTTTGTATTTGCTAATCCTTACCTTATCGTTTAACTTGAATTTAGTATTTTTAATTTTTTTATTTCTTTTTGTGGTTTTGTTTAAACGGACAAGGATTTGTTTTACGTGTTTCTGTTTAACGTCTTTTTGGTTTCATACCGATTGTTCTGTGGACATTATTATTGTACTCCTTGACTATATCAGATAGAATACTGAACCATTCGTAACTTCCACGTGTCGTGAATTTTCTATACATTTTTTCTTTTAATGTTCTGTTTAGACGCTCTACAATAGAGCTTTTCAGATGTGAGTAGGTCGAGTAAAGGTTTATTTTATATTTGTCCATTAGCTTTTTGACGTGAGTGTTGTACCACTCCTTACCCTGATCAGTCTGAAGATTTTTCATTTTGTGTTTTGCTAAAATGGAGTCTAGAGCATGAGCTACTTCTGCACCTGTCTTGTTTTTTAAAGGAATGGCAAACGCAAGTTTACTAAAGCAGTTTATCATTGTCAATATATACTTGTAACCTTTGTTCACCCTTGAATACGGGATCATCTCTACTAGATCAGCCTGGTATAGATCATTGAGTCCCTTCAGAGTAACCCTGCGTCTGGGATAGTTTTTCCTAGCCGGTTTGTGCAGTTCTTTCGCTATCGCGTCCATCTTTCAAAATGAAGAAAAAAAATCTGTATACCGGTATTTATATTAGTCTAAGTGGTTGTGGTTTGGAACACCCACATCGAACACTAGCATGCTCGATGCCCAGGTTAAACAGTATTTGATTTTGAGGGCCAGTCCAGAAGTAACTGGTTGTCGCCCGGTGACCAAATACTGTTCCATCCCTTGTTGCTTAGACAATGGAATAATCGCACATGCAACGCCCGGTCCTATAGTAAAAGAGTTGCCTGTTACACGATGTGCACTCCCATAAACTACGCATTGTGTAAAATGTATCTTCCGTGAAGTAATACGCGGTCGACGATTCTTTTTGCCAAACAGCTGAACGGTCTCGAGCACACATATGACAAAGTCTGCGTAGTCCGCGTCCGTCGTAAACTTCTTTGTATCTGACTACCAATTCAAAGCAGCATTCGCGATGTTTAGATTTAATTTCCCGACGGATGGATTCGGGGATCTGGATATATCGTAAGAAGCGAATAGGATGTTGGGCAATTTGCCGCAGACAAAGGTCATAGAGGCTCTTTGGGTTCCACGCCATGATTGAGAATGAAGTGCTCTCCCACCACCACCACTGCCTCCACGGTTACTCTCCCACCACCGACTCCCCCACTGAGACCTCACACTTTGCACAAAGATAAGTGTTTACAACAGTATTTACAATTTTACAGTAATATCAACACTATATACATTTGTAATCTGCCATGGCTGATCCGGTCCATCACTATCTCCCACACATTCACACTCGATCCCAAGGAATTATGGGGTTTAGTCCACCTGAAGGATCACATTCACACCCCCAAGGCCACGAACCTCTCGGCACATTCACGGCAAGAGTACATCTATGGGTTTTAGCCCGCCTCGTTGCCACACACATTCACACATGATCCCAAGGAATTATGGAGTTTAGGCCACCTGAAGGATCGCAACCACTCTGTCCGGGACCTCAGAGCCCATACACCACACACACTCAGGCTTTTGGGTCTGCGAGGGCCGGTAGCAAGCACAGCGACAGGAAAGTCAGTGGACGCTGTGTGGTAGTGGGGGTACACGGTTGCGAGGAGAGCGTTCAGTCTCGGTCAGTGATGGAGGAGAAGCAGCATCTACTCGAGCAATCGCGGGAGAAGTTAAAGAGGATGAGGGGGAAAAGTATTGACCTACGAAGGTTATTGTTTGTGGTGTCTGTGTTTAGAAGAGTGAAGGAGGCTATATTTACACCCACTGTGAGTATACTACAATATACTAATATTTAGAAACTTTACTATAGCCATACGGTAGTGTCTCATACTCTCCTTCCCGCTTACGCTTAGGACCGGTAATTTTAAATAGTTTAGTCTCTTCTACGGTAACTATGTTTTTGTCTTTTGTCCGTCTAATACGGTTTTCTGTTATTTCTAGAGTTGGATCCGTTTCACTAAGCACCATTTCTTTTAATTTTTTCAAAATTTAGACGTTTACTAGTTTTTAAATTTAGAGTGAGACCTTTAATTTTACAGACTTCAACTAACGAATTTTTATTTGTGGACCACACTAAGTAGGCATAGGTTTTAGGACCACCAGAAACGAATTCTACAATGTATGACCCGGGACCGTAGTCGACCAACTCATCGGTCATCTCCCCGAGGTAGTCACCGGTAGGAACTTTATACATGCCGTTTTTATGTATGTACAGTACACTGTCTGTGTCATAGTAAAGGACTTGAGATTGTAGCTGTTCCAAGTGTTCATACAGTTTTAACCTCGCGTGAGATGTGGTAAAAGCGGCCAAGACGACGTTGACGGTTTCTGAGGGACTCGCTAACCTCTTCTATGTTTTGCCAATTTACGAGGAGAACCTCTTCGTTAATTTCTTGAACCGTATTTACTTGTGTCCCGGGACTGGTTAGTAGTTTGAAAAATGTGTCGGGTGATCGTATTATCGATGTCTTTGTCTGGTTCTCTCTCTGTCCGAATTTTCCCCAAAACGAATTTAGCATTAATTTTGCTAGGGAGCGAAGGCCCGCGTTCTTTTCAATTTTTGTTTGGTCAAGTCTGATACCTTCATGTTCAAAATATTTTTTAATGTACGTTTCTTTGTCCTGATCAGTGAGACACCAGGAAGGGTAGCCCGATGCCTCCTGCTTGATTTTTAAAAATTTATTTACAAAGTCTGTGAAGAGTCCGCCATCCTCATAGGTCACTACCTCGTATTCCCATAATTCGTACATTTCTAAAATGGTATAGCCTTTTTCTACAGCTTTTCTAATTTCCTGCATCGTCCATGTCCCTGTCAATGCTCTCTCTTCCGTGGTGTGGGCACAGTCACCCGAGTACATGTCCTCCCCCACACGTCCTACATAAAACAAACATTAATTTATCGTTCATGCGTGTAGGGAGAACCGGGTGATACAACTTTAGCGGAGGCAGGACTTTACATTTAAGAAGACCTTCAGCCTGCATGCCTCGCCCCCTACATTCTCTGTCACCCACATAGATTTTAGGATGAGATTTTACGTACATTTTAAATTTATTAACAAAAGGATAGAGAGAGCATACGTCCACATACTGTATAGACTCCCCCTCTGCACACTTGTGGTATGTTCTTGCGTTGCCTGTTCTACCACCAAATAAGGCGTCTCTTGGATTAAGTGGGAGCGTGTTTAGAATTGGTAATGAATTTAGGTATGCCAATCTAGGATCTTTTTTCATTTTCTTAAATTCACACTCCCACATCTCGATAACTTCATATCCGGAATTTTGGAGTTTAGCTATTTTGGATTTGGTCCTTTCGTACCTCAGATGCAAAGAGTCTGAGGGATCATCTGATAAGGGCACTTCCCTCTCATACTTGTAACATTTAGGGCACCCGTGGAAATAACAACCCTGAAATTCATACACGCGTTCACCGTCGAAACCGTCTACTTTCATACCGGCAATTTTGACTTCTCTTTCCCGCCCTGCATGCTGAATTCGGACGCCGCGCTGATCCTCCTCCCAAGTCAGCCACTGCAAAGCGATGGGAGATTGCATGTCAACAAGTCTGTATCCATTGTTAGGGACCAGGCCAATAGTATTGGGTTTTAAGAACTTACGTCTAAACACCAAGTTACAGGCGCTGGCTATGGTCACGGCTTCCATGAACGGGTCTACGTTACATTCTTCGAGAAACATTGCTCTGAATTTTATACACGCCTGCGCCAATATGTCTACATCTGAAATACAATATTCAATAAGTTCTTTTTGGAAATCAAACACTACGTTTTTGTCGACCTGGTCATTATGCCAATTTTCAAAATCTGTATAACTTTTTTCGAACATCGATTCAGGGCAGTAGTATTCCTTGGGTGGGATGGGGCCTACATAGTTTTGGTTTGCCAGAGTGTTAAACAAGTGAGGGAAGTAACCCTTCTTCTTCTCTGGGGGTAGATCAAAGGCTTTGTTGAGTGCTGAGAGGGCCATGGGGAAATAGTTCAGTGAGTCGATAAATCTCACGTTGTCCAATTCCATGAGAATGACTTTGGTGCCACGCATAATTAGCTCTGGACTGAATTTTGTCTGTTCCAGTACGTATTTTAAGATGAACTGAAAATCAAAGCCCTGACCGTTATGAGCCATTACACAAACGTTTTTGAAATTTTTTCTAACATCCATCACATAATCCATGAATTTAACTACAGGATCTTGTCTGAAGACTCGAGTACGGGTATTACAATGTTCACAATTTCCACCACCGATACATTTGAAACAGAATTGTTGCGAGACACATAGATTTACTTTATGAACCCTTTTATCGTCAATGTACTCGTCCTGTCTTGTTTCCAGATCGAAAAATATGAATAGATAATCTTCTGTTTTGGGCTTGCCTGTGTCGACTCGCATGTAGCACTGGTGGTTTGGGGCCTTGAAATCATTACAGATTTTACAGAAAACTTCCCCGCACACGTGTTTCGATTTACGCTGTTTCAGAAATACGAGTCTTTGACATTGTTTGCATTTATTAACAGATTTACACCGTTCACCCTGGTGAGCCGCGAAACATATTTGATTTTTTAGAGTTATGTTACAATTTGGACAAACTATTCCTCCATGCTCCTCTTTACAGGGCGGAGAAAACTGTCTGACACGCAGGACAGATGTTTGAGCATCTGTGATAACCTTTGTGGTCGTAAGGGACATGGCACGCCTCACAATAGAGTTTACAAGCAAAGGCTGCAGTGAGGGATGTGATCACATTGTAGTGGCCGTTATGATACAGTAGGTTAATTTTATACAGAGCACTTTCATTATTACCGTTAAAATACACGTCCCTACCCTTACTGTTATAGTTGTAAACTGTAATATTATATTTTTTGAGGTGCTCTTGAAATTTTGAAAGTTCGTGGACCCCCGCTCCCTGTTCAGAAATTTGGACCCCGGCTTTGGTCATCAATTTTTGGGCTCTAAGAGTTTGTCGCTTACCCTTGTCCTGCCTTATTGCTTTGAACTGAGGATATTTTTTGGCGTAGGCTTTTGCTACCACTATAGCTCGGGGCAGACACAGATTGTCCACATTTTCTATCGATACAATACCTGTTCGTGCTTTACATTCTTCGTGAAAATTATTGTACAAGCCAGGTCTTCTGGAACCACCACTACCAACAGGGAGATTGACACGCGTACATTCGACTTTGAACGTATCGGTAGATTTTACAGAGTCCGCGTTACTTTGAATTATCCCCCCGAAAATTTCAAAAAGGACATCGTCTTTGACCTGATCAGCTGGTCGAAATGCCACGTAGCCCGGATCTTTACTTTTTAAATTTAGACTATGAAGTGTAAATCCGAGGTAGTCCGAATCAGTGCAATTTGCTTTCATTTCATTTACAATTTTTAGAAAATCCCGTCCTTAGCCAATCGATTTCATTAATGTTTTCAGGGACGGGATTGAATTTAAAGGTGGTCTTAGTACCGTATACCCTATATTTTTTTATGTAAGTCTCGTTTTTACCTAGCGTTTTTACAGGATCCAACTCCATATCCATATATACAGGTTCAGAATCTACTTCAATATTTTCGTAAGACATGTTTACAATATGGTATTATAGAAACGATATTACGTTAGAAAAGCAACTAAATGATTAAAAAGCTTAACTGCTACTAGTAACGATAATTTCTATTTAGATTAAGAAAAATAATTACAAGAATAGTATTAACGGTAATTGAAATAAGTATTAGTAAAAGTAAAAATATTTTAACGTATTAGATTGAATTATTTTACTCGAGTAATATCAAAAGATCGTAATTGTTTAAATAATTGTGTAAAACTCAGAGCGACACACGTCCTATCTCCCTGACCTCCCGCACGGATCTGACGGGAGAGAGAGGAAGGAGTGCCGGCCTCTCAGGTTCCACCAATCAGAGCGCTTAGATACTATTTACATCCAATCAAGGACGCGCTTATTCCAGCCAGTGGGGAAGCGCGGAATTTTCTTGTTCAGAACTGGCTAACTCAGGTCTATTTATGTTACAGACTTCCTCTGATGACGTCACCACCACATATTGCTATCTGTGTGGCGGGAGTGAAGAGTGCCAATGTGGATAGTTGTTTAGAAATAGTATAATAAATTAGTTTTTACCCAAAAAATGTTTTATTTTAAACTCCTGGAACCCCTATGCTCAGCTCTAAATCATCACACAATAAGGTACGATTCGTCTTTATTTCTCTTGTTTAGTTTACTTTCCCGCCCTTTTTACATTTGAGGTTATGTTCCCCTGTTCCCGCCAATTTCACAATTGAGGTTATGTTCTACTGTTCCCGCCAACTGGGCGCAGCCATATTGAATACGCGGGAAACCAAGAAAGTGAGGTTAGGTTCCCCTGTTCCCGCCAATTTCACAATTGAGGTTATGTTCTACTGTTCCCGCCAACTGGGCGCAGCCATATTGAATACGCGGGAAACCAAGAAAGTGAGGTTAGGTTCCCCTGTTCCCGCCAATTCATCATGGGCGCAGCCATATTGGAATTCCCTCCGTCCCTCGTTTCTCCCTCACCGGACCCAACAAATCACCGATTTTACCGAAAAACAAAACACCGATTTTCACACCCAAAATCACCGATTTTACAGAAAAAAAAACACAGGTTTTTGACACCCCAAATCACCCCAAAACACTAGGATAAGAGTGTGAGCAGGGAATTTCTCCCGCACATGAGGGAATTTCTCCCACACCACTATTTTTTGATCACGTGATACATGGGCGCCGCCATCTTGGATCACGTGACCCCCTCTCGACCAATCAGAGCGCGGGGCTAGATCCGGGCGAGGTCTACTCTTATTCTATCATCAATTTAGTTATGGTTGAGTATCCACGCACAGGAATTAACAGGTATCCACCTTCAACGTCCAAAAAATAGATATAAGGACTGTATTAGGTATCTCTTCGTTACTTTTCTAAAAGATCTTTGTAAAAAAATTAGGAGAGTACATAAAATTTTTAGAGCGCTTGTCTGCAGGACGAGATACAAACCAGTGATGCAATAAGCTAACTCAAGGTTGTTCAATCGACTTTGTACAATACATTTTTAAGATTCTGTCGTTAATAATGCTATATTGTTAGCGTTGATTTCCAAACGGACTTGTCTTTCTTGAGAAGATACAATTCCTCACACAGATAACATTGCCCTTGCCTTAGCATAACGTTGAGAAAAGTCACTCTTTCCTTTTCGGGATTTTACTGTATGTGATTAAAATCCCAGTAAAAATAAGTCCAGACAATGAAGCTTATGTACGTAACGTGACATTGTAAAGTGTAACTGAAATCGACAGATGAATAATAACAAACATTTACTAAGCTTTCACACTTACAAAAGATGTGTTGTTACAATTTTAATGTCAAATTCAACTGTATCAATCTAATATATAAAAATGAAACTGTTCGTGTGTAACAGCATCACTCACAAACGGCTGGACGGATTCGCCTAATTTTTTTTTTAATTTGTTCGTCTTGATCTGTAGAAGGTTATAGGATACTTTTTATCCCTTTCCCGATTCAGGATTCCGCCCCACTGGTTACAGAAATACCCGTAAGAAATGCATTGCAGCAAACATATGTTATTAAGTGAAAGAGTCTTTTCAAATTTTTAATCAGCTGTTCTTTGTAAACATATATTACACTTATAGTTTTAAAGCATAGAGTAAGCTTAAGAGAAACGACAAATTTTGTTTAAACTGTTTCTGCAATCACTGTTAAACATAGACTTTACTATCCAGATAATACAATTCAAATTTGACGTAAAAATTCACCTTTAACTGCAATATTTATTTAATATAAACCATGCTCATGCTTGATCAGAAGAGCAATGCAGATATCATAATTACTGTCTTACGTTGGCTACAAATATAAAGAATGTTATAAAATCAACCTTAGTTGTTTTTTTTTTGACAGAAGTATGGTTCTCAAAACTCCGTGTGTACATATTCTCTCGATCGAGACAACAAAGCAAGCTCAATCGTGGCATCGGAGATATAACTAATTTAATCTAAAATTTATTATAGTAAAAAAAAAAATTTACTAAATAATATAAGGACTTCGGTTCTTAAGATTTGCGTGCGAAGCCGTGGGTAACTTATTGAAATGCGCAGCGAAGCGCGCCGGGTCCGCTAGTATTTGTATAAAACAGATGTGGTGGACGCACATTACTACTACTCCGACTGTTATAGAGTCCGTACATGTAACAGACTCGTGTCACAGTAAATTTGTTAACTGGTTGAAAAATAAAAGAGTTACGTCTCTTTTAGAGGTTGAGTGTTTATTCATTCTTACAGGTAAAAAGGGTATGCTTAGAGCCAAGTGGTGGATTATTCCTTTCATGATCATTAACAGTTGTTTTAATTTTTAAATAACATTTATATTCATGTGTAAAATAAAATTTACATGTACCCGAACAACTGAAATAGCCGTATCTCTATTACAAAAAAAACTTAAACCAATAGGGATATAGTTAGATGTTTAATTCAATTTAAACCAAAACGTTATTTTTGTAAATTTGTAAAAGGTACCGCTATTTACGTTAAATAAAACGATTCAAGATTTAATGTTTGCATATAATAATTTTAAAAATTATTCAGAGTTTTACTCGTTTGATGGTTTAAATGGAGTTTTAACTGGTATTCCTATTTAAAAAGAAAAGAAAACTTCATAAATATGTTTCTTTTTATGAATTAATCTTTTAAAAACATATTTGTAAATATGTCCAAAATGTATAGTTATTAGCTATTGACATTAGTTTCACCAAAAGTATAAAGTATTTGGTACTTTTTATTTATCAGTCTGATTTTAAGTTTTAAAAACGTGCATTGTGGTAATAAAATGTAATATAGTAGCTAAATAAAGTTGGGAGGACTGAGAGGGAGGCAGAACTTGAAGATACCATATTGCAAAATTAGTAAAAAGAAAGATTGTTAATTCCATTATTGTGCTGAGGATGTTTAATGTACTTTCATCGTTAGTCTAATCTCTCCTGCGGAGAACCCGAGACCATGCCATATTAGCTTGGCTCTGTAGTAAAGAATTTTAGTCGAGTGATGAATTTTTCCAAGGCAACATATTTTGTCTTACCACAACAATTTTGGTCATGTAATCATGCTTTTATTTTTTAACTTGTGACAAAAATGTTCACTTATTATTACACTGCTGACGACATCGAACCAGTTGATCGGATTAGGGATGGAGATTTAACCTATTCAGTAATTAAGTATTCAAGAATGAAATGAATAATTTTAAAATTTACAAATTATAATTTATTAAGCTTTAATTAAATAAACCATACTTGAATGTAAATACTAATGTTAGTGTTAGTCGTAATGGTAATATTGGAAAAACATTGGCAACACTGTATTAGTAAAAGTGGCGTCTGGCCCGGCAAGGATACTAATATTCTTATTGTTGATAGTTGTGTTGTGACTGTGATAGTAATTAACCTTTTATCTGGTTATAAACAATAATAGTAAAAAAACTTTCAAAAATTTTTATAACTTAAGAGCTTAAAACATATTTACTTTATTTTTAATCTTAATATTTACTTCGGACTGTACTTTCAATTATATAGATGAAAGTTTTAAAACCGCACTGGGTGTCTCATGACGGTAAGAAAGAAGCTTTTCAAAGTAACCTTTCTTTATTTAAATTATTGAGTCTTTAAAATCCCAAACACAATTTCTGGCGAAAAAAGAAGCTTTCTGATAGCTCCTCATAGCAAATTATAGGAATGAACTTTTTAATTTGATTTTTTTAAAGATTTTGTAATAACTAGTAGCCTAGTAGTTATATAGCCTAAATAAACCTTTC
Source organism: Homalodisca vitripennis (assembly GCF_021130785.1). Taxonomy (NCBI): domain Eukaryota; kingdom Metazoa; phylum Arthropoda; class Insecta; order Hemiptera; family Cicadellidae; genus Homalodisca; species Homalodisca vitripennis. Next base: position 25,578,991 of record NC_060213.1, on the reverse strand, counting down.
AGTGTAGTAGATGTAGTTAGTTTCTATGAACCGTACTGTTTGAGCTGAAGATGTACAGTTTTATACTTAATGCTGTGTTGTGGAAGTTTTTAAAACACTTATTAAAACATTTAAAATATTTTCAATTGGTTAGTTTCTTTTTTGTAAAAGACTATAGGGTAATTTGTCGGCATACTTTAAATTAATAAATTACAAATAAAATACAACGTAAACACACATTGATTGGAGTTTATAGTAGCCAATATGATGTTATATTGATTTATATTGAATTAGCCTGTTCACTCAGTTGATAAAAATTATTTATAATAATAAAAGTGTTGAATGTTAGAAAAAAAATTTTTGGTAATGATTAAAAGATGAATAATTTGTTCTCCATGTAGTGTAGTGAGTGAACCGAGTTATAATATATCAATAAATGGGAGAATAAGTTATTAGAACTTTTCCATAGTATAGGATTAAGACTGCAGCTTAATCCTAGAGGTCACAGCTTTGATTCCCAGGGTAGTTAATTAATGTAAATTGTTAATACTGCAGTTTAGGATCGTCTTCCCTAAAAAAAACCATTGTAACTGAAAAATGTTACTACCACAGATGGAATCTCCTTAAAAATCATAATATGGTTATTGTTTTTCGAATGGACCAGTGGGGTTAAACAAAAGATGGCTCACTAGTTTTTCAGAAGAATCAGTGAAAATCATGTAGGTACATTAATTTATATCATCCGGAGGCGACTATTTTTTAACAAAAAAAAAATGTTACCAAGATTAGGTAGCCTACACAGATTTTGAGGCATCACCTAATCATCTTGTTCTTCTTTTTCTTGAAAATCTTGAAGATTTTGTTGAGATATATCTGAGAGGGAGACTTGTTGGCCAATCATCTGCAGAGTAAGTGAATATACTTATACATCAGGTAAATCCTGTGAGTCAGCTCTTCATCATTTGGTAAACAGAGTTAAGAAGGTGATTTAAGATAAATAGGTAACATTTGGCTCCTTTATGGATATCCAAAGAGCTTGGATAATGCTAAATCCAGGCAAAGTGCATGGGCAAGATGACATGGGGTGAAGTACACTGGGAACCAAATGTGTCACTACCTCCTTTTAGGTTCAATGTTTTGGCCAGGACCACCCGAAATGCCCACAGAGATAATCTCTGTCACCTCTGCTGTGAAACCTGTAATAAATTGCCCACTCTGAAACCTCAGTGAGAATGATGTCTATTTGCACAAGGTTATGCAGATGTTGTGATCCTAGTTGTGGGTAAGTACTATTGGACTGGCACAAAATTGTTCCCTTGAGGAACTCCAAAATTGATCACAGCTAGTTTTGATCATTGTTTTTTTTTTTATTGTTTTCTATTTGTAAGATCAAACTCTAGCCACCCACCTCATTGGTTAGTTCCAGCACTTAGTCAGGCTTCTTAAACAGGTCGAAGTTGTACTGAGAATCTTTCCTTACTCAATTACAAGTGGAAACAAAATGACCTTGAGACTGACGTGTGTAGGATATCAGCAGTCCATTTCCTTAGAAGAGAATATCAGTTAAGTGTAAAGTAAATAAACAGCTTAATATTAATTTTTCTGTTTCAGATCTGCCCATATTCTCAATTGACATCCACCCTGATGGAACTCGCTTCGCCACTGGAGGACAAGGTAAATTTTTAATTTTTTAAACATTTATCACATCACATAATTTGTTTTAAATCAATAGTCGTAAGTGATTGTTGGTTTTCTTACAACTAATGAACAAAGTACAAGGGCAAGTGTGATTGTGTAGTGAATACTTCAGTGATAGCTGTAAGATTACAAAGCTTGTCATTTTAGATCATAAAAATTAAGATTAACTCTTAGAGACTTTTAAAAGCTAAAATAATTTACTGGTTGTTCCCCAGATATTTTGATCAAGGAAATGCTGAAATCAATCTTAACTTGTTTTTTTACATTATTACGATCCTTTTTATAATTTATTCTAACATTAACACACTTATACGACAAAATATCTCCCAAATATTATATATATATATATATATAATATTTGTATATATATATATAAAATAATGTGTAATGGTAGCACATTCACCCGGCAAGTGAGAGATCTGGGTTCGACTCCAGGCGGAGCAAGCAGGTACTTTTTGTGATTCAATGTTTATTGAAATTAAATAAGGCTATTGCCATTTATACAATTTAATGTAAATAAAAGTCGTTTGACAGGTATGTGGTCTTCCGATCATATGTTAGTTTGCTTATTTAAACGCATATGTGACAGATACGGCCAAATACAAAATAATTGAATCGGAAAAAGTAAGCGCTCTGTGGTGTAATGGTAGCACATTCACCCGGCAAGTGAGAGATACGGGTTCGACTCCCGGTGGAGCAGGTACTATTTGTGATTCAATGTTTATTGAAATTAAATAAGGCTACCTATTGCTATTTATACAATTTAGTGTATATATAAGTTGTAACTGAGTTTATTAAATATCTCATAATTAATACCAAAGAAGCAGTAATAAAATAATGTGTACTGATCATTACCATAACAAATTAAGATTATGTGAATTATGTGTTGTGTAACAGGTCTTGATTAGAATAAAATGAGGGGCACCTCACGGAGGAACTTGCATTATCAACAACTTAAGCTTTTCTATGTAGAAATAATGTTGCAACTAATATTTTAGACTCCAGCTCCAAGTTTGATCTAGAAATGTCCTTTAAATTTAATCAATAATCTTTTCGAATTCAATCTCCAGTTTATTCAATGTTTTACCTTTTGAACAACTAACACTACTTATAAACTTAAAAACTCGAGTTGACTTCACTTGTTTTGACAAAGAATGGACCTCTGTAAGAAACGTTCCAAGTTGTACCAAAACTTTTACATAAACTCACTGCGCTTTCAAAATGTTTGTATTTTTCACAATCTGTAGTTGATGCATTAATAAGGCTATGGTCCAACTGAGTGGTCAGCAGGTGGCTGGCCGGTTGGAAGAGAGATGAAATGAGACAGCTTGTAATTCTTTGGTGTAGCTTTTGGCTTTGAGACCCACTTTGTTGAGGCTTGTATATCATGTTATAGTGTTACATTTTTATGAGAGGATTGTTACGAGGAGTTCAATGAAGTTGAGAAAATTTAGTAATTGAAAAATTATTGAAGTTGAGTTATATGTTTTGATGTTTTGAATGTAAGAGAATCAGTTGTGTGATAATACAGAAAGTGTTTTCCTGCAGGTGAGGACTCTGGCCGAGTGGTTATCTGGAACATGGCTCCCGTTGCTGATGAAGTTGCGGAACTGAACGAGAAAGTACCTAAAATGCTTTGTCAGTTGGATAATCACTTAGGTAATTGCTTTTCAGTTTGAACTTGTCTTGGAATTTCCACATTAACATTTTCTATGGTCTGAATAAACTGTACATCCTTAATTTTGTTTTATATAAATAATGTTTGTATTCGTACTACAACAAATATATTAATCATTGTATTTTTCTATTAATATTAAGCGTACAATCAATTTCCTAAAGAATTAACTAATAAGAGTATGATGACTATGTTCTAATGATTTCTGATAGTTTTTATTTTTAAGATAAAAGTAAATGATCTTAATGAAAATATTTGTTGTAGTAAAATTCAGTGTTTTAAATATAATTTTCTAATATAGAGTACTGGTATGTTACTAAAGTGGAACTGCAAAAAGTGTAACCGATGGTTCATCTTTTTCAGCATAATATTTGTGACTGTATCTGAAATAAACAAATAGATTGTCAAGTTATAGCTTAGGTTGTTTTAAAGATATAATAATAATGTCCCAGATGTTATGTCTATTACTGGGCCATAGTGCTAGTACCTTCACGTAAAGCCTAAATTATTATTTTGAGAGTATTCACTCTTTCTTCTTAAATCAAAAATTAAACGTTTAAGTACCATATTGGATCTCTTACTTAGGTAATTTAATCTGAATAAAAGCTACTGACCCATTCATTCTTTAAACTACAATGTAGACTGTGTTGCAGCTTGTGTCAACTGCGTTCGTTGGAGCTATTCCGGGAAATATCTGGCGTCAGGAGGTGATGACAAGATGATCATGGTCTGGGTCATCAGTAAATGTCCAGGTTTGTTCCTTGTTCCTGTTTATATTTATAATGATTCTTGCTGTAATATGAGGACTGTTTAGACAGTAACAGGCATTTTGCCTATTTTGGCAATAAGTAGAGTTAGAACCGACATCTTGTAAAAACGTTTTTATACTCAATACGCATCCAAATGTGTACCTCCCACTTTACTCACTGTAACATGTTCAAATGTGTTACAATAGAAAATCTCACCACTTCTGTGAACAGTTTTTTTGCCATAAAAACACAAACCAATTGTTTATTGCCATCTTGTAATATGCACTGAAAATAATAATGAGTGAAAGCTGAGTAAGACAATGGTGCATTGATTTTAAAAAGTTGGTCAAACTCATACCAAAGTTCGCGATGAAGACAATAGTGGTTAATTAAGCCTTGTGAATGATGTATTAGTGATGAAAATTAACAGCAAAATGATAACAGAACTTTCAAACAATTTTTGTAAATTTCAAGGTGTTTGGTGCCTGAGATTTGTGATGGAGGAACTTGATATAGAACTACATGACGTTGTAAACCAGTGTTTCAAATTTATAGATACAACTTTGAAAAACAGGTTTCACAGTATGATAAGTGCCTTAATTTAAATGTCAATATGATGTAAAAAATCAGTTTAAGAATCTATTTTTTTAATGTATATAAAATATTTTATTTATTCCTTTATTAATTTTGTGTATCTCAAAACATCTTTAGCATTCAAGACAGCCCTTGTATACTCGTTTGTTTTGTCCCAAACGACAATAGAAGAGCATCCTTTCAAGTTTATTACCGTTACATGTCAAAGTTAATCTATTACCACCTTTTTTATTAATTTGGATTTATTTTGTCAATTCAGACATATTATTAAAATGTGTAAATATATTCTATTGCTTTTGTTTTTATTTGACGTATTCAGAATTTGCACTGTTATAAATGTTGTCTCAATCAAAGAATGTCTTGTAAAAGTTCCATATTAATAAAAAGAAATAAAAGTTTAATTAACTGTTAAAGAATACTTTTGTAATAAATTGGAAAATGGGAAGATGCCATCTCAGTATTCTATCCAACACTTGTTAACCTTCTGTAATATAGAGGAACAGCAGAGTGACATCTCAATATTCTAGCCAGAAAACGTGTTAACCTTCTGTAATATAGAGGAACGGCAGAGTGACATCTCAATATTCTAGCCAGAAAACGTGTTAACCTTCTGTAATATATAGGAATGGCAGAGTGACATCTCAATATTCTAGCCAGAAAACGTGTTAACCTTCTGTAATATAGAGGAACGGCAGAGTGACATCTCAATATTCTAGCCAGAAAACGTGTTAACCTTCTGTAATATATAGGAATGGCAGAGTGACATCTCAATATTCTAGCCAGAAAACGTGTTAACCTTCTGTAATATATAAGAATGGCAGAGTGACATATCAATATTCTAGCCTGAACACTTGTTATTTTTTTTACTTTAAGGGAATGACAGTGCTAAGCTTGTAAATAAGTAAACTCCCAACAATAGTTAACAAACAATACAGCTATTTTTATTTATTATCATCATGTATGGATGGTTTGTGAGAAATATTCACCTTTAAGAATATGTTTTTACGCTTTTGAGCTTGAAATAATTAATGAATGTTATAACTTTGTTTTGTTTTCAGTTTATATTTTGCACATATATTATTAAACAATATATTTATATTAAACAATGACATGTGCCCTTGAAAAATTGTGCTCTAATATTTAAAGAGAAGATTTTGGAAAACTTTTTTGATCAACAACAAAATAATACATTTTATTATCGGAAATTAACTGAAGGTTTAAATACAAGCGTAAGGAAAAATGGCATAGATGTAGATTGTAATTTATAGAAAAAGATAATTTGTAAAAACAAAGGAAATAACTTAATCATTGGTAGTTGTTATGAAAAATAACTGTTGTTAATGTTGTTGTGCGTAGGTGGTTGTTAATGTTTTTTGTGCGTAGGTGGTGGTGCAGTGTTTGGTAGTAAAGGAGTAGTGAATGTGGAGTCGTGGCGATGCGTCTCTACGCTGAAGAGACATGACGGGGATGTGCTGGACATCGCTTGGTCTCCTCATGACGTTTGGCTGGCCACCTGCTCTGTGGACAACACCGTCATCGTCTGGGACGCTCACAAACTGCCAGGTTACCAGGGATTTGTTTGTTTTTATAGAAATACATGGACACTGTTTTTGTGCTCTTTGCTATTTTTTAATAGTGAATATAATTTTGTTAATTAAAAATGTTTGACACTGAACAGGTGTATTTTAAAATCTAATCAAGTATTTTGGCTATCAAATTATTTACCACAGCTCATTGGTTTTTATACAAATATGAAATGGGCGAAGGAATATTGTTTGTTTTTTTATAGCACTTTTAAAGTTATGTTTTGATAGTTTTGTTAAGATTATGATGATTCCTAGAAGGATTAGATTTGCAAAAATGTCTTTTAAAGTCGTCTTAAAAGTGAAGAACATTTACATTCGATACTGCAACGATCTTTAAATTTAGTTGCAAAGCATTATATTTATAACAAAATTAGAAAATCTTAATGTGATATACAAAGCATGAATGGTTTTTTTTATTATGAGAAACCTTTGTTCTGTGATAGTTTTGGTGATGATTTCCAATATTTATAATGAACATAGCTTAAGTTTTAAAACATTGTCCTCTAAACTTTGACGGGGCAGTAAAGAACGTATGCGTGGTCGATTTATATGAATGGTACTTGTGTACCATTCAAATAAAAATGTATGAAATATTCTTTCCTTTGCAGTTTTTGGGTTTTTATGAAATCTTATCCCATTTGTTTATCTTTTAACGGAATGAATTGCAAACTTCTAGGAATTAAGTGTACAAGCATATGTTTACAAGGAAATGGTAATAAATGTTTTATTTTTGTGTACAATAATGTTATCTACCATGATCATGTAGATAAAATGTATTATAAAAATAAAAATGGTTGGTATGAAAATATACTTAGGCAATTTAAATTACACAGAATGGTTTTGTAATCCAAAAATGTTTGCTACAAGCTCAAATTTAATAGCATAGTGCTCTATAATACAGGTAAAAGCGGGTAATGTTTGAAGGTCATAATTCTTAAGCAACAGGACCAGTTTTATCTAAGATTTTCTTGTTAAACTGTGTTGAAAATGTGCTAATATTCAATATTAAAATATTTTGGCCTCACTTTAGAGATCAATCTTCAATAGAAATTGCTGGTCCAACTCCTTTTGATTGAATAGGTGGCGGTCTATAACAAGATTGAAAATATTTCAAAATGTGCCTCTGGGATAGTTATTTAGTTCACAAAAAGCCTTTGAAATGGCACTCCTTGCTTATCATGGTTGACTAGGAAGTATTTTTAGACAACCTAAATTCTGCGGAAAGGGGAGGATAGCACTCCTTATCTAGTTCCTTCCCCTGGTTGTCTGTTTTGCACCTCCCATGAAACCATAACCAAGTATATCCATTGTTTGCCCAGATGATAAGATAAGATGGTAGACCATATCTACAAAACTTTGAAATTAGAATATGCTGTAATAATATTATTAGTTTATATAATTTTTCAGTTTTATTAGATTGTACCGCGAATTTGAATTTAGATCAAATGGTAAATGGTCATTTTTAGTTCTTTTTCAATAAATATGCTAATTTTAACTAAAATGCCCTGTATTATATGTTTTTGCATTTACTTCTTTTAGTGTATTTGTTAAAAAAAAAGCTTTGAACTTTAAAGTTATAGATGTCTTGATGTTATAGGAAAGTTATGGAACTCATTAGCGGTGTGTGAAGGGTCAACACAGTTTTTAAAACCAGAAAGCCTTGATAATAATGTTTGGAGGGTTACATTCACAAGTTAGGCCACCATTCGTATTCGTTAGACACATCAGGTCGACATTTTTTTATCCTTAGTTTTTCTTCTACTATACAGTATATAAGTGTGGGCGTTTTGTACAGAGGTGGTCGCAGTTCTGAAGGGTCACACTGGACTAGTGAAGGGGGTCACCTGGGACCCTGTGGGCAAGTACCTGTCCTCTCAGTCAGACGACAAGAGTCTGAGGATCTGGCGCACAGGTACCTGGGAAGAGGAGGCTGTCATACAGAAACCCGTTTCAGGAGGTCAGCAAAACTGTTATTTTGTCTTGTAAAACTATTATTGTTCTAATATTAAATACTACTATCCAATGAGTAACCATTGAATTTTAAAGTAGTTATTTATTCTTATTTTTAAATTGTATATCACACAAATCTATTAAAAAACAATATCAAAATATTATAAAACAATACCCTTTATAAAATTGTAATTTGATAAACTTTGTAAACTATAATAAAAATAAATACTTTAAAATTTTTTTCGCTGTTACTGTTTCACTTCTCGGTACATGTTTACCAACATTTTCTGATATACAAAAATAAAGTCTTTATGAAAACGTGTTTTTGTAGTTATAAAAATAAAATATCATTTTTGTGCCCCCCTACTTCAGCACTGCGATCGGTGCCCTGAACTGTCTATCTATATTTACTGCAAGCACAGACACCATTGTGGCAATAACTGAGAAATTCATTTTCTTAGTGAAAATGAATCCATGAAAGCAATTGAAATTAACTGTCAGATTTGCAAAGAGTATGGTCCACGTTTTTGCAACTGAAGTAGCATCTTATGTGGTCAGCACCACAATAACGACGATGGTGTCACAACTGTGTTCTAGTTGATGTTAAATCAGGCAGCAAACCTCCAGAAAGATACCAATACTACAAAAAAGGTGTATTCGTATTATTTTGACCTTGATGGGAATGATACAGTAAAAAATAAATTTTCTAGTTTGGGTACAATGACAGTTTATAGTCATTACAAGCTATTCTCCACACTAATAAATTAATGAAAGCTAACAAACTACCTTTATTAGGAAACAATCACTGTTATAATACTAGACAAAAGGGGAGTATAGCAACTGAATTCCATAAATTGGAAATCTCTAAAAAGAAAACGACAATCTTCCTACATACATAAAACATGAAAAGTGTTTAAAAAATTGAAATATTATCTAAAAGATTATTTTATTAACAAAATTTTATTTAATTTTGAAGAGCTTGAAGCATAGCTTTGCGTTTTTATGAGATTTTAAGAATATTCTGAGATTATGAGATTTTAAGTATTGTAAAATAGGGTTCTACTGAATTTGTTTTTGCCACATTGTTTGGGGTAAGAACATATTAATCAATACATAGATATAGTATAATCCTTGGACAGAATATATAATTGTTTTTTATTGTAAATGCTTGACATGTACTGACATGAATAAAGATATTTCAATTCAATTCTTGTTGTTCAATTTGATATGTGCCTTAATTTAATATTGGTGGCTATAAAAAAGTGGGCCTTCATATAAAAACAAAACTTTTGCAGAGTTTACTTTTTTATATACAGGGTGGCGCAAAAGTCACTGGACAGTTGGTTAAAAGAAGAAAAAAATAACAGCAAGACGTAGTACAATAGTTTTCGTCCGTGATGTTGGTATTACTAAATGTTGGTAATTATGCCTTTTTAAGTTTGCAATACAATGCAATGAAACACACAACAATTGAACTAGTGAGTTCATCTGTGACACGTGTTTAAAGCTGTAGTCCCCGAATTATTATTTTTCTAATAGAATTTTTGTTAAACATTAGTCATAATGTTAACGAAAGAAGAAAGGATTTTCGCGTTAAAAACATTTTTTTAAAGTGGTGCTACTGCAGTTTGTTAATGAATGGGGAATACACTTTAGATCAAAACCACCGTCTAGACAAACAGTGTACGACATACGAGAGAGATTTGAACAACATGGATCTGTTATGGATGCACCAAGGTCTGGCCGCCCAACAACAGTCTAAACTGATGACAATTTATTGCGGGTATGTTTAGCTGTAACCAAAAGGCCTCGAAAATCGACCAGATGATTAGCATCTGAGCTGGATTTAAAAAAATAATTTCAAATAAATCTAGTCTTGTTTTAACCAACTGTCCAGTGACTTTTGCGCCACCCTGTATACATCAAGAGTATACTTATAAAACATGCCTTGTAATAATGATTCATAATCTTTTAACTATAGTATGTATTTTAATTTAAAATTCAGAATGTGTTAACCCTTTGAGTGCCGGGCTTATTTTGATGTTGCATGCGAAAAGTGCCAGGCCTCCACACTATTGGTTACGCAAGAAATGGCAGGGCATATTTGTAAAAAATGTAGAAGTTTAGGAAAACGTTTACAGCTCTCTTATTTATGAACAGATCTTTGTGAAACTTTGTTTAAACAGTTCATAATACACTATATTTGAACATTCAAACACAAAATATAAGGTCATGCATTACAAAATATATATTTTTTTAGTATATGTATATAAACTTACATGATTTTTTCTTTTTTTCAAAGTTTAAGGTAGATATCAATTACAAAAAAAAATCTATAGGTCAATTTTTATTTGTTTTTAGTGATGCTCCTATGGTTGAGCACACACACTGTCCAAGTTTTATTACATTTGATCCACAAATAACATATTTACATCACTTAAAACAAAATATGCGATACAACAGTACTTTTTCAAAAGCTTTCGTTTCTATGGCGTAACAATTAAATTCAAGCTTCCAGTTGCAAAACAACTTAAATAATATATTTTTTATAAAAACAAAAAAGAACCAATTCACTTTTTACAAAATAAAATAACTACTTATATATAAAATGTCCGTTTGGGCATGTACCTAACAAGTATGTTTCGGGAACCAGAATGTGTGGGTACTTTGGGATTATACCGACTACACAAGTATGAAGAACACAAAAATATAAATTTGTAGAAACAAACATGATAGAACGAAAAAACTCTTTAATTACAAACTTACAACGATTATCAATTGTTAATGGGGTCAGATTCCGTTATATGCCCCCAACGCTTAAACTTTTTTTCAATGAACTTTGAACGTTATAAAACGGTGTAGTTGAGTAACAGAACTAACATTCTATCAGTCAACAAGCATTTCCAGGTATTTTGATCGGTATTGTTGTCGCTGTTATCTTATCTTTCTAGAGAATCCTGATTACGGGGCGCGATAACGAGACTCTGATAACGAGACTCTGCAATCACGTTATCTACTAGACCGCTCGACTTTGACCTCTGTCTGAGGATGGGGAGGAGTTTGCGATAAGACAATATTCCTGTTTTATATTGAAGAAATATTGTTCTAAGCTAATCTAGTTATCAGTAGAAGTAAAATGTCAAATAACGATTCATGTCTGGGTGTGGTCGGTATAATCCCAAAGTACCAATGTGTATACTGCCCTTTTACACTTTCGGCAGATGTAAGAGGCTTTTTTCCTTGAAAAACATTAACCTGTCGACGTTATGCGACGCTATAACATTTTTTTTAATTGAAGACAATGAAATACAGAATATTACGATATAAGTATCAATAGTGGTAAATATCATTTTAATAACAAACAAAAATCAAATTGCGGACGGCGGATTACTCGGCCGTTGGCACTTCTCGCTCAGATACGGGACGGCGGATTACTTGGCCGTTGGCACTTCTCGCTCAGATATGGGACGGCGGATTACTCGGCCGTTGGCACTCAAAGGGTTAAGTAAAAAGGCGTTTTCATACTTTCATTTTAAATTTAATATTAATATTAAGTTCTTGTCATGGGCAAGTATATGTGACTAATAATTAGGCTAAGTCTGGACTAACAATTGTAGTTAATTGATGTATCAGTCAGACAATCCAGGCCATTTGAAACTGATCAAAATTCTACTGTATTGTCATTGCATAATAACAAAAGTACGGTTTGATCTTTCCACAGTGTGCTGGAACAACGCTGGTACTGCGACTGAGCTGGTCTCCTGACGGACAGTACCTGGTGTCTGCGCACGCCATGAACGGTTCTGGCCCCACCGCACAGATTATTGAGCGTGAAGGCTGGCGGTACGATATTGATTTTGTTGGCCATCGTAAAGCTGTCACTTGCGTTGTAAGTAGGAACCCCATAGTTTTATTTTAGTTTCAATGCAAACTTTGTGTTATATTTTAATACAGTTATTTAAAAATATGAACTAAAATTTGAATACAGGTTTTTAACATGACTTATTAGTTGAACATTTTAAAAGCAGTGTTGAAATAGAGTAAGACTGACTTCAAGTAGCCCACATAAATGTGCAGGGTGTACTGGCTTGATTGTTTAACTAAATACAGGAATACCCATTTTGGTGAGAATTACTATTCTCTAAAAGATTTAACCATTCTTTTATCACAGTATTATGGACAGTATACAATTTATTGACCATTAATAATTTTCAATGAAATTTCAGTAGGCTTTGTCAAATATTAAAGATTAAAATTACTAGCCGATTTTTGCGTTAGAAATCCTTATAATTTATGTCACAGCTAAAAAATTCATTAACATTAATAGAAAGGACTATTGTATTTAGCCAGCAATACAATATATTATTATAAACCTGAAATGGTGAAATTTGAGCAGCAAAAAGGAACAAATTAAACATTTTAATGCCCCAGGTTGTATGGTAATTCATAGTTTTATTTAATCTAGTTCTATCTACAGTTAACTTATACTGTATTTATTGCTTGTATTGTAATGATGAATATAATTTCTTTTCAAAACCATATGTGACGTTTTCTTACATCTATGAATACCTCATAAATATACACATTTATAACAGTTAAAACACCAATATTAACGAATAAAAGTTTACAATGATCTAACACAGGTGTATCCGCTAAAATTCTCACAGCGTTCTTTTGGATTACTAGCACTTGTTTAATACCTGTACCATTACCCCAAAATTATTAAACCATACTTTCGAAATATGTAAAATAAGCCATTTTTACGTACATTTGTGTCAATAATTTTTTAAATTTACTCAATAGCAATACTCAATAGTAAATGACCCTAAGTAATCTTTTACATACATACTCAATGTGTTTTTACTAATTTGTGTGACTATTTAACAAAGTGGTATTATCAGCATATATAGTAGTAAAACTAGCGACATTAAAATTTAAATCATTAATAAATATAATAAACAAAAAAGGCCCTAACATAGATCCCTGTGGCACACCTATCTTTATATCAACCACTTGGGAATAAACTTCATTAACTATGACAACCTATTTGTGATTGGCAAGATATGATCTTAACAAGTTCAGATTCTTTGCTTGAAACCAATAGAGTTCAAATTTGTTCACCAGTACATCAAGCTTAACACAATCAAATGCCTTGCTCATGTGATCTGAGCCCAACAATTATTTTCTAAAGCTAAGAGAACATTATTTACAAGAGTATTTACAGCTGTTATTTATTCATTTCCTCTCTGTAATTTTGCTTTAAAGTAGTTAAAGGATTTGTGGCTTATATTTACTAAATATGCATTCAATAAGATTTTATTTGTTGAAAAACCTATTTATTAGAATATGAAATATATTTTAAGTGATGATCCAATCCTAAGTGAAAATAAAGATCGGATACAAAGTATGTTACAAAATAATTTTTTCTCTTTTAGCGATTTAACTCAAACATCCTTCAGAGGGATTTCACACGATCAGGCAAGTCCCAACACGCCTGTTGCTGTGCGATTGGATCGCGTGACCGCTCTATCTCCGTTTGGGTGACAGCACTCAAGCGCCCCCTGTTTGCGATGGAGAACCTGTTCTCACGGCCAGTGTTGGACCTGTCATGGAGTGCCAGTGGACTGCAGCTGATGGCATGTTCGCTGGATGGCACCGTTGCGTATTTTGAGTTCAGTGAACATGAGCTTGGTCGACCTCTTTCCACTGACGAGAAGGTCAGTTACAAGTGCTAGTGTTTGTATTAACATAAACTTGTCTTGTATTAAAAAAAAATGTATTGCAACGAAACGAAAATTATATGAAAACTAATTTAAACTAGTGACGATTCAAACTGTAGGTGGAGGTTAGTAAAAAGTAGATGCTGAGTTAAGTATTATTATTTTATGAATTGAACTTGTGGAATGATAGTTTTGGTGAATTTTCAGAAAATGTTCTTGGATAACACAATTTGAGTAAAAGATGATTATAAATCACTGTTTCTCATGCTCAATATTATACCCTGCTAATGTTTGTTTTTTAATAATTCTGAGTTGTGTGACACAATAATTACTTCATATTTTATGAATTTAAACTTTTAAATGTTTTTTGCAACTTATCCCTACTAAGGATATTTACTCCAAAACGATTGCTGACAAGTTTTCTCATCACCAACAAAAATTCTTATCTATTGCATTCTATGACAAGTGACAATATAACTAGTGGTAACATGGCTAAAACATTAACCCTTTGTACGCCACTAATGAATTCCATAATCTTCCTTTAACGCCAAGATATGTATAAAATATATTTTTCTTAAGTTCAAAACTAATTTTTACTACACAAAACTAATAAACTATATAAGAGGTAAACACAAAATATTAAAGAGGGCATTTAGTTAAAATTAGCATATTTATTGATAAAAATCTAAAAATAACCATTTGCCTTACTGTTAATTTGATAAAAAATTCAAATTCATGATACAATCTAATAAAACTGAAAAACTATATAACTACTAATTATTAGAGCATATTATTATCTGAGGTTTTTTAGATAAGGTATATCATCTTATCTTATCATCTGGGCAGACAATGATGTATTTGGTTATGATGGTTCTGTAGATGCTCAAAACAGAAGAGCAGGTGGCTAGAGTTAGATGAAAGGTGTCCTCCTTCCCCTGCCGTGGAATTTAGGTTGTCTAAAAATACTTCCTAGTCAACTGCGATAAGCTTGGATTGTGCTCCTGCCATTCCGAAGGCTTTTCGTGAACTAAAAAACTATCCAAGAGACACAATGTATAATTTCGGATATAATCAGTCAAAGTCTATCTTGTAATAAAAGTATGAGCAAGTTTGGTTATACACAAATGCCTTTGACAGAACGCTCTGTACGAGAAGACATATGGCAAGTCGTTTGGGAGCAGCAGACAGTCAGCGTCAGCCGTGGTGTTGGAGAATCCGTCGTTAGTGATCCACAAGCCACCTGTGGAGACTGTACCGGAGGTGCCTGTGAGCTCGCCCGCCAAGGCGAAGGAGGCACCAGCCAGTGCCAGCAAGCCGCTCACAAACAAGCAGATAGAGACGCGGACGTCGGACGGCAGGCGAAGGATAACACCGATCTTCATACCTCCTGAAGTTGACACTGGGTGAGTGTCTGTATTCGTTAACATTAAGTATGTAATATTCGGGTGGTTTTGAATAATTCCAAATTATGTTTCTTTTCACAATATGTTTGCAGATCAGTTGCACAGAAAAAGGTGTGGAAAACAACTTGTATGTCTATAATTACTTTTCATTTTAATTTCAGTAGATATTAAGGTTTCATCGAAATGTTATAAGCTACTACTACTCTATTATACAAGTCAATATACCAACTCTTTTTAAGTAGAAGAAAATTTCCCAGATTATAATTTATTTTTCTCATAATTACTTTTATGTTAGCCAATTTTTCTCTTATAAGTCAAAAAAATGTATTTATTACCAAATAGAACAATATTATTTGTCTCAAAAACATATATGTAGCTTTTAAACATTATTAAAAGAAAAAAAACATGTTATACACACATCTACATAGAAAGTAATTGAATGACTTAGAAAGTAAACTATGTGTGTGATTTGTTAAATTTTTAAAAATATTTATTTCAGAATTCAATTACAATACTTATATTTTTTACTATAACCCTAATTGAGCTACAAATATAGTGACTGATCTTAGGGTTTTAACATAATGTTTAGTATATTTCAGTGAACATTTTGATAACATAAAATAAAATATCCATTGTAAAATATGAAACTAGTTGGCAATGTTTATGCTGGTGATGAAATTGCTGTATAGGGATGTTAGTTTTAAAGATCTAGTTAAGTCCCTTCAGATTGAATCAATTTTTGTGGTTCCACCCATGCCCAGGAGCTCTAGTTTTTGATAATGATGTCATGAAACTGTTGAATGTTTTGTTCAGACCCAGAAATATCCCTGTTTGATGTTCGTCTATTTCTGTATTGTCTCTAATGTTTTGTACGAGTTTGGTCATGGTTGTTTTCATTGATTTTCATTTTTTAAAGCCGTTTGGCTAGTATGTTATGTTGAGAACAGTACTCAAATAACCTTTCCAGAAATAGAATAAAAAATTGTCTACTTCCAAATCTAGTTTTAAATTTACTTGTACCCCTAGCTTTCAATTTTTAGTCCCCAATTCCCTTGTTTCTGTTGTAGATTTTCCTAGTTTATTTTCAAGACATTGCATTAATTGTTTACTTGAGCTTCTAGAACTTTTCATTCTGTTTAGAAACCACGAAATAGTCAATAGGAATAATTGTAAATATTATTTCCAGGAAATTACTTTCAAATAATAGTTTTTTGCTGATCTTAATTCCTTTTTAATTATTCATTCTCCATGATTGTACAATTTTATGACATTGTAACTGCACTTTGTCTGCTCCTGTGTTTAATTTGTATGTCGTAAAACCATACGTAATAAAACAATTTCTTATTTCTCTTACCCACTTCACTTCTCACAGGTGTTGAAAAAGTTGATACTCAGTGGTATAGGACAGTAGTTATTAGGCTCGCAAGCTTTCGCTTCGTTGAAAATTCCTGCCAGGAGCGTGGTAAACCATTCGGTCTTCACCATTATGGAAACACAGATGATGAGAAGAAATTTTAGAGTTTCTTGACTCTAGGAGTTGGATGTGGTGTTTTACTTCATCTTCCTCTACAGTACGTTATTCATGGTATTGATTTTATGGACAAAAGAGTTGGTGTTGTGAAGATCAATAAGAGAGTGAGCACTGCGAGGTGGAAGTTCTGAACACAGCACGAGCTATGAAGAGATGAAGCATGATTATTTCCTCTGGAATGAAGAATGGCAATATTTTCTTGTAAATAGTAAATGTGACAGGCAATAAGTAACATTGGTGAAAGAATCGTCAGTGCTTCACTAATGAAGTTATTGTAAATTAAAATAAATTATCAAAGGTAGTTTTGCTAAAAAACAGTATTTATATGATTTTTTTACGAATTTGTATTAATACGTCATCACTTTATTCTAAACCCTAATCCCATGCACTCGAAGGGATTATTTATAATTTGTCCTTGGAGCTCTTATGGCCACTGCTATGTTGTCGGAAGCGCTGATTAATCTTTGCTGTAATGTTATCTCAGCTCGTATGCCCAGCTGTACTGGCCAAGATATAATATGTTCATAGCTCATAAGGCCAGCACCACTGGCCACCAAACATAGCAGTTATTTTCTAATATTGTCTGTGTTTTATAATGAATGGTGAGTGCTGAAACCTATCGAGCAGCTTTATTTTAAGTTAATTTTTAAGGAAAGGAGTAAATTTTAAATTAGCCTATAATTTTTTTCTAAACATTGACTGTGCAAATAAAATGAATGACGCGTAGTGAGCCTATAAAGATGAATGGCGCTGAAGTGGTAGAAACCTAGAAAATTTTACTAGAAGACGTGTGAAAACTATTCTTGACTACACATAGGTATGTATTTTTAAAAGTTTTTTTATTCCATAAAAAATGGAAAGAATGAGAAAAATATAAAATAGTGCATGTCTGAGTATAACATAACTCTAAAGGCCTACTTTATAACATTTATTTACATATCTTTGTTAACAATATACATATGAGTTAAATTTCCCAAATGTATGTTTATCTTTATATTAAAAAAATAAAAACAAACTTTAAATGATTTTTAATTTCTTGTTTAAACATTTTAAATTACTATGCAAATAACACGGTGGAAATTGAACAATAATTCCGATCTGGAGAGGCAGATTACAAATATGGCCGCTGAGCTGCCAATGAAAGTAGCACATTTTATAACATTTATTTACATATCTTTGTTAACAATATACATATGAGTTAAATTTCCCAAATGTATGTTTATCTTTATATTAAAAGATTGGTATTTATTTACAATACCGTGACCATGAAAAATGGACTTTTTTCATGGGTTGGGCATTTATAGCCAAGTATTATTATTACAGGTGCATATAAACTGGGGGGAAAGTATATTATTGTATTATATTGATGCCTTTCGGGCATTATTGCGTTAAGGATGGAAAATAACCGACAAAATTTTGTCGAACAACACTTGGAGGGTTAAGGATCAGGGGCATCACGTGATCCTGGATTCGACTATTGCAAGCTCGAGTTAATTTTTTTTTCTAAAAGAGCAAGCAGTGCGCAGCGGGCAGGCCTCGTTGACAGGATTAACGTACTAGTCAGCATCATTTCAGTAAAATTGCCAGAGGTACTGTCAAAAACAGAGTTTTCAGAGGATTTCAAAAAATCGTAACTCCTTTGATTTACGTTGCCGACGAATTTTTTCTTCACTATTATTTTCAGGAAAAATTGTAGTTTTCAGGAAAAAAATATGAACATACCTTTCCATGGTCACGTTATTGTAAATTGATACCAAAAGATTCAATAAAAACAAACTTTAAATGATTTTTAATTTCTTGTTTAAACATTTTAAATTACTGTGCAAATTACACGGTGGAAATTGAAAAATAATTTCGATCTGGAGAGGCAGATTACAAATATGGCCGCTGAGCTGCCAATGAAGGTAGCACGACCATCTGTACTAGCCATACGAGTTGCAAGGACAAACTACGGGAAAACTAATGTGAGTTTCAACTCTGGTGTGGCCAGTGCTGCTGTTTAAATTTGTAATCTTTATACAGTCATAGTACTACTATCAACATGTGGCTGAGTCGGTGTTGTGCCAGAGAATAGATAGCAAATTGATAACTGCTGATATACTCAGTGCATTGACAGATAATATTGTATACTGTTATTGTTGATCTTGTAGGACTCTCGCTTAAAAGAGTCTCTAAGTACAATTTTGTTGTTGTTCGATAATCTTTTGCACACCATTATATGTAAGGATTGATTACAAGCAGCAATTTAAATATTAGTTCAATTAAAATATTTTTCGGTAATTATTTTATTACAATTACTGAGCAAGGGCTTAATACCATATTGATGGCACCAACAACTGATTTTAGTTTTTATTGATTATATTTCCAGTCAGTGAGGGATTTCAGTTATAAGGAATGTTTTGGGTGATAGGATCACAGGTTACTGTTGGTAATACCCACCCTAGTCCTAGTTTTATATATAGAATTTAATCTAGATACGTTATTTTATTAAACTTTATTGTACAGAAACACAGTGCATTATGAAGGTCATACCAGAGTCTGTTTTGACAGGAGACAGACCACTGGGGAGTACAGCGTGCCCAACTGTTACATGTAAAACAAATGTAAACATAGCTACTGAACACGACTCCCATACAGAAGAAGGATTTGTACAGTGACACTATCTGAAGAACTGAACAAGTTAAAAAACTGCTAGATTTCTAGCTTAGGTTGATAAAAACATATCTCAGTAGTAGCCTAAGATAATGACGGCCGTGTTTACTCATGCGGCTATCTTTTGGTACGCTTGTCAAAGGGTCAAATTTCCTTAAGAACATGTATCATGAGGAAAATTGGGGTGACAGATTTTTAGCTGACAATGAGTTTGATAATAGCGTTTGACCATTTTTAATGTACACTAACAGGAACGCATATCTTAATCGTGTAAATCCAAAAGTAACTTGGAAAGAAAACAAAAAATAAAACCCCAGATGAAAGACAAGCTAAAATAATAAATGTAAAAATTTATAAAATATCATGATATAGTAGTTTAGGAAAATTATGTATTATTTAAGAATAATTGAACAAAGGAAATTAGAGATGACAAACGTGTGTGTTATAGAAACCTAATAAAAGGATTGTAGAGGGAATCCAAAGTGACACTGGTGTGTCATAAAAAAAAAACTTGTGAGTGAAAGTAAGAAAACCAAAATTACAAAATAAATTTTGTGCACTAGTATTACATTCCGGTGTCACAGATATTCTAAACAGCCTTTTTTAAAGTGTAACAGATTCTCTCAAGAGAAGATATAGCAAAAGAAGGTCAACTGTTTAGAGTAAAAATGGTTATACAACATTTGCAAAGATCGAGAAACTGTAGAAAACGAGAGCCATGCACGCTGACCTTTTACTTTGCTTGTTCCTTGTTAGAATCCACAGAACCAAGTATTGTTTCAAAAAGGAGAAATTAATATTTTTTGTTCCCTATTTGCACTGCATTGATTTAGTTTATTAGTTACCCTTCTCTGAAGGAAAACTCAATATCGTTAAATGCCTTTCTCTTAGTAAGAAATGTCCTGAGGTAACAATGGCTGAATTAATCTCAACATTATTACTTTACTACTTATTATTGACTTTCTTATTTCTTTTTCATGAACATTGACACTTTCTTGGGGAGTCCATGTAGATTACATTACTTTCAAGCTATCCAGAATAATTTTTATTATTAGACAATTAACTCAATGTATTATTACATTAAAGCCGCATATTGTGCTTATTTCCAGTCTGTCTTTAGATATTGTATAATTTTTTATGGTGATTGCAGTAGGATAGGAGAAATTCTAATTTTGCAAAAGAAAGTTGTTAGAATAACGTCACAAGCACCCTCAGTGGAACATTTGTAAGCCCCTGTTTAAAAAAATTGCAAATACAAACTGTAATTAAATTTACATATATAATTTGGTGGTATATATGTATTAAGAAATTTGTATAGACTTGGTAAAACTTTAAATAGTCATATTGTCATATCAGTTAAAATCTACCATAAGTTTGTAAATTTAATTACAACAAATTAATTTACAAATTACAAATGAATTACAACAAATGTAAATTTCATTACCTTAATAGCTAAATACCCTTTAAATACTTTAAAACAAAATTTACAACTGGCTTCTAGATATGCCGTTTTATTCACAGGATGAGATTTTCAATGTGTATAACATAAATTTTTAGCAACTGTTAACCATATTTTGATTACGTTGTAAAATTTTAAATGCATCACCCTTTACTTTAGTTTATATTACAATAGTACCTAGTATTTGTATGATGAACTAAAAGTGGGAATCATATTTTGGAATTAATTACATGGATCAACCACAATCTTTATATAAATTTTCTTTTAAGATAAGTAATGATGGCAAGTATGTTTATTTGAAACCATAAAAGTATGTTAAAATCTATTAATGTTATATTTTAATGTATGTCTATTTTAATTTTTAAATCTTGTATGGTCTTAAGAACTTTTTTTTGACTTAGTCTCAACTTACTGTATTATCGACTTTGTTAATAACTCGTAAGAGTTCATATGACAAATAAATATTGTTCATTTATTTATTCTGGCACTCTATCTGTATTTTATAATAGATTTTGATATTTTCACACATAATACCCAACAATGATATTCTGCTCCATGATGGAGGCCAAGTTGGAACCTGGCCTGTCATACTCACTTTTTTCCTGATACCGTTACTTAATTAAACACAGTTGATTTCTATGTTTGCAGACCCAGCTCAAGAAGAAGACTCCAGTGTTGTTAATCCACCCCATGAAAATCCCCAAGATATTACATTTGTGACTAATATTGTTAACTTTTGCTACAGCGAAGGCCCCGCCCCATTCAGTTCGGAACCAATCACGTTCTCCAGTACCAACGAGTCCAAGAGTCGTATCGTAATTGAGCGCCGAGAAGAGGTCGTCCCACCCAATGTGTCGAAACAGTCCAGTCCTATCAAAACACCGGTTAAGGAGCAGCTCACTAAACAACGGTAAGATTTTGTCAACTTTCTTCCTCAGACTGATGCAACGAATAGAATTTTTAATTTCATATTTACAGCTCTTTAAAATATATTCTGTGAACATAGAAAAGTAGAAATTATTTATTCTTTGAGACACTATAAGCATTTAGAGTAGTCATTCAGGTAATTTTGAATAAGACTCATGGAAAATAGCCGAAGGTAAGAATGTACATTTTTATTGCATGAAATAGGACTTAAAGGACATTTTTTAGTCACTTTTGATTAAACACATATAAATTCCCAAGTATTTCATTAAAAAACTGCTATGTCCCTTAACCCTTTGAATGCCAACATCCGATTTTTCCGGACGTTCAGGAAAAATATCACTAAAAATCGAAAACAATATTTTTAAACTAATATCATATTAAATTGTTCATGAAGAACTGTTCTTTTAAAAATAAATTGCTATAGTACACTTCCGATCAATTGACTTTAACGAAAATCAATCTAGAAGGCACTGACATCACTGTCAATAGATTGTGACACATATTTCTCAGTTACTTAAAAGTTGTATAACTCACTCATTATTGAAGAAAATGCTTTGAATTTTTCAAGATTTATAGTCAATTGAATACTTTTTCCAGTGATATGGACAAAGAAAAGGATATGAATTTTTTTGGTATTGTTAATTTGGTTAAAAAATGAAAATTTATAAATAAATTCTGGAATTTTTTTAGGCAAGTCCATTTTTGGTATTCATACATTTAATTTTATAGTAACTTTGTTATTTTATGTTAATTAGGCAGAGTTTTGCCAATGCCAATGGCGCAGTGTAGTGGGTACGGCGGTTATTGCAAGATAACCAGATCAAGCAACGCCGAGCGTGGCTGCTGCTTGGACAGGTGACCGCTGAGCGATCCTGTCCTTGCAAGCGGCCCGCCTGCCCGGCCATTGGTGGTGGTTCGGAAGTCACCTTTAAGCCGTTGGTCCCCAGGTTAAGTGTTAGAGAGGGCTTCTTAGCCCTAACTTCGCCTGGTAAAATAAGACATTCTTTACTTTTACTTTTTTAGTTTTCAGAGAAAAAAATGTTGATAGCTTATTAAGTAATCAAACTGTGAATTTTTTACTGAAACCTTGCAAAATGCCTTCAAAAGGGCTGGCACTTTTCAGTACACCCACTCAATAAATACTTGGCACTCAAAGGGTTAAATCACAGTAATATCAAACCAGAGTTTTTCTACTGCTAAGTGTTATTTTTTCGCAGTGATTGCTTAATTTATGATTAGATCAAGTGAATATCTTATCTTTTCAGTACCGTAGTAGTATTATCAGCATGTCACAACTGAACAGTCCATTAATTGAGAGACAAAAATTAACTATTTCACTGATTGGTACTTAATTTTGAAGAACGCGATATGTGCGCTACAGGTTGACACCTTAGCAGATAAGATTATTGTTCACTGGAGTGTGCTCTTTCAGTTTATAGCAAAAATATTGTGATTGTAAGAGTAAGTAACAACTTAGTTAAGGTACATTGGAACTTAAAAAATTCAAACGTCAAAGAACTAGTAATTGTTTTCACAACAAATTTGAATTACACAAGTTTTTTTTTTGAGGGGGCCAACAAAATAATTTTAACTCCAGAGTATGTTTATATAGATCAGAGATTTTGGAAACAGTGAAATAATGTTTATACTCCGTATTTAAGGCACTCTATTAATACACTATAACAATGAATGAAATGTGAAGACGTATTCAATATGAAAATAATTGTGTAAGTCGTACGCTTTCACTTTGATTGATGCATCGTGACAATGTTGGCGAAACAGACATTACAAGGAGGATGGAAGGGAGTTTTGGGTTTGGAGTGGTAGGGGGTGGGGGGTGGGGAACTGACTGACAGCTTCGAATGAAGGCATGGAAAAATTCTTATCATAGACATAGACATACTTTATTTGCACAAGACGTTTACAATATGTACATACACATAAAAAACAGGTGCATCGTCAAACCTTATGAAAATTTAATAAGGTCAATTAGTATTAATTTACAATTACAGAGAAAATAAAATACTTATCCTAAAAACCAAGATACAAATCATTTTCAAAATATTCTTGTAATGAATAAAATGCTGTGTTCAATAGTTCATTTTTCAATTTTTCTTTGAACTCTTTTTGGTTTATTTCCTTATATGCCGCAGGTAAACCATTGTACAGCTTCAACCCCGCATATATAGGACTTTTTTGAAAAAGAGCTAAGCGATGGGATGGATATCTTAAAACGAGGCCATTTCTTGTATTATAATTATGCTGAAACCTGAGATGGTCTGGCAAAGCATTTTTTTCAAAGTGAATATAAGTTAAAATTTCATGGATGTACAATCCTATTACTGTTAAAATTTTTAAATTTACAAAATGAGTTCTACATGAACTACGTGGGTTGGAGTTTGTAACTATGCGAATTATTCTTTTTTGGATATTTAAAACATACTTGATATTTGAGGATTGGCCCCACAGAACTATACCGTATCTCAGGATTGACTCTACGTATGCATGATAAATAATTTTTATGGTATCAAGGGGGACACAGTCTCTCATATGCAAAAATACAAAAGATATTGACCTAATCTTTTTTACAACATTTTCTAAATGTACTTTCCAACTAAGGTTTTCGTCAAAAAATACTCCCAGAAATTTATGAGAAGGTACTAAATTTGGAACATTTAAAGTTTCAGCGGTTTTCCTTAATGAGAATGTTATAATTTGGGTTTTATCAATGTTTAGTTTTAAACCATTAGCACTAAACCAAGAATCCATAGCATTAGATACATCTGAAATTGAATCAGGGAGCTCAGTATTTAATCTGTTTTTTACTAATGCTGTTGTATCATCGGCAAACAAGATTAAGTCTCTATCTATGGCTTTTGGTAGGTCATTAACATAAATTAAAAATAAAAGGGGACCCAAAATAGAACCTTGAGGGACACCTGTAGATATATCCTTCCAATTAGAAAAAAATTTTGAATTGTTATCCAATATAACAGTTCTTTGTTTTCGATTTGTGAGATAAGATTTCAACAGACTAAAGCAATTTTCTTTTATACCGTAATCGTTTAATTTGAGTAACAATACTCCATGGTCCACGCAGTCAAAGGCCTTAGACAGGTCACAGAAAACACCCGCTGTAGCCTACGACCCGTCAAGTGCCACCATCACCTCATTTGTAAATTCTGTGAGAGCTGACCTTGTCCCAACATTTTTGCGAAAACCAAACTGTTTACTGTAAAGTAAGTGATTATTTTCAAAATAATTTACAAGTCTTAAGTTAATTACTTTTTCAAATATTTTTGACAGATTACTTAAAACTGATATGGGGCGATAATTGCTTAAATCCTTTTTTGAGCCTTTCTTAAAAACTGGTGATATTTGTGAATATTTCAATTTTTCTGGGAAAACTCCTTCTCTCAGACATTGGTTGATAATTAATGTGAGGGGCCTTGATATTATATGAACAGTGGCTTTTATCAACTTGATAGGTATTTCATCCCATCCTAATGAGGTTTTATTTTTCATTGATAAGATTATTTTAGTAATTTCACTAATATTGCAAGGGTTGAAGCTAGACAATGAAACCCCAGCCTCACAACAAGTGAGCTTCATTGATATATGAACTCCATTAACGGTGGCTCTCTTTACATTGGTATTTAAAACTATATTTGAAAAATAATCATTAAAACTCTCAGCTACAACTTGAGGACTAGAAATGTCTTCTCCATCCTTGGATCCATTCAATACAATACCAGTTTTAGTTTTAATACTATTGTGGCCAAGTTCTGTATTTACAATTTGCCAGGCAGCTTTAGATTTATTTTCAGATTGAACTATGTAGGCGCTATTTGCCATTATTTTTGCTGCCTTTGCTACTTTTTTGAATGTTTTTTTGTAAGACTTGACATAATTTAAAAACTCTGGATTTCTGTTTATTTTTGCTTCCCAATGAAGTTCCCTTTTCTTCTTACTAGATATATCAATACCCAGAGTAACCCAATTCAAGACTACCGGTTTAGTCTTGGTGGTCCTCTTAAAAGTTTTATGAGGGAAGATATTATTCAATGTCATCATGAAGTTACTCAAAAAATTGTTGTAATTTTTATTAACATTAAGAGCTGGGTCAAAATTTGAGATACCACTTCTTTCCAAGCAGTGAACAAAACTATTAACATTAGTATCTGAATATATTCTCTTTTTGATCACAACATCATTTTTGTTCGGATTTTGGATTTTTTTTTGACCAGGTATATTTAAAAAGATAGCATTATGGTCAGACAACCCTAAATCCATATTGATTTTAATCTTTGCATTGTATATCTTGACATGATGAAAAATAATTATCTCCAAGCGTAACGTTGTAAATGGTTCCAGTTCAGAGCTTCAAGTACTTTAGACAAGAAAATTGTGCTTTGTGAATGTCCCTTTTACTGTATTTGTAATCACTTTTATTTTAAACTTGCAAAAGAAACATCATATCTTTGCAGGCAAAAATGGAATAAAAGTGGAATAATAATCGTATGTAAAGAGCAAATAAAGTGAAAACAATTACTCATTCAGAAATTTAATTTTACGAAAAACATTTTGAGTTTTTTGCCACAGTTTTTTCTTTGTTAGATTTCAAGTTTATTTTAATTAGTTTATTTAGACCACCCATTTCAAATTCAAATTATTTTGAGATGTACGTCATATTGATTTAGTCATCAAAAGTATAAAAATATTTTATTTGCTGGAGATAGAAATATAGATGTCCTAAAAAATTGTAGTGAACATATAACTTGAGAATGCTTAGAAAAGTTTTGGAATGAAATGTGTTGTAAATTTCTCCAGTAGAGTATTTCTAGGATCAGTATCATTAATTAATTAATTTAATATAGTAACTGGAGTAATAACTTTTTTATGTAACCATTATGGTAAAATCCTCAAACTTGTAAGTACATAATGTACGAAAAAGTAATTCCATTAATATCAAAAAAAGGCATTCTGAAGAAAATAAGGCAATTTTCGAGGATTTAATACGGAAGTAAACATGGCAGTCAGTTTTTCTTTCACCTGCCAGTGGAAAATATTTAAAATTTTACAAAACATTTGGGAATTAACTGTCAAAAAACATTTCAATAAAATATGTCTAGAATACTTGGATAACACATTAAAAGAAGAAAAACTTATGTAATTAAACTAAACAAGTAAGCTAGAACTCCACATAATCTAGATTTATTTAATTTATTTAAAGACAAAAATAAATTATACAAATCAGGATTACTATTAGCTAAAATATGTTTTGCCATAAAATTAACAAATCAAGAAATATAAACAAAATTACTTGTGGTACAATAAATTTAGTGTCACGAGATCAAAAATTACTACATATCAAAAATTGACAAAAGTGGTAGGGAAATTAGTAATCCATTAGAAATAAGCAATACTTTTAATGGCTATTTTATAGGAATGCTATCAACAACAAAATTACATCTGAGTAGTGATGTCTTCACAAAAAATAAATCTACCAAGCATTGGTGAGCAAAATATGGCTAGCTATAATATTTTGAAACATATTTTCTTTAATATAAATAAGTGAGATGGAAATATGAAAGATTATTATTATCTATAAAATAAATTTATGGCATAATGTAGGCCATGATGACATCCTAATGACAAACATAAAAACTTTAAATAAATAATTATATGAAAAATTACTTCATTCAATAATTTCATTGTTTGTTAGTGATATTTTCCCAGATTAAATGAAAGCTGCAAAAATTGTCGCAATCTACAAAAAATAACACCTTAGATATTGAAAATTATCATATATAATAATCTTGTATATAACAACAGACTTATGTACTTTTTAGAAAGTAGTAATATTCTAGAAGATATTTAACATGGCTTCAGATAACAAAAATAATCACTGCAGTGGCAAGCTTTATAGAATCTGTCATAGAATTGGTAGATAAAGGAGTAATTGAAATATTTATGTTCCTGTCAAAAGCATTTGTTGACAGCATGAGTAACTCACAATTATTGTTACTTAAGTTATAAATTAAGTTATTATGTTATAAGGTATAAAAATGCTTGTCACATCTTTAAAAACAATCCTGTTTCTGTGTTAATTACTCTCCAAGTTGCTTTGCTAAGGTTACATGACTGCAAAATGGTTTTGTCATTGTCATTCATTCCGTTTTGAAATGTTTATCTGGTCCCTACAAAACTTACATTTTTCTATGGTTGTCTAATATATCAGGTAAGGATTTAAGTTTAAATTTTTATAGCTTAGATCAAGTAATAACGTAATTTTGTGCAAATTATTATCATAGTTTTATCATTATTACTAGTAATCATGTTTTTATTCTTATGTCAAGGATAAAGTGTACGGTTTTATTTGTGTAACAGATTCTGCATTACTGATGGTCTGATTTATTCTGCAGTAAACCACGTATACAGGACACCAGCAGATAAACACTATCACAGCTCGTGTAGTTCCAAGAGAGTTATCAGAGATACACATGCCAGTCTTATTATTGTCCAAGTTATCGCAAATTATAGAACAGCGGTTTCGCATCTGGAGTGTTTATTTTCGTAAACTGTTGCAGAATTTTACGATTCTCGATTTGTTAGCATCTCACCTTTTCACAGGACAGCAGATGAGGTGCCCTCGGAAAGCGTGCAGAAGGCTGTGGCACCGTTCACGCGGCACTTAGACAAGGCTTTGTCATTGGTTGTGAAGTCCAAGAAGTTCACGGAGACCAAGGCACCGTTGGTCAGGAAGGACATGAGTTCTGGTGGCAGTAAAAGTTTGAGCCTTGCCTGTCCTTCGCTACTCCCTACCACAAGGCAGATGGTAAGTACATGCATATCACAATCGACTGGATCAACAAGTATTTATTTACCTATTCCTCCAATGGATTACAAAAAAATCATGAGTTGCTACTACTTATATAGGCATAGAATGTTAAAAATCTGTATCAAGTTAAATGGTGTGAAATACTTTTCTTCCTGGAGCAAGGTTCAGTTTGTAGTCCTGCAGGGCTCTATTTTGGGCTCATTTCTCTTTGTTTGTTTACATAAATGACTTCAAATATAGTTTATCAAAATTAACTTTGTATTTGATGTAATTGTTTTAGTCACAATAATAATAATAATAATAATAATAATAATTTTATTTGTCATGAAAATGTATTACATCATTGACAAAGTCATAGTATATTGCTTATTGTTAACCAAGTCAATACAATAGTCAATAAAGTCTTACAAGTAAATTAAATAAAATAAATAAAAAATCACAAAAATGACAGTACAAATTGTCAGTAACAGTAACAAACACATTAAAAATCAATACTTTTTGGTGCTGAAGAATTCATCTAGACTGTAAAACGGATTCTCCAACAACCAGGAATATAACTTATTCTTAAAGATATCAAAGGGATATGAGCAATATTTTTTCTCCAGAAAGTTATAAATTTTCAAAGATACTACAACATGACTGGTGAGGGTTTTGCTTAATCGAAAATGTCCAATTTCAGCATTGTTTCGATTACGCGTGTTGTGGTCATGAATTTTATGTTTAAAATTTAACAAATTTGGATTTTTTATGGATGTAAACCACCGAGTCATATATATACAAATTTAGAACCGTCTGAAAACGAAAATTTATGAAATGGGGTTTGCAATGCTCTCTGGTATCACACTTTTTTAGAGCCCTAATTGCCTTTTTTTGTAATAAATTCAATCAGTAAATTCAGATTTGCTATAAGAAACACTTTGTCAAATTTAGAGAAGTGGTCCACAAAATATAGTTTATTATTTACTTGCTTACAAATTTGTATTATTCAATTCTAAGAAAAACAAACCAAAAACAATCTCACAGATGTTATGTATAGGTGAATTTAAATTGAGTTTTCTGAGTCACATATATTTTAGGAATATACATAGGTGAGAACTTAAACAGGAATTTGGTTTCCCCAAGAGAGCATCTTGCAGACTTCTTTTAAAAAAATGATATATTTAAAGACTATCGTCATTATTTGTATATGAAACCTTCATATATTTCATTAGTCACAATGAAGTACAATAATTGTTCATTCTTAAACTCAAGAAAAAGGGGGGCTTTTCAATATCCACATCATTGATCATTACTCCTTAAAATTGATTCAGGTATTAGACTTTATAATAAATTGCTCCAATTTCATAAGACAATATCTATTTCGAAAAAATTACATAAAACAGATTTTATTGAAAAAGCGTAAGCACATTGAGGATAATTTTGTTGACTATTTTTCAAACTATTAACATTGATTTAGTTTTAGAAAAATATAGAGTTGTAGTTAGTTTTAGTATTTGATGCTCAACTTTAATCTTAATTTATGTAATGATATACCTGTTCCTACTTCTGTGCATTATTCACGTTTTGTGTAAATCAATTTCTGTTCTTATACAATCAGACAGTGTTAGACCATTGTGTGCTGATAGTGAAGTATGTATTTCTTTACCCTTAAAGCGTGACATTGGATATCATTGGAATCACGCTAACCATGGCATACGGAAATATCTATGTTGTCTTATTTTAGTTTATTGTGTACACTCCAACTAACAAAAACAGCATGGAATGTGAAGAAATGCATAAATGTATTCATTTATGACCGTTGGGAAGCAAACTGCGATTCTTATATCGCCTGACGACGATGCGTGGGAGTACTATGGCACACGTACTCGTATAATAAAGCTGCCAGTACCAGTAGATCTTAAAAAAAATTTTGTTTATTATTTCTTATTCATAGAAAAACAAATTCAACCTTGGCAAAAACGAGGTTAAAAAATCACTAAATGTGCGCTATAATTGTATCCAGACCAAATTTTCTTCTGTAGGGGTTAAGAAATAAATAATATTACCAGTAGGAATTGGATAGTTAATGATAAATAAATACAAGTATAAAATCAATGTTGGTGAGGAAATTAAAGCTAAGAATAGCCATTGGAAAATCTAAAAAAATATATATATTTCTAAAAGTGAATGTTTGTCTGTATGTCCTTTATAGAATCGTAAACTATTTGACCAATCATGAAAATTTGTATCTTTTTGTATTTTTCCACAGAGAAGGTTTATATGCTATGCCCATTGATATAACTCGCCACCAGGCGGCACTGCAAAAGATAAAAGTTTTCAAAGTGCCTGCACATTATAAACAGCAACCACAAAACAGTTACATTATATTAAATAGCCAAGCACTGTTTGAA
This sequence comes from Homalodisca vitripennis, assembly GCF_021130785.1. Taxonomy (NCBI): domain Eukaryota; kingdom Metazoa; phylum Arthropoda; class Insecta; order Hemiptera; family Cicadellidae; genus Homalodisca; species Homalodisca vitripennis. The sequence goes on along the minus strand of NC_060213.1, from coordinate 25,547,837 downwards.
GGCGCTAAATTATGATGTATATTTGTCTGATAAAATTCTGGATGAACTTAAAGCTTGAATGTTAAATCACTTTAGAATAAAATACATATACAATGGCTATAAACATACATTTTTGACAGATTTTCTTGATGTATCATTATATTTTATAAATTATATTTTTTTCTTGATGCAACAAGGCAAACTCTACATCAGCGTTGGAAATATAATTCATTTGAACCAGAAATGCTCATGCACAGGTAAAGTTTATGAAAAGTGTGGGAATCCGCGGAACACAGCTAGTGTACAATAAAAGTAATGTCAGTTACCAATAGAAGTATCTGAATGATCAGAAATTTGCGTAAATATAATATTAATATATATATTTAATCAAATTGACAAAACAAGTAACAAAGAGAGCACGAGAGAAGCAAATTGAGAGGTCAGCGATTTTTCTTGTGATTTAAAATAAAAATAATTGTAGCGTAAAGCAGCCTCACTTCCAGTCACAGAATACAAGGCTTTGAGAAACTGGTATGTATAAAACCTATTGTACATGAGTTGCAACTTGTTCAGTAATTAATTTTTCCAGCCATCGAATACTTCCTTACTTTGTTGCGCTAGGAGTCAGAAATATGCAGGTTTTTTCACAGATTCCAAAATAATGCAATCAGATTTATCTGCAGTAGTCATAAATGTGACAAGAATACGTTTTGTCTTGTGACAGTGAAAGAAACAGAGCTGTGATAAATATCAGTTGCCTGTCATCAGGTCCTTGCTTTTGGCAGATACCCAAAAAGAGGTTTCTGTTGAATTAGGGATCATCTCTGCAAGACACGCTGCTGTTACTTCCGAGAGGATCAAGAAGGAGTTTTCTTGTTTTAGACTATTAGAGCACAATGTTGTGCTATCCATTGAATAATATTATCATCAACTCTTCCTTCAGATCCCTGGCACATCGAAGTGTCTTCTGATCGAGAACGAATCCTGCCTCAGCCCATTTGGTCGTCTCACACAAGTCAAGTTGTCAGCGGCTGGGAAACCTCTGTGGGAAACTGTTTTAGGTAACTGTCTGTCGTAAATGTTTTTATATGTGTACAAAGTGTTGAGGTTGTTTTTTTAATAAAGACACATAAAAAATATTTTGCAGTGCATAAATGTATTTTTCAAAACTTAGTCATGTGCAGCGGAAATAAAAAAAAAATATTACAATCATATTGGACTTTGATTTGCAAAGTCTTTTATATCATTTTAAATTTTAACACGTGTATATTAATACTTTCCTTGTAAATATATACATTATTTGTAACTTAACCTACAAGTACGTGAAGATGTATTCTTCGGATCCAAAATACACATTAAAACATATTCAAAACTTTAACAATAGCGTTCACAAGAAATTAATGATAGGAACATATCACTTGATCAGTTATCAGTTTATCCCAATTATTTTACACTCATTGAAATCTAAGCTTAACAGAGTGCATCAAGGTGACTTAAGCTAACTTAACAATAATAAACTTAAGTACTCTGCAAAGAAATTGCTCGTGGCATTCATTGAAAAACTCAGTCTGAGATTAGTTTTTATGTGATCATTCCAATTCTAATTTGTTTTTACTTGCATAATTTTACTTGATAAATATTATACTAGTATATTTAAATTTAGTTACAGTAAAATGTTGAATTAATAATTGTATATTGGAAATTGTCTTTACCTCAAACAGACAAAATGTTTACTTTATAAACATGTAGTAATCCTGGACAGTTTGGAGACTTTACAAGCTTGACAGGACAATGACAAAGTTAATGAATTATTGAATTTATGACTCAAACTTAAATGGCTCGAAGTGAACCCAAAGTGTAATTACATCAATTATATTATAGTGGAATTAAAACGTGTTGTGGCTAGGAGAGGGGGAAATTACAATTACAGTTCATTACACTCTCTCACACACACACATCGTGTGAGTCACTTGGTATCGAGGGAGCAAATGAACAGTAACATGAGAAAACACAAACTACATTTAAGGGGGGTCGGCCAGGCCTATCTAGCCCATGTTTAAATTCCTCTACTTAAGGTACATTTTTCTCAAAAAGTATAAAAGATAGGTATAAAAGATTCTCAAAAACTTTGGACATTTTTGCATAGTTTGTAAGGATAACTTCAAAAAATATATATATTTTGGATATTAAAAATTTTTTTCCAAACTTCTTTTTTTCCAGGAATGTTTTGTATAAAATATATATTTTTTTAAATATAGGCTATAAAAATAAGGAATTTGCTTCATACAAAATGTAAAGGAAGACCTAATAAACAAAATATAAAAAAAATTGTTCAGATACCTTCAATAGTTTTTTAGATAAATGTACCTTTGTGTTAAAAAAACTAGATTTTCGGAAAAAACGTGTTTAAAGCAAAAAATATATGATAATTAAAATTAGGCCTACTTCTAGTGCATTCCTGCCCCATAAGTGGGGTTGTCTGGGTCCTCTAACTCTTCATATTTATCCTCTAGCCTTTTCTTTGCAATAGAAAGTTGTTTTCTGCACCTTTTCTCTATTTCTTGTTGCGCTTTTTCAGCTTTTTGAATTCGGCGTAGATCTTGCTGTTTAATCTCTTGCACACATCTAGAGCCAGGATTAATACCAAACTTTTCCAACACTTGGCACTTCACTATGTTGCCCCTGTTAAAAGTTGCCACAGCCTCATGCACACCTAGTTCCAAGGTGCTTTTCATTACAAAAGTTGTTTTTGGTACTCTCGACCATATCACACTATTTAGCGATTCGCTAGAATTCTGTGTCCCACCATGAAGGCATTTCCTAAGGAGTTCTCCATTAGACAAGTCTCTGAAAATGGGTTTTATTTCATCCATAACAGACACTGGTAGGTGAGTTATGGCCTTATGGTCACAGATCATCAGCATAACAGTACTATAACAAATAAATGAACGCCTCATGCTCTCCTGGGATGAAAAAATGCGATGACATGCATTTTGAATAATATTCATAACGCGTTTAATAATTGACAGAAATTAAAAAGTGAAGTATGTTCTTAAAGCTAACAAAATTTGGAATTTAAAAAATAAATAAAAAAAAAATTGAATTTTTTAACCCCAATTTGGGGCCGACCCCCCTTAACGAGGATCGAAACAGACAATGTCTTCAAACTTGTACACTTAATGTGATACAAGGGAAAAGTTTTCCTCACCTTGCTCAGTTAGACAATAGAGAGACATTTGAACAACTTTAAAGAAGGGGGAGGACAACAACGTTAGGTGCTCGGCCCCAAAACATGTGTCATTGTACAAGATCCATGCATGTTTTTTGTTTGAAGTTTGTTTTCGTTTGCCAAAATGTGCTTTGGTTTCCAATTTTGAAAAATGAACTAAAAAGAAAACCAAAAGTATCAAACAGATTAGATATTTGTAATAAACCAAGCGGAGTCACAGAATGGTTTTAAGAAGTTCATCTAGCATGAACCAGTAATAAAAAAAGGGCCCACTCCTGTCCCCTTCTTTTTTTTGCCGCCATCTTGTTTCTGCCGTGACAACTGCTATTTACTATTGGCCTCTGGTCAGTCGCAGGTGGTTGGTCGATGAATGCAGACCTATTGGGACCTGTATTCTGTAGTTCAGTTTAATAATTAGTGTTGTGGTTAGATGTTTTAGAGTTAGTAGAGTTGACACACAGCATGGTGGTTGTGATTCCTGACGTGCGCGTGTCACAAAGCTCTGGTATGATTTGTTCATTTTAACCTAATTTGAAATTGTGTGTCAGGTTTTACCTGAAGAAGAGATCAGATTGCAGATCTCGAAATGTAGTGTTATGGATTTTTTTTTATCACTGAACGAACGATGGCAAATGTCCGGAAAAATGCTGTTTCCTTCACAATCCATGCATGCATGATTTATAATCAAGAATGCGTAAGGAAGTAGCGCCACACTGAGCTCATGTAATGTCAATTATTGAACTGTTTGCCAGCTGGTTAAATATTAATACTTAAGTTTTTTGTTGTTGTAAAACATGACCAACTGAATTAATTGTGCATTTTAAAATCTTGACAGAAAGGAATGTTGTACTCAGGAAGCGCTGTGTGCGTGTTTGGTGCTAACGGCACCTTGGTGGCCCTGGCGTGTGGAGACGGAACGCTGCACCTATTCGACACACTGAGTGGTGCCAAACTGCTGCCAGCTCTGGTGTTGGGCGCTCCGGCTGCTCACCTGGCGCTGGCTGGTGCAAGGCTGCTCTGCATCACCAGCGAAGGTCTGCTGAGCGTGTGGTGCCTGGAGCGGCGGACCAGCCTGGTGTCCAACGTCAGCGTCCAGCCCATACTGGCCAACTCTGGTAGTGTTAATACTCAGTTCACCAACGTCACATTTCACAGATTCATTCTAACATTAGTTAACTGTAAAGTTAACAGTTTCAAAAAGTGTTAAGTATACACCAGAAGTAACTGGTATTAGTAGTGTAAATGTTTCTATACCATCGCTAAATTTTACCATCAACACATTCACTGCAGTTGAAGCGTCTGTCTAATAATGTACACAAACACAAAAAATAAATTTCCTAAATGTTTTGTACTATTTTTGTTGCTAAGTCGTCTTTAAAAGATAATATGTTACAGTGTGAGATAACACATGTGACTGTCTAAAATGTAGTCTCCCAAATTTGGATCAAAATATTTTGGAGTATATAATTTATTCAACAGGTAACTTTCCTGTAGTGTCAGGTGAGTTCTAAACTAAAAGATTTCAATGTGACACAGATATAGCGTTGTTCTGTCACTACCAAGGATGTTAATTTATAATTCTTCAACACAATTGTTTTTTCAGCACTTGTGTTGAAGTGCGGTTATAAGTTAACACACATAGGTACACAATATATGTATACACACACACATACACACCTTCACGAAACACGAAAGGGTGTCACAAATTTTTGTGGCTGATAATATTCATCATTTAAAACAAAAAATGTCATAAATATAGGTCAATAAATGTCTTGTTTAGCCACTAACCACCATTTTTTATTTTTTATAAAAAATTCTCTAATGCTGGTTAAACTAAAGAAACCGATTTGGCACATTTGTTTAAATAGATAAGAGGATAAATTACAAAAATAATTGTGTTTTTTTTTAATATTAACAAAATGGCGTCTGTTGACAATTTTTGAAGTAAAATTACACACAACCTAGTATATTTATCAAAAATTACTATACACCAACTGTTTGAACAATTTCATTACAATCCCAACGGTATTTGTTTCAACGAAATACGTCAATGCAAAAGCGAGCACGACTCCTTTAAAGGTACGCTTGCACTGTCATGTAAAACACAATTAAAACATGTCTCTAATATAAAACAAATTCTTTATGAAGCGTAGACTCACGACTTTTGCAAAAAAAGAATAGTAACTTTCAAAATTGTAGTTTTAAGGAAAATATTTGGGCCTACATATGGAGGATAAAACACAACCAGGAATTAGAGAACTGTTAAAATCTCCAAGAGTAGTTTGGCTGAAGCTAGGAGTATAAGGTTAAGGTGTTCAGGACAAATGGATTAGAAGAGAGGAGGGAAAAGTGGTAAAGGAAATGGAGAGGAAATCCAACAGGAAGAAGACCTGAGAAACGATGGAAGCTTACCAAATTCATAAGGACCTTTGAAAATTAGCAGTAGATGAAGCAGATGTTGTAGATCAAAAGAGGTGGAAGTAACTAGTTGATGAGGCCAAATACTACCTTTTGGTATCCAAGGTCATTGCAGTAAGTAAGTGTAATTAGAAGATAGTTGTTAATTGTAATTGAAAATGTTTGACTCGTTAAAAATGTTATCATTGAGTTTGGTACTTTTAACCTGTTTGCTACCCCACCCATTTCAACCACTAGGTACTGAAACTAGTTTCTCCGTAGAAGTTCAATTTCATGAATAACTAGCTTATGTTCTTCCAAGGTCTAAAATTGATTTTCACTTCCAGGAGTACAAAAACGTTAGCATCCATTTAATCATAAAAGCAGTTATTTCAAGTTAATTATAAGCTGTACAAAATGAGTGAAAGACAATTGTAAGAAGTTCTATTTTCTTATGTATTCCAGCTGGTTATTTATAATAAACTCCCCAGGTCGCATCGGCCGGTGTTCCGTTACCGAAGCTGGTGTGCCCACCGTCGTGCTGGATTCAGGACGAGCATTCATGTACTCGCTGGATTTCAATACATGGTTAGTACTGTTAGTACTGGTATATTGTCAATACCTCCGCTCATCTGTTGTCATTAAAACATTAAATAATCTTATCTCTTTTATTTTAATAACATATAATATATGTGAAGATAAAATCATTAATTCTGAGAGTAGTTCCAGGTTATTGTAGGGAGGCTATTCCAGGTATATCCTAAAGGTGAAGGAGGCATTTCAAAATTTCCAAATAACAACTTCTCCATTGTGATAAACTAGTGAAGAGAAATCAAGATTTGTTGAAACCTAAGATCTTTGTCTGATCTGAAGTCTGAAGTTTTGAGGTCTGAAGTTCGTTGTATCTTGATTTTGTTTATTTTAGATTATTTTTTAACTTTTTGCTATAATAGAAATAAGTATATTAACCCTTCGACTGCCCGTAGTATTTTCCCTAAATGCCCAGCCGTTTTTTTTCCCTTGCAAGCTATTTTTCTAAAATCTGTAAAACACGGTTTGTAATGTAAAGATCACAAATTTAGTTATATATATATATAATAAATAAAATATAAATATTATTTATATAATATAATATCAAATAATAATATTTTGTTTTGAAACTATAAAACACTTACAAAAACAAAAAAGGGGTAGAACTACAAAGACGAAAACAGCAATATAATTCTATAACCTATAACTGTCATAGAACAAGAAAACCGGTGCTGTGAAGGAACCTCATTTTGTTCCTTAAAAAGTTCTTTCCCCATTTCTTTGTTGAGAACGATTTTTCAGTAGTGCATCTCAGTAATACTGAATTATTTAAATAATAATAATTGTTTTTTAAAAGAGTAATTGAAAATTTGGGGGGCTCCGGATCCCTTGGATCCTCACTGGCTACATCCTTGCTGTGGTGCTCAAATTGCTGAAAAATACTGTCATTGCCTACCGGTTCTACAGTTTTACTCGTTTTATAAATGTTCAGATTTGAGATTTTAAATGGAAATCTACATACATATAAAGGTCATACTTTAATGTCCTGATAAAAGTAAACCATGAATAACACTCCATGTTGATGTCAATTTTAAGATAAAACATAACAAAAGTTTCCATCGAGGATTTTTACCCACAATAAAGGTATCAAAATAATGTTTGGACGTTTCTGTTTGTAAAATAAATTTTAATGGATATTTTTGAGCATGCAACCATGTTTTTCACCTTGAATTCTCCTTTTTTACCTCTGAAGTTTTTATTTAAATTCACTTAATTTGTCCACTTGAGATATTGTTTTGGAGTATTTAGTATAAAACTAGCAAATATCTCTGATTTGTATTTAAATTCGTTGCTCTTTGTCTTCTTTCTAATAATGTACTACAAAAGGGGAAGGATTGCAATTTTATTATTTTTAGTTTAGTATTGCTTCTTCTATTTCAGGAGTGTTACTTACAAAATGTATACGTACCGAAAAGTAGGTAACTTTTGTCTTTCAAAAAAAATATATTTTTATTTGAACTAAAACTATTAAATTATATTTAATATACTAAAGTTTCTTGTTTATGAATCACATTTTAATACTTTTTAGTATTAATCACATTTTAATACTGTAGCAACTGCTACCCTGTGTTAACACTGATAAATCAATGCCTTGATACCATTGTAACACATTTAAAATAATGTCTGGTTATATAATGCCTGACCTGTAAACTGGTAAACTAGAACGGTGTTAGCTTAATTTAAATAATTCAACAATTTTAGTTTGATTGCTACTGCATTTTGAATGATTAACTATGAAACTATTATCGTATCACATGGTGAGTGTTCATATTGTGCAATAAGCCAAATATTTTGGTTTTTTCAAGGATTTTTTTAAATTCAACTTTTAAAAAGTAGATTTATTTTTGTCTGAAATATTTCTGATTGTTATATTTCAGACATTGTTTATGGAGTTACTGTGTAATTTGACATTGGCTGTAGCAGAAAGCTGTGTAACTGGTTGTGTATTTTAAATTCAACTCCTGTTATGTGTTTGACATATTGATACCATTATATCTTGAATTATGTCTTTACATGTTACTCTAAAGAATGGGTGTCTAGGATGAAGCTGACCGACAACACAGATGCGGCAGTACGCAACACGCACAGGTCTTATCAGTCGGCGTGGCAGAGTATGCCTGATAATGGAACTGCGCCCCTTCGCACCATACAGTCCTACTGTCAGAACAGGTAAGTTGTTTCAACAGTAGCCGTTGTTATTGCATCAAACAATGGACTGAAGTGACAGCTGACCGTGTCTATACAATGTTTCAGTGCCGAGAGGAGTTTGTTGCACCGAATGGACTACACCTCCCTCTGTACACAGTCTTTCTTGGAGGACCAACTGGTCATCTGCAAGAACCTCAAGTCTGCTGTGGAGTTTCGGTTTTGGTTTATCACTAACATCCGGTTCTTGCTGGAAGAAGGTGAGTTGAGTAAGAGTTTGAGAATTGCGGGAGAACCCTTCGCTATTAATCATTTGAGTAATCAAAGGAATTAACAATGTGATACCTTTTAACCTATTGAGGTAGGCACACACATTGGTCACGTATTGCTCTGCCAGGACTGAACACTGAGTTATGTGCTGGTTACGTTGTCTGCAGTTGAAATTTTACACTGTTTACGTAGTTAAACGTATTTCCGCTATATATCGTTGATATGTCTCTTACCAAGTGTTTAGATGCCACAACCAGATAAAGAATTTCGTTTTTATACTGTGGCAAACCTGTTTTATAAATATTTTCGCTGTTTCGCTGCTGATCAGCTGATAGCTCATCTTGTACACTGTGTTCTCTGACTGTTTGTTTACATTATTTGTAATGATGGAGCGTGATTCTGAAGTTGAACTGTTGTACAGTAATTGTGAGTATATTTCAAGTGACAGTGATATTGGTGAAAGCTTTGTTGATCATTATTCCCCGAACTAGAAATCACTTGAAACTAATTTTTCATGTGAATTGGGACACATCTGTTGATGCGACTAGGTTGAAATCTATATACAGGTTTAAAACAGTCTTACTTGAAGCTGCTAAATTGGGAAATAGTCCAATCTCGTGATTTTTTTTTTACATTCTAAAACCAATTTTTGGTAATGTTAAGAATCTGTAAAATACAAATACTTCTTACAAGGTTCCAGAAAAAGTGCTCTTTAAGATTCATTTACAACGTCAAAACTTTTTGAGTGCATTAGTGAATATTGCGCACTTGCTTAGTTCTGTCCATTTAAGGAGTGTGACACCTAAGTTGGAAGGAAGGTTTTTTCCTATTTTGCATTCCATGGGTTTACAATGTCTTACTGTCCACACTGAAAGAAAGTAGTCCACAAAGAAAAGAAAATAGGTTTATTTCCCCGTAAAAACCTAAGTAAATGAAAAAATATTTCTAATTTCTTGTAAGTTTGTATGTAATTATAAATATTAATTAGTAATTTGACCTAAGTTGTCTTGTAAATAGGCAGATTATTCTTTAAAAATTCTTAAGATAAAAGAAATTATTATAAGATTTCTATCCTGTTTTGTGTTTTCTCAGAAAAAACTATATTTTAAAACTTTTTTGGTGCAATTTTTTAAATGGCAAATCCACATACAAAATTGTTCTTACCATATCTTGCCAATGTTCATGATGTCTTTGATAATTTTAATATTCAAACTTTGTGTTCTTTCTATACAATGTAATCAATTTTTGAAATGTTTTATTAATCATTTTTGATGTGAGAGGGCGATCAGAGAAATTCATTGTCTTCAACGTGTCCCCCAAATATACAAAAATAATTTTGTCGCACTTGTAAACTTGAGTATGTGAGACGTACCGTTGAGTATATGACATACCTTGAGTGTTTTTTTTTTTTAAAATTTTTTTTTTCATAGAGGTCTGAAAAAAGATCTTCCAAAGACACCGCCATCGCTAAAACTCCACCGTCCATCTTCCGGCAGATATACGTGGGGGTCGTAGTGTGGGATTTCCTGCCAGACTGGCAGACCTACCCACTAAAAAAAAAAACATTCCTCTCCCCACCCCCGAAGTTGGTAAACTGGATTGGTACCGTGTTAGCATTACATCAATCCAGTCCGTGGCTTGCGCGTTCTTGGCAATGCCTACTCCAGGTTACTGGTCCCTTTCTGGCGATTTTTATCTTTCAGGAGGCGCTGTGTATACCTGCGTAACAATTTAGTGTAGTGTCATGGATGTGGTAGTGATGTATCTGTGAGTAATTGATTTGGTTCAAATCTTTATTTTTGCTTCAAAGTGCCATTAAATTTTATACTCAATCTCACAATTGGTTCAGTGATAAAGTATTCAGCCATAAGGTTTTTTACTTTACATGTTGATTTACTCTGCAATAGACTTTTAAACTTTTGACTGGTCATTCTAACCTATCATCCAATTTTAGAGTTGGCACTATTTGTAGAAATTCACAATTATTATAAATAAAACACTCATTTAACTGCTCTCCTAAGGATACAAAAACTTTCAGGACTGTAGTTAACAGCTGATGTTGAAATTTTTATTTTAATAACATGTGGGTTGAGAGGAAGGCACTTTTCCAGTGTAAGCAAAGTTTTTCCAATCTGTTAGTGACCTCCTGACAGAACTGGACTAGATCTTATCTCATCCATATCACCACAGCAATTGATAGCTCAGGTTGGTTAAGCACTGGATTACTAATCAAAACCCCCCATACTGGATGGTGGGGGGGGTGGGCAAGAGTTCAAATCCCTCTAGAGGCACATATTTTTGCTTGCCAACAAAATTATTTTAAATAAAAAAAAAAATAAAATAATAATAATAATTAAGCAATGACTGTTCTACTTCTCAGTGAACATTTCTCATAAATGCAGTAATATACTGACATTTTAAAATAGATTTATCTTGTAATATTTTAAAAAACACCTCATAACAAACATCAATCAAAATAGATTTTATCTTGTAATATTTAAAAAACCCACCGTCATAACAAAACATCAATCATGGATTCCTCTACACAACTACCTGAAAATAAATCCACTTTTCCACAAGGATGGGATGAGAGAGGAGGAGAGAGTGCGAAAAACTGGACTAAGTAAAGGTAAAACTGATGTATACTTCAAATCGCCTGGAGGGAAATTATTTCGCTCTAAAAAAGAGCTTGAAAAATATATAAAAGCGAAAAGGATCTACCAATTAAAATAGAGGCTTTTAATTTTGGTTTACAGAAAGGCGTTACTAAATGCAATTAGTTCCTCTGACTTAAAGTTTAAATGAAATCCCTTAGTCAAGACTTGACTAGCACCATAACTCTTAAACACCGACACAAATCTAGTGAATTTGAAGATCTTCAGGACTAACACATGTTTCCTCATTGGAAAATAATAAATTGTCTGTTTACTTGTGTTGGAACCCAGACTGACTACACTTTGGTCAAAAATATCAAAACCTACCATGAACTAATTGGGTAAGAACTGGCTCTCTGACCTCACTATTCAACCCTACCTGCAAATGTTAAATTGATAGATATCTAACATCAAATAACCAATGTATAGTTATGAACCCATTAATTGTTCATGCTGTAAAAAACTGCTTGGATTTCGGTTATCTTGTTGGATTCCACTAGATTCTAAGCTCTAAAAATGTAGTAATCATGCCAGTAAATGATTCAGAGAAACTAGATGAGGAGGTGAGTGGAACACACTGGAGCACTTTCTTTGCTTTATGAATAAGCTACCAATCAATTTTGTCATTTTGACTCGTTACAACAACTACACAATTTAGTCTCAGCAAAAAAAGTTGCGGAAAAATTTTCCAACTATATTGGTGGAAGTGCATTATCTGCGACCTTCAACTCAGTGAAATGTCCACAGCAATTAAACGGTTTATGATTGTGGGGTGCTAATGTGCTGGGTTATTGAATCGTTGGTCACTGATGGAAACTTTAACTTTGAGTTCATTCAAAAAGCAGTATTGAATGAGGCCTGATATTATACAAAAACGCTCGTTATTTAGCATATGTCTTACAAAACCATTCCTCTTTAAAAAGCAGTTCATTCTTTGCCTTAATGGTCCGAAAGGCCTGGAAAAAAAAAATGTCCTGACAGACAAAAGTATGAAAACAACTGTCTACAAATAGAGCGTTGAAAAATGTTGATGGTCACAGGAAACAATTCAAACCTAGAAAAAACATTAACATTATTCCATTCCCAAAACTGCAGTTAACATTCTGTTCGGAAACAGCCAAGGAAGCTACGTGGCAGATAAAGTTGAAAACTTAAGCTCAAAAAGAAATCGATACTTTTGGCTATGTACGAGCTAATACCACTTTGATACAAGTTATTGACTCTGCTACAATAGATGAGGAAAATCCTGTGGGGTAATTTTAGGAACTCAGTGTACCAATGGATAGTTTGAATGACAATCTTCAAGACATTTACACACGCCTGGAAGAAAAACTAAAACTCATCAGTGAGACTAGACCAGTTTTTATAACCACAATTCCGACCAGATTTGACATTCACACTTACTCACCCTGTTTAACACCGAATTACAGTTGCTAAATAGCTACATTGGGGAGCTGACCAGCCAGATTGAGTAATGTATGTTTAATAGATCTAAATCAACTTTCAAGAAATCACTTCACAAGACATGGTCTCCATTTAAAACAGTTCTGGAAAAACAAAGTTAGCCCATGCCATCATCCATTGCTCTAATGAGATTGGTACTCACAGTTGGATTCTTCTACTTATGAGACGTTATTTCAGTAGTAACACTGAATCTTCTTCAAACCTTGGATTTTCAGAAATTTGTTTTAGTTAAAAAAAAATGGGCCAGAACTCTTTCAACGACTAACAACCCAATACCTCTTGACCCAAATTCACTAAATAATCATGGTATTACAATAGTGGAAAGCAGACATGAAGCATATCATTGACAGAATTCTGTACTGATGTTTGTGTAGCCTTTTCCCAATGCGTCTCAGGTGATTTTTTCATCACAAGCAGATGAGCAAAGGTGTCGCTGTAGCCTTCAAGGGAAAAGTTTGGAAAACCCCATGTTTCAGATTATTTGTGGTAGCAATTTAACCTATCAGAAAAGTGCCTAAGGGACAAATGTTTACAGTTAGTGACGAAAACCTAAATATTTTTATGAATGCTATCAAACTTCACAAACTATACAAGTGCTTATGATTCAGCCTTTGCACAGTTGGCAGAAGATTTTTAAAACAAGAAACTTAAAGACACTTATCTGTTCACCGAGGGGTGTGTACGAGATCGAGTTTTACCTGAACATCTTCATAGCTAATCTTCAAAACTTCAGAAACAAAACAAGTGCCTCTGTTCTCATTATTACATACAACGAAAACTCAGACGGAATACTTTGTAATGGACTACCTCATACTGCTTTTGTTAAACATCTCCAGCAAATAATTGCTACAAAGACTTCCTTATCAAATCTGGATACAAGTTCAAATCCTTCAAACATTGATCGTCATGTAGCGGCATTTAAACAATCGCAGTTATCCAGCAACGCAGACAACAAAAACATCAAGACCACGTGGATATCATTGCCTTTCTTCAAGCATTTTCGGCTCTCCGGTTACCTGAGTACATGAGGCCATTAGCTGCTCGAACGACACGACCTGTACCACCTCTAGCGTCTTCAGTGCAGTGTGATGAGGGGGGTGTTCAGTATCAATTGGGCAAAGTGTTAGTGAGGTGTTGGGTCCTAGCTTTACAATGTGGAGGGAGTTAGTGAATGTAAGGTGACTGGAGTTGAAATAACCCTCAACCATGTTGATAGTTTTGGTACAGATAGTGAGAGTTTGTCCAATAATACAAGCAGTATTTTTTTAGATTAAAACCAAATGTAAATTACAATAATGTTAGAGAAAAAGTAACTTAAAATTAGGCCTAGTTTTTTAAAGGGATAATCAAAAAGTTTCAAAAACCCTTTTCAAATATAAGCATTAGTAATTTATTAATATTTCATCAAAATATTCAGCACCTACCATCTCGAATGGAAATCTGCTTGAACATAACACTTGTCTGAATTCTAGCCAAAGCCTGACATTTTATTCTTAACTGTGGCATAAATGCTCTGAAGTGATTTTGCTTACCTAAAAAATTCCAAATTATGGAATAAGCAGTTATTACTGTAGAAAAAACCACAGTTTTGTGGTGGGGGAACAATGATACTAACTGGTAGTAACAGTAATATTAAAGTAAAACCAATAATGTACCCTCAAATTAAAGTCTCTGCTTAAAGACAAAGAATTTGAATGTTTTGTCTTTCTCAGCATCTTTTTTTGGTGATGACTCCTACTTACTAGTATGTATTTATAGATCTCCATGCAAAAAGTATGATGATTCCTTCCTAACTAAGTTTGAATTCTCTCTTAGGCACAGTAGCAAAAAAGACATGGTAAAAGTAATATTGTAGTGGGAGGTGCTTCAATATAAATGTATTAGTGGCATAGCAACACATATATAGAATTTGTAAATATCTTCTGAAAGCTTTTTTTTAAACCTTTTATTATTTAGTTGACTTTCCTACTCGAGTTACTGATCACTCCAGAACTGCCATTGACAATTTTTGTAACAAATATAGATAAAAAACTTACTTGTGTAACTGGCATAGTAACTGAAATTTTCTGACCATGATGGGGGACAATTGTTGGAATTATTACACAATGTAAAAACAAAAAGTACATCCAATATAGCTTTTATAAATTTAGTAGAAACATTTCTGAAGCAGTGTAAATGGATTTGTGAAAAGTTTTGGATCGGAGAGAAACTGGTTGGATATGTATTGTGCTCCTGTTGAAGAAAAATTCAATGTTTTTTATACCACATTTATGTATCATTTTAATGTACATTTCCCTTTAACCAAAGTCAAAATTAATGCAAATTGTAATCTTGGATAACTGACAGTATTAGGAATAAAAAGGCTATACATTAGTGTAATTTAAGTGCACAGGCTAGGAAGTACTAAAGATAGTGATACCAAAGAAAAAAGGTGTTAAAACACATAAGGAAAGAACTAAAACAGAATGTCATTTTAGAAAAGGAAAAGTTTTTTGACAGAAAGATTGAATGCTTCTACTAACTTGATAAAATCAACCTGGCAAATAATTAATAATGAATTGGGGTAGAAAGTTAACTGGTTGTAACTCAGAATTACTTCTGAATGTAGAATGGTAGACAAATTTCTGATCCTTTATGTATAGCCGAAAGTTTTAATAGTTTTTTCTCATCAACTGTAGAAAATTTAATTTTACCAAACTTGCCTAATAACCTTGTTCTAAATGAGAATTCCCAAACTATAAATGTTCAAGTGAATAAGTCCTTTTACTTTCAACCAGTAAATTCAGATGTAGTTAGCACCACAATTGCCTCTCTCAATAATAAATTCTCATCAGGCCATGATGATGTGTCTGTGGCTGTCTTAAAACAATGTGGTAGTGTTATCAGTGGCCCTCTGGCTCATCTCATTAATTCCTCTTTTGTCACAGGTATATTTCCTGATCAAATGAAAATTGCCAAAGTTGTCCCAGTTTTCAAGAAGGGTGACCCTCATGATGTATCTTGCTACCGTCCTATTTCTCAGTTATCATGTTTTTCAAAAGTCTATGAGCGAGTAGTGTACAACCAATTTGCCTCTTATCTAGAATCTAATAGTTTATTTGACAAGGAACAGCATGGTTTCCGATCTGGCAAGTCTGTGATTACAGCTGCAACTGATTTTGTGCAGTCAATAATTGAAAATATTGATAAAAAGAAAAAAGTGGCTGCCATTTTCCTTGACCTGAGCCGAGCATTTGACAGTGTCTCACATCCTAAATTACTACAGATTTTGGAAAACCTCAATATTGATAGAAAAACAGCTGCTTGGTTCAAATCTTATTTAACAAACCGCAAGCAATATGTTGAGATAACAAAGCAAAATGGAAAACAAATCAACAAAATTAAATCAAGACAACAGTTCATAAAATATGGCGTCCCCCAAGGTTCCATTTTAGGCCCTTTGCTGTTTGTATGCTATTTGAAGGGATACCTTGAGTGTGTGACATACCTCGAGTGTGTGGCATACCTTGAGTGTGTGACATAACTCGAGTGTGTGGCATACCTTGAGTGTGTGACATAACTCGAGTGTGTGACATACCTCGAGTGTGTGGCATACCTCGAGTATGTGACATACAGTTGTCATACACCACATTTATGTAACAATTAAAAATAATCAGTTGGAGCTTTTTATGTGGAATTTGATATTAAATGCATTGCTCTAATAATTATAAGCTTATTCCGATTGTAACACTCCAACATGTCTTTCTCAAGTAGATATTCAAAACAAAGTAAACTACACAGAGAGCTGAAATCAGGTGAATTTTGTTCAGGATGGATCAAAGGTGATTCACACTTTACCCCCACACCTGTGTGACAAGCCTAATCAATGACAATACGCAACGCACTGTCTTATTATTTAATTGTCAATATCGTAAATTGTATCATAATGGTTTTGGATAGAACTATATTTTTGAGGGTGTTAACGTAGAACAAAGTTACTGTCACAGTTTAAACAACCACATATTTAATGAGTACAACATTACTCAGGTAACCTTTTAGAATATAATAAATACGTTGAAAGTAGATATTTGACAAAACTTCCGAGCTAGATAATAATAAAAGTTACCACTAAACATGAATTTGATTATTTACGATCTAATTGTGAGATCAAAATTTCATGGAACAGTTTCGAATTTTGTTTTTGAACGTATGGATTGAGATATAAACGACCAACGTAATTGTGTTGCAGGTATGGAGGCGCGCCTACGTACTGTGTGTGAGAGTTTGATGAGGGAAGTAACAGACTCTGACCACAACTGCCTGTGGAACCCCACATCGTTGGTTAGTACCTTTCTTATCCTGTACTCTGAATTTAAGTTTGTATCGTAACTGGCTGAATACCACAGTGTTTCTCATCTATTTCAAAGGCTTAAGAAATTTACAATGTATATGTTGTAAGAATTTCTATTAAATAGGTGGTTACAACTCTATGGAAACGGTTAGTTTTAAGGATATTATCTGAATATCGAGATTACAAATAAGATGTTTTGTTATCATTTTGATGAAATGCCCATTTTGGGATACGTTCATTTTAAAAACCGTTTGGTACAAACATATCTATTTGGGTATATTACTAAATGTCAATAAAAACAATACTTTTTCCAAATTGTTTATTTTTTGGATGAGGCCTTTCGAAACCAAAGGTTTCATCATCAGGCGACTCCACAAATAAACAATTTTTTCAAAAGACCTCGTCCAAAAAATAAACAATTTGGAATAAGTATTGTTTTCATAAACATGTAGTGATATTTAAAGAGTTTTCCAATTGCTCCAAGAGTCTTCAATATCTATTTGTGTCATACAACTTTTAGAGCACATTTTGTTATGTTTAAAATGTAAAGAATTATTTTAGTTTCCTTCACTTTTTAAAAATATTTGATATAAATACTGAATTTAGAAGTGTGAAATTTATTAGGAAATGCGCTATCCTGCCAGTCCAAGTGACTTAATGTTTTTCACACAGGGTATTGATCGCATGAGTCTGCTACAGGATGTCCTGAAAGAAATGGCAACCAATCCACAAGCTCAGAGACTTTACTTGGAGTTGAGCGATCAGCTAGAGTCGATGGGCTCGTAGTTTTCTCGTCCCACTTGTATTCATATAGTCATTATTCTATTGTGATATTACTATAACTTTAGTTCTTAGTACATTTAGCTTATAAGTCAACTCTGCTGCCGATACCTTAAGTGATTTCATTGTATTAGATAAATAAAAGTGATAAGTGTATTGTAAAATTGTACATCATAATTTTTGATATTTTTCTACAATTTTTGTATAGGCTAATTTTGTAATTATTTAGGGATGAAAATTTATATTGCCAAAGAGGCAGTATCTGTAATTTGTATTATTACTCTTAAGGCAAGATAGTATAAATTATGTTTTAAGATTTTTCTTGTAGATTTCCATCTTATCTTTATTTGGTTACATTTAATGGAACCAGATATATAGTGATTGATGTAATCATATCACAGTTTTAAAGGAGCTCTCAAATAAAAGAGTTAATAGCCTAAACTTGAGAAGTCAGGGAGTAATATTTATTTAATATTTATATCAATTGGATGATTTTTAAATAAGTATGTGATAATTTCATGAATTTTGTGTTATTAGTACTGTGCCTGTAGGTGTCTTGAAGATAGTTTTCTTTAGCAAAACATATTTTGGATTAATGACAGCTCATCGTCAGTTTCTTGAAGTTCACAGTTTTTTAAAATATTAAAAATGCTCACTTGTGTGCATAGGAAAACCCTTCATGAATAAATAATACAGTCGGACACAATGTTGCAATGGTCTCTCTAAGAGAGTACAGTAAATCTACATCACTCAACAACAATAGCTATTAATAATATAATAATTGTAAACTATAGCCTACATAATAATTAATATTTTACTAAGTATAATTTATTTTTTGAACGTATGTTTAGAAAATATTTTGAAACCACTATTTTTGGGCTTCAAGTGACATTGAGAAAAATGTTCATAAAGACACTTGCAGGCTGATTGAACAACACAATTTCATGGTAAGAGAGAAAATTCGGATAATAATGTATTTTTACATGTATTTTAACCCAAGAAGTGGCAATCAGAATTTCCTTTATTTTGAAATGTTAAAATCAGATTATTGTAAAATTAGTAACAACATTTTGTAATTAATTCCACAATATATAAAAGTTTTGAAATTTATTTTGTTCCACAGAAACACTTTGTTTATTGAAGTGCTCATAATAGTTTTTACCATGTCGGTTTTATGTAATTGGCAGGTTTTAATATTACCAGAAATGTCACTTTTACTAGAAACATTTGTAGAAAATCTTAAATTATGTATAATATTATATATACTTACCTTGTGTTTACATAGAAAACAATAAGCTAAAAAAATTCTTTTTGTGCGAATTCTTACTAGTTTCAAAAATAAATTGGATTGAAAATTCGTATTTGATTTTTAGCTCAAAAAAAGTATTAACTTGTAATATTTTTCAACCATAAGAATATTGCAAAACAAAATTTGAAACATTATCTATTTTATCAATGCCTTACTCTAAGTATCAAGAAAGTCTTGGTTGATGTGGTTTTTCTAAAATCTGCTGGAATCATGGAAATTGGTGCTTTACAGCATGGTACTTTATCAGCACTATAGTAGTTGATGATTAATGGGAATGTGTGTATATATAAATATAAAACAGGACTGAAAAGTGTATTTATACAGTATATTTACGGTTGATGTAAATATATACAAGGGCTATTCAGTAAGTAAGGAGTGTTTTGGGATTTAAAAACCCAAGTACAAGAAAAACATTTTATTATATACATGTGAAAGAGGGACTAAAATACGACTTTTCTACCATAATCACAATACAAATTCAGGCACTTGTTATTGCGGTGGACAAGTTATGAAATTTCTGTGTCATAAAATTCTGACACCTGTTCAGCTCCTCGTCGTTGTCATAATGCTGTGTTGTTAGTTAGGTCTTCATTTTCGGGTACAAGTGAAAATCACTTGAAGCAAGATCAGGACAGTAAGGGAGATGAGGAAAAATATCCAGTTGAACGAGTTCAGGAGTTCTTTCGTCCGGTTTGCTGTGTGAGGTCGTACATTGTCGTGCAAAAGCACAAAACTCGTGGTAGCCTAGCTTCTGTGTAACAATTTAAATCAATAAAGTTCGTGAATCTTCTGGGAAACATAGGGAAAGCTCAGTTATTGTGAAACGATGGTTTTCACAAAGCTTTTCGTCAACTTTGGCGACCGTATTGGCAGTCACAATGCTGAGACGTCCACTCTTCTTTTGAACGTTTATTCTGCCGTGGAAACGTTCTGGTGCGTGGAAACGTTCCTTACTTCCTCAATAGCCTTTGTATAAAACAATATGTTTTCACACTTCAAATTGGATGATGCAACAACCTACTAAATGGCTGCTTTTGAAACGGCTGTTTTTACTACGGAACGACAATAATTACAAAAATATTCAAATGACATTACTGATTCTAAGCTTTAGTTTAGTATAAATAATATTAATAAAAAGAGTTTTATATATCATGTGTACAAATTAAATAATAATTCGTCTACTGTTTTTTATAAGTTATAATTTCAAAAATCTGTTGCATACAAATTATGTTCTGCATAAAACATTAAATTTACCATAGTTGCTATATAAATTAAACTTTTCAGTTTTACCGTTCCGAAGTTTCCTAAAAAAATAATAACATCTGTGGAATTATTCAAAGTTACTGAATTTTGTTGAATTCTTGTAGTTTTTATTTTACTACGTGTAGGCTAACAAATAATGGTCAGTTATGTTTTGTATATGAAAATGAAATTTCTTAATCTCATCTTGTCATTGATATATACTATGTTAGGGTGTAAAGTAGCCTTAAACATAAATCTTAAGTTAAAGTAAAACAGTACAGGATCTTCCAAAATCCGAGAGCTGCCACCTCATAAACAACTAAAAACATCAGAAATACTATGGTTGCCACTTCTATGTTAGGGTTATTGTGTTAAAAATAAATTCTAAACTGTCAGTAACCTATAACTGTTCATTAATATATTTTTACGTTATAAATTATAGTCTGCAAATATGCAGATCAAAGCTTTATAGTCAGTATGTATTTTGTTTTGTCTGTCAAAACTAATATTTAGGGTAACTCCATGGATACATTTATGTCCTACATAATTCCTACTTTAGAGTCTAGTTGAATTAGTAATGTAGATTAACATTAAGTAATGTAATATTAACATATATTATGTAGTAGAACACTGCCAATTTCAACTCTCTATTTTGATTAATCTTTGAAAATGTGTTGTAATTCAGTAACTACATGGTGTTAATTGTTAGTGTTAAAATATGTATATTTATTTTAGAAGAAGCTGAAAAATAATAATATATAGACTGTATAATTTCGTGTTGTTTTTGCCAGATTTCTTTGGAGACCGAAACATCTGAAATACATTAAAGTATTTAGTTGGCAAAGGCCTACTTTCTGGCATATAAATATATTAACCTTTAAAACGCAAATTAAAATTATTACGTCAAATGCTAAGATATATTTTTTTTAATGATCAATTTGATGCAACATTTTATTTTGGTTTCCTCAGTATTACCTATACAAGAAAATAAATCCAATTGTATTAATTTATATTTTTATATGCAATGAAATTGGGAATAAGCTGCATTACAGGATAGTGCACAAACGGAACACTACATAATAGGTTACATTATTTTTACATAGGTTATTTATAATGAATAAATTGTTACTTAAATTTCTGCATAATTAGTACACAAAAATAAATAAGAATGGTAAACTTTTGAATAAATATTTACATGTTTTGTCCATTTTAAATGCCAATCAAATTCTAAAGAGAGAAAATACAGTTATAATGTCATTTGATAGCAAATACTCTGTTGGTTATGATTTTATTCCTATGCTTATAGTCCAACATTTTTTTAAACATTTAATTGACTTGATAAATTCATCTTTTGTAAGCAATATTATAATGTTATTTCAACAGTATTAGGGTCATTGATGTAATCAATTACATAATATAGAACAAAATTTTGTTAAATTTAAGCAATTTATTGTTAAGGACTTCTGTTATCCTCAATACTATACTCGGTTGAAGAATATGTTAAAAAATTTAAATATACAATAGCAGATTTAAATTTTTTAAGTTGTACTCTTTAATTTTAGAGGAATTGATACCAAAAGTTTGTTGTACAATTGTGAATAAAAATTATTTGGATTTGAATAGCTGAACTTTTGTATGTAAAATAGCATCTGACGACAGCCATGTGTTTGAGGACTGTTTTGAATGTGCATAATTTGTGCAACAAAATGTTAAAGAAATTAATGATTCTATAAATCTAAGATGTAGCTAATGTTCTATCGAGCAAATTCAGTGAGATCTATATATGTCCATGTGTGCCTCAATATAAGTCCAGTGCCAGAACATATTTCTGGCAGTGGATGGCTCTCGACTTCGGAATAAAGGACAGAGTAAAGGTTGGACCTGACGAAAACACTCCCATATTGGACTCGTAAACGGCCGCCATTTTGTATTGGATAAATGTTTTAGGAATCACTCAAAGTGCACTATTATATCTAATAGAGTGATTCCTAAAACGTTTATCTGATACAAAATGGTGGACATTTAAGGTTTAATATTGATCTTATTTCAACAGCCGCCATTTTGTAATTAATAAAAGTTTCATTGTTCGTAGCGTTATGTTCTGATGATGAATACCTCGCATAAAATAAAATGCATATAGACCTAGGTTTTCAATTAAGATAACTGTGTGCAAAGTTTGTAAATTTATCTGCTATGTTTAATAAAATATTAAGGTGTTTCCATACTTTTTACATGCTCTGTATAATTTCCGTATAGTTTTGCAAAATAAAAAGTAAATCATTCATATGCATGTTAAAAAGTAATAGTCCCAGAATAGATCTCTGAGGTACTCCTGATTTACTAACCTAACACTAGAATACCATTTATAGCAGCTATCAAATTTTCAGCTTTTGCAAAGCTTGATAAATAGGTGAGAGTGCGACAGTGTCAAAGGCCTTTTAGAGGTCAAAATATTTAGCAGCCTTAATAAGGTTTTTTAACAAGGCTATCTAAGCAGTCGCGTATACAGTCAGATACAGCATTACAAGTAGTGTTATTTTTCTGAATCCAAACTTAACTGTGAAAGATTACTAGATTCTGAGTACGTAATGATTTGCTTACTTATTAATGTCTCAAAGTCAGTGCGTGTGAATCAGGGCAATTACAATACATCTTCTTTTCATCTTTATAATTTTAGTCACTGAATTTGCTAGGGAACTTGTGTGGGTCTATCAATTCATTTGTTGATAATTTAAGTTAATACTTCAGATGTAAAATGACTACATTATTGTTTAAGTCAAAAACATACAGACAACTACTACTTTCTTACATAGCGGCATTTTGAACCTCCTGAAGCCTGGTATATGTGAAAAAGAAAATTTCACAGTGATGTTTTTGCAACACATAGTGTATCATCTACTGTTGTAATATAATGTTAAATTTTAAAATAATTAGACTTCTAGTAGCATTCAAACTTCTAATTATTTATTGTTTAAGTTCATTTACAGTTCTTTATGTATTTTATAAGTAAAGGAATATGTTTGAGGAGTCCTTCAACATTTTTTTGTAACATTGGAAAATGTTTGCCCCTTGGCTTGCAACTCATACTCGATAAGAGGTGACAACAGTAGTGATTGCTTAAAGTCAATAACGTAAATTAGCATTTAAGTCTTTCTTTTTCTTTTTAAAATGCTTTATTGTCATTGCATACATAAGAGTATAATATACCTTGCCTTCAATCCTTACATCCGTACTTCTGGTGGTGGTTACTGCGTAAGGATTGGTATGTTGGCTGTAATAGACAACTCTGTTGAAGGAAGGTGTTATCTACATGTATTGTAGCTAGATAGTTATTATACATTAGTTTAACACTGTTGTGGTTAATGTAATACTGTCATTATTCAACTACTGCAGTTTTTTCTACAGTATTTAAGTGTTATTTAGTTTTGAAAAGATTTTCACATGAGTTTTATTTCAATTTGAAAACTTTAAAAATCTAGAATTGTTATATCTGCCCGTTGGTTCTATAATGTGCAAATATCTTTTCTGTAGTCTGTAGGACCAGGATCAACATAAAACGTAGTTTTCAGATCACCTTAATATGCATTTACTTGCTTTGGAATTTGTCACAATGAATTTGATGAAGATTTAATACTGTTACTTACAGTAGAAATATATCACCATTCCCATTATTATGTCTGCTCTTCAATTCTATTAAATTGTAATAATAATTTGTAATGAATGGAAGGCACTAGTAAATTACTAGAAATGTTAAGTTATAATTATATAAATATCTAGTCAGTAAACAATATTTTTGTTCATGTAATGCGTTAATTTTATTTGTTTATTTGGCATTCAACGGCAGCGTGTTTTTTATATAAAAGGAGAAGTAAACGGTTCATTTTAAACGGAAAGTAAAAGTCTAACTAAAATGACAATGACATTTTTTTATAGAAGAATAATATAACACATTCATCGTAGCATTTTCATAAATCGCCCAGCTTTGTGGTGTATGTAATATGGGTCTGTACTTGTAGAAATGCTACAAAATATTGTGCGCCACGTTGGGTGCACGATAGTAGAGCGTCAAAGCCAAATCTCAAATCCACCAAATATTCAATAAAGATTCTGATTCGGCCGAACCGAATGTGTAGAGGCCCGCCATGTCATTAATTATTAGGTGATTGGCTCTACACATATAACAAATCGCTAAAACGTGTTTTGTTAAACTTTGTATTTAAAAAAATCGTAAATAGATAACTTAATTAACAAATTGTCCCTTTTTTGTAAATACTATTTTGCTTGCAGTTCTGTATTTGTGTACATGCTTAGCTGCAAGTCTGCTGCGGACGGCAGCTGTCGGCAGTATGCAATTTACTGATCTCTAAAACCTTTAGTATTGTTAAAAAGTATTATTGGTAGTGTGGCTGAACCTCTGGCAGTGTCTATTAATCATCTGCTTCATGACGGTATTTTCCCTGAGCAACTCAAGATTTCACGAGTATGTCCAATTTTTAAAAGGGGTCCTAAGGACCAACCTCAAAGCTACCGCCCAATTTCTGTAATTCCTGTATTGGGTAAGCTAATTGAATCATTGGTTTGTAAGCAAATTACTACTTTCTGGGAAAGTAATAACCTTCTGGAACCTTCACAATTTGGGTTTAGAAAGGATAAATCAACTTTTAATGCTCTAGATCAATTAGTTAGACAAATTCACTCAGCTTTCGAGAGCAAGGGCTTTGCTCGGGCTACTTTTTGTGACTTGAGCAGGGCCTTTGATTGTGTTGATAGTAAAATTCTTATATCTAAACTAAAACATTACGGATTTTCTGGGCCTAATCTAAATTTTTTTGAATCATATATTAACAATCGCAAGCAACTGGTCTTTAATAATGGTAAGTGGTCTAAAGAAGCCCTCGTGGAGTGGGGAGTTCCACAGGGCTCCGTCCTAGGTCCCCCACTCTTTTTAATCTATATAAATGATTTACCATTATCTCTTAACTCGAAAACCATATTATATGCAGATGATACTACACTTTTTAATGTCAGTCAAAGTGTACATGATCTGGAGCTGTTGGCAAATGATACATTAAAAAATGCATCAAACTGGTTTCATGCTAATGGGTTTTTGCTAAATAAAGACAAAACAACAAAAATGTTGTTTACTCTTAGGCATATTGCTGGGTCATTGGACGAAAGCTATTCAGACTCAGTTAAATTCTTGGGTATCAACCTTGATAGAAATTTGACATGGGCAACACATATTGATTATCTAAATAAAAGACTCTCACGAGTCATTTATCTTCTGAGTAGACTGAATGATATTGTACCACTAAATTCTATAAGAGCCGCATACTTTGCCTTTTTCCAATCTGTTTTTAGATATGGATTAGTCCTATATGGTAATTGCACCAGAATTTCCGAAATACTAGTATTACAAAAAAAGGCAATTAGGGCTCTAAAAAAGTGTGATACCAGAGAGCATTGCAAACCCCATTTCATAAATTTTCGTTTTCAGACGGTTCTAAATTTGTATATATATGACTCGGTGGTTTACATCCATAAAAATCCAAATTTGTTAAATTTTAAACATAAAATTCATGACCACAACACGCGTAATCGAAACAATGCTGAAATTGGACATTTTCGATTAAGCAAAACCCTCACCAGTCATGTTGTAGTATCTTTGAAAATTTATAACTTTCTGGAGAAAAAATATTGCTCATATCCCTTTGATATCTTTAAGAATAAGTTATATTCCTGGTTGTTGGAGAATCCGTTTTACAGTCTAGATGAATTCTTCAACACCAAAAGTATTGATTTTTTAATGTGTTTGTTACTGTTACTGACAATTTGTACTGTCATTTTTGTGATTTTTTATTTATTTTATTTAATTTACTTGTAAGACTTTATTGACTATTGTATTGACTTGGTTAACAATAAGCAATATACTATGACTTTGTCAATGATGTAATACATTTTCATGACAAATAAAATTATTATTATTATTATTATTATTATTATTATTATCTGAAAAAATAGAACATGAATGGTAGTAAAATATGACAACAATGTTTTTTCACAAGTATAACTGAAATTTAGTGCCCCAGGGATCAATTCCCAGTCCTTTGTTGATTTTGATGTATGTGAGTAAGGTTGGTTCACGAGGTGACATGTCTATCATTTTCAGGGCTTCTTCAAAAATGTAAACTTTCAATGAACTGAACAATTTATTGCATCCAACATATTTATGAAATCATTTAGAAAACAAATGTAAGAAAGCAAACTTTCTAAATTTCTGTCCAGACTGTACTGTGTTGACGAGATAATCCAACTGTTATGATTGATGACATTATTCTTGAACAGGCTGAATCCGTGAAGTTTCTATGAAATATATCTTGATTGATCAAGGTCATGTAGATAACGTTTGCATAAGGATGTACTCATATTTTTTGTCCTGAAGAGTCTTTCGAAATGTTGAAGTCAGATCCTTCTTATTGCTTATTATGGTCTCATGATATATCCTGCCTAGCCTATGGGATAGCGTTATGTGCAAGCTGCTCGAAGACTGAATTTATGACATTGTTCAAACTTGAAAAAGCAGTTAGAATAATTTCAAATCTAAATTACACAGAGTTGTGCAAACCAGCTTCCATCGAGTTGAAGTTGTTTACATCTACATATTGGAGACCATACCTTATAAAAACTGTATTAGAAAATCAGTTGAGGGCCAAAATTTTACTGCTCAATCGAAGAGTAAACCACAACAGATAATTTCGATAGGCTTATTAACTTTGGCTAATTGGACAAGCAGAATTAATATTTTGGTTACGATAAGGATGACGCCTCTATTAATAGTAGGAACTACATTGAAATCAATGCAAATGTTGAGTTTAGCTCCATTTTACCTTCCGTTTAGTGCAGTGTATATGGAATCTGACACTGTCACAGCCTTGACGTCTGCAATCTGTCACCTGTCTAAAGAGATCCAAAAAAGGGTTCATGACAAAGATTTTCAAAACAAACTTTTTGCATCGTTTCGACAATAGAGACACCTAGACTACAAAAGAGGTCTGTTTGGTTACCCAGCAGCCATCTAGTGCAATTTAGATGAAGAGGTGTTCTCATTATCTCATCTGGTACACAACTTCTCATCGGGTGTAACAATTGCTCACTTAAATTGAATTGTTAAATACACAGCAGAATAAAATGATCCCATTTTGGCAGGTCACTCAGAAACATCTACTGTATTTAGTGGGCTAACAAAGCACATAAAATATTATCTTATTGAATCAGTGAGTTGGTCTCTTTTATCATCTATAAAAAGTGTTTTAGCAGTATTAGTAGAGGAAACTGCAGATGTTGCAAATAAAGCGTAATTTTAAATTATTTTTCTAAATTATTAAAATTTCTTTTCTGTTTTTGAAGGGAAGTTCAAGAACAAAACAGGGGAGGATTTTTTTCTCTCTTAGGATAAGAAGCTTATGAATTGCAATTAGTCCTATAAGAACCTTAGCGCTGCTTCCGGAGTGACAGGATATTCAGGATGGGTCAGGTTGAGGGTAAGGGTCACCTCCTATCAAGATCCATGAGGAAAAATTAGGGCACTAATCTCAAAGTCACATCCCTCCCCGGAAGAAGAGGAGGCCAGCTCTGAACCAGCCTCTCCAGTCAAAGCAGGCAGGGGTTGGCACACCCTTGTTGAGGCTAGCAAGAACCTCTGATAGTTAGGGAACGAACCCCACCAAACACCAACAGTCATCTCCCACAGTAGATTAGACTTATCGAATTACCCTTGCACCCCAGAATCTCGACATTTGCGGTTAGTGATGTGCCGGCCCTGGACATCCATAAGGTTGCACAGATTTAAGTGACATCGGTTTTTGTTGTGCCCAGTTTGGTTCAACTGAAAGGTATAAACCAGCCTAAAGTGAACCCTTGCTGGGTAACAGGGAAGTTACATTATAGTGTATTATAGGAAAAAGCACTCAACATAATATTGCAAAACTTAGAGATGATTTCTACACCAAGAGTATTATGCAGTAAAATAATGGATATGAGACCACCCAGAAATTAAAAAAAAAAACAAATATAAGAGAGTGTATTGAGAAGTTGTTGACAATCTTATGGACATTTTTAGTTGTGTTTGTGAATTATTCGAAGTCGTATTTCTTGCAACTCCTTACCATAACTTCTCAGAACACAAGGTATCATTTCCAAAAATCGCTTATAAGAGCCTGGGACATTCTTTAACCACTTAAGAAATTAACTATAAGTATTCTATTCAATATGTTTTATCAATGTTTTTCCTTATACCCCAAGGAGTACCTACAAAATTAATTTACGTTAAAAATTAACCAATCACACGCCCGTCGAAGTACGTGATAGTCTAAGGTATTTATTTAAGCGTGGATTCACATTTAAAAAACCATCAAGACAGGCAAAAAATAAAAAAGCAATAAGGAAATGCATAGCAACTCATACCTCATCGGCGCACAAAACGCTTTACGAAAGCCCAGTGTGTACCCGATTGGGTACACAACGGTAGTTGTGAAGAATCACATGTATCCGATGCAGTACATGTCGTTGTGAACGTGTTAAAAAATTATATATTTGGTGAATTTTTGAAAAAATTCTAATCCATGGTAACAATTTTGTACTGTTTGTGGTTTTTATATAACAAATTTTTTTTTTCATAAAATATTTATAACACTGTATATTTTCTGAAACTAGAAAAAAATTAGAAAATATTGGCTTTCACATTTTGAAACTCATCACTTTACCTGTATCATTCTTTTTCAGAAACAGTCCCCCTCTTTGTAAAAAAGTAAATCACAAAAAATTTTCCAGGGTAAAAAATTGTTTTCGTAATATAAAATGTTTTATATATTATAATAATAAATAATTTTTTAATGAGTTCAAAAAAATACCTTGCAAAATGCCTGAAAATGGCCTGCCACTCCTAAGTCTGATTCTCCTTAAATCAGTTAAAAACAATTTCTTCTGCAATTTTATGCGAGAGAGAGCCTTCTTTTTCCAATTGAGAGAATTTGCACTCAATTAAAAATTAAAGTAAACGGAGTATAAAACAGATATAAAATATTGATATTTTGCTACGAGACTCAACTTCATTTATATTTTTCCATATTGAATAAAGGTAACAACTCGTATTAAAGAAGTTTTTACTTGGAAATTCCTACTGAAAAATGTAAATTTTGTTTATATTATTTTTTCTTTTTCTATGATTTATAAGGAATCAGAAAAACACAACATACGGCATAATATCTCTTTTTATCACTATGGAAAAAATATTTGAAGCAGAGCATGCATACCTACTTTTTGGGCAGCGATGATGTCTTTGTGATAATTTGTTATAGTTTTATCTTGTGATAACAAATATGGCATTTTCTGTTTTCTGTTAGTAGTTTACTAACAAAATATATGATATTGTTCGCTGAGTTCTTTTTGTTACAAGCTGGGCATTGTGCACTGATCTTATTGATATTTAATTCTTTACATCAAACAAGGAGCATCTGCTGTTTAAACATTTTATAAGAAATTAAATCATTAGATCATCCAAATGATTAAGTAGTCACATCTGAGGTTATACAAATTGAGTTTTGCTGTTTTCTTTCTCTCATTATTGTGTTTTAAGAAATTTACCTGCTATTTACTAGTAATATATCTTATTACCAATTAATGAGTTAAGGTATTGTAAACTGGTATATATAGTAAAGGTGTGTTTAGTATTTATTATAACTTTAGAAAGATATTTTATGTACAAATTAACTTAATTTTGTAATATTTTGAAAACTGTATAATAAACAATATTTATGCTTATTAATGTGTATCATTAATTGTAATTCCTTCATTAATTATTCATTAACAAGCACACACCTGGGATACTGTAGTTTGTTTAATAGACAGTATATATCTGTAACAAATTTTAATGATAAACCCATTGTTAAAATGAAGCAGTCAAAATTTATTTAATTTTAATAGTAAAACAGTCTATGAGGAGCATATTACATCATAACTTAGACTTTTTTTATTGATTTATTCTTTTAGATACATAGAAAGTATGTTTTGCACATGTATTACTTGTACATGTATTAATTGCACATGTAAACTATACAAACCTTCATCATCAAATCATTTTATAAAAAATAGTTAAATAATATTTTTGACATACGCAATATTTTTTAATACAGCATTCTCCATGCACATGGAATAAATATGTAATGAAAAAAAAAATACTTATAAGTAACTCGATTGCTTGGTGTAAAAGGAACCTGAACACAACATATCATGATGATTAATTAATATTGTATAATAATCTGTATTTATAGATTTTACAAGTTAGTGAAAATGTTAAAAACCCGGTCACACAATATTTTGACCTGCCTTAGTTATATCTTTCTGAAACAGAAATATGCCCTGTGCCCTGATACAGCTCTTCCACAGTTAAACCATATCTAAAAATAGACTGGAAGTATGTAAAAAAATACACTGTCCTGTCATAGCTGTGGGGATCTGCATTTTATGAGGTAGTCTATGTAACTTAAGACAATCTAGGACTTAAATAATCTATATGTGGCTCCAACATAACTGGCAGTCTATGTGCCCAAACATTTTACTAAATTTTTTTGTGATTTAGTTTTGTATAAACATCATACTGGTTTAGATCAACCCTGACTCACTCCCCTGTCATGTTTCGAAATAATCTGCACTATCTCATAAATTTAACTTTAACATAAACTTGACCATCAAGTAGTTTTAAATATTTTGTTGGTCAAAATAGGCCTTCTGACTCAGTCAGAAGAAGTAGGTAGATTTTGCGACATATATAAATTTATTCTTATAGTAATTACGGTTATCAATATTTCTATAACTGTTTGAAATATAAACGTATTGTTTGCAACAAAAAGTTAGTGAAACGTTATAAGCATTATAGAAGACTTATTTTCTCTTGGTTTATAAATAACTGATTTGTTGTTTTTTTTATGTTGAATGGCTGCCATAGTGAATTGAGGTGGCAAACAAAGTGGCCAATAAATGAAGGCAAGATATTATTTATAAGATCAATTTTCGTACCAAGTTCCGTACCAAGGATCAATCCACTATTCAAAAACGTATTGTGCCCTGAACATCATGGATTCACTTCGGGAAGATCGACGGTTAGTAACCTTGTGATTATCCAAGAGGAAATCCGTTAGAGCTTTTGCGGATAGAAGTCAGCTGGACGTTGTCTATGTCGATTTTCTCCAAGGCCTTTGACAGGGTGAGCCATAAGCATCTGATTGCCAAATTGGAAGCCTATGGAGTAATTGGCCCCTTGTTGAGATGGTTCGCCAGCTACCTGTGTGGTCGGAGGCTGATGGTCAAGTATCTCGGTTCACTTTCTCGTGAGTTTATTGCAACATCAGGAGTGCCTCAGGGGTCACACCTAGGACCTTTGCTTTTTGTATTGTTCATTAACGACATTGGCAAAAAGATGAAGACAAAACACCTTCTGTTTGCCAACGATGTCAAGATCTTCCATCACATCAGAGCCCAAAGTGAATGCGCAAATCTCCAGAGAGATCTGACGGCTGTCGAGGAATGGTGTCAGCAAAACAGCATGAAGATTAACATCGACAAATGTTTCAGTCGTTACTTATTACAAAATAAAGAACCCGATTAACCATGACTATTCCTTGGGGAGGAAAGTATTGGTTCGTCGTGCTGACGTCAAGGATCTTGGGGTGGTTTTTACCTACGATTTAAGATCAACACACCATGTTAATAGTATTTGTTTGAGGGCTTCAAGATCGCTGGGCTGTTGAGTCGAACCTCCAGATTTAAGACTGACTTGCGGACTTTGAAGGTGTTGTATTGTGCCAACGTCAGACCCATCCTTGAGTACTGTAGCGTGGTGTGGACACCCAACCAAGTGGGCCTTGTGAAGCAGATGGAGAACATCCAAAACAGATTCCTGCGGCTTGTTGGGTGTCGATTGGGGATTTCCCTTTGGGCTTGTCCCCTTAACGAAATAAAAGGGCTGCTGGGTCTTCACATCCCTTCAGTGCAGGAGGAACTCTCAGGATGCACTGTTCCTATACGGGGTCATTACAGGACTGGTAGATTGTCCAGCCATCCTTGGCCACATAGGATTACGCTGCTTCAGTGGAACTAGGTCTAGGGATTTATTCGAGAGAAGAAGTCTGAGCAGTAATTACGAATGCCACAGCACGATGAACAGAGTCCAAATCCTAGGAAATAAAATCGCTCCGCACTTGGACTTTTTTATGGCGACCAGAGGTTCATTCAGAAAGGAGCTCAATAATGTTCTATGTAATGAAAACATTGCCTCTTTGACCTAACAGGAGTTAAAACACCTTACTATTGTTATATAATTTATTGGGGTTAATGTTAATATTTAAGTTGTTGTTTTATTTAATGTTTACGCTTATATGTAATTATTGTTATGTTATATTAATATATATATATATATATTATAGTTATTGTTTATTATGTTATTATATTTATATATTGTTTATATTGTTGTGTTATTGTTGTTGTTATTCTTATTTTTTCACTATATTTCATTTGCTGTTAAATAAATTGTATAGTAACTGATTGGTTGAGACAAAACTTATAAGTTTATTGAATATATTATTGGTCTATTATGACCAGTTAATTATATGCTTGAGCATTTTGTCAGAACCGAAGTTTTCTATTGAAGCAGCGATCATTTTTGCGCATAGAGTGTCAGATCAATGTATATTAATATCAATGTACGAGGGGTATTAGAAAAATAAGGTTCCTTTTGCCGCCGAGACAGAATGCGATATGATGGGAGAAATCTGGCGACACAGTCTTACTCATCAGCTGTCCCTCTCTCTATCCATACCACTCGCGCCTCGCTACGTCCAAAAGTGCCGGCCTAGCTGCCTTCGAAGATGGAGCTCTTTATCGTTGTTACCGCCAGATGCGAAATTCGTGCTGTGGTACGTTTTTTAAATGCAAAAACAGATTTCACCTATTGAAATTCATCGTCAGTTAATCGAAGATTATGGGAAAAACTGCATATCTGTTCAACACGTTCGGAAATGATGTAGAGAATTCAGTGAAGGCCGCATGGAAATTCACGATGAAAACCGAAGTGGACGGCCTTCAGTTTCGTCTTTTGGGACAGGAGGGGCCTGCTTTTGATCGACTTTTGCCCTGATGGAACAACATTAAACTCTGACAGATATTGCGACACATTAAGAAAACTGAGACGCGCGATCCAGAACCGCCGGAGAGGAATATTTTCCAGTGGCGTGAGGACGTTCTCCGTGACAACGCTCGACCTCATGTCTCACGTCAAACTCAAGAACTGCTGACAAAGTTTGGCTGGACTCCTACCGATGATGAAGTCAAGGAAGAGATTTACTCGATTCCTCAAACGATTGGCGGCAGAATTCTGCAACATGGGGATAGAAAAGTTGCAGCATCGTCTACAACAGTGTTTGGACAGAAACGGTGATTATGTGGAAAAATAGCTTAACTTTTAAGTTTTAAAATTGATGTATAAAACTATGTAGAAATATAGAGCTGTCTATTTAAAAAAATCATGGGAACCTTATTTTTCTAATACCCCTCGTATTTCTTTTTTTATTGTAAATTGTAGGCTGGTAAGTTTTTATATTTATTATTTGTATGTTTAAGTTATTTAGATTAAGATATTGAAATTGCATAATGGATTTGCCGTTGGAAGTGAAAAAAATTAAAAAAAAAACTCATATATATATATATATATATATATTATATATATATATATATATATGTGTGTGTGTGTGTAGTGTGTGCTCCAAATTTTATGCACACTGAAGGGATCTTGGAAACTATTAAGAGATACAGCAAAACAAAGATTAACACTAGACAAAGTTGGCACAATATCAAGATCAACAAATAAATGGGGTTAAGTTAATTATTTGTAGCATTGTTCACTCACTGCTCTCAAAAATCTGCTTTTACTCAAATTTTTCAAACTTTCATAGCTCTCTTATTAGCACCTGTAATGGAAAGTTTTTACATGAAAACGCAAGGTCATTTTCCAACAGCTAGCTTATTTTCATTTGTTTAATCGTTACTCTATGTCTTTTTGTTTACTACATACTCTTTGATATCTCCTTGCTCGTTCCGATAAGGGTTGAACCAATTGAATGTGGTTACGTAATAGGTTATATGGTTAGTGTAGTAGTCGGTTTTACGGAGTGATAGGTTTCTTATTTATTTATTTATTTCCAACGGACAAACTCCATTTTTACTATTCAAGATCCATAATTTAAGATCAAAAATTACACTTAACCTAAACCAAAAAATTACACGTACCTCAACAAAAAACATGTGAATGACTGAAAGGAAATATTACATAATTACTCTAATGCAAAGAGCATGATATAATGCTAGAATAAAAACGTAATTAAATGTTTTTAAAAACTATAACAATACCATAATGAAAGAACGCAACAATAAATAAACTATAACAATAAAATAACATAATAACAGAAATTACTTAATAACAGTAACAACAAAAAAAACATAATAAACTTATAAAATAATATAACATGGATATGTCGTAACAGTGTTTTCAAAACAGCAGACAGTAAAAATAAACTATGGTAAATAGACAAACTATGACAGACACAATAAACCGAGAAAATGAACAAACATATACATTAAGTGGAGAGGCCATTTACGTGGCAGCACATGCACCTTTCACTTTCCACTCAATGATCTCACGCCATCGGGAACAGGTCGACAGATATAGCAGGTTGTTGCCGGCCCGCTCCTGCATGCGAGCCACCGTGCAGTTTTTGCTGCATAGTTTTGTGCCATAGTGTTGCCTGATGAAGAGGTCATTGGAACGAGTGCCTGGAATGGTGTCTTGAAATTGAGGAGTTTAGAAGGACGTCCGGGGCAAACCATCTCCCGTTCACACCAACTTATGGAGAACACTAAGCTTCGGCTACAGTCCTGCGAGTATCAAGATGTTCCAGTTTTATGTCTGGCGTAACATATCATCAATTGGGTACTTGTTGGTATTGGTATCCATTTCTGACAACCCAACCAAACGGAATGAAACGACGCTTAAACTCGTTCAGGAATCATCACAAAGGTACTTTTGTGTGGATTCCAAACAGTCCTATCCATATTCCAGAATCTGGCGTACCAGGCAACAGTATATTGACCTCAGTTGGCTAACCATATTTGTTTATATGTTTAGAATAGACGGGAGATAAAACCAAGCATTCAGTTTGCCTTCGAGCAAATATTATGAACGTGATCCTCAGGGCTAAAATTTCTGTGTCAGAGTAAATCCCCAAATCTCTCACTTCATTTACTCTAGCGATGGTTTCTCCTTGCAACAAGTAATTGTATATTATAGGCTAAGTGCAACGGATAAAATGATATGGCTTGACATTTCTTGGCGTTTAGTGACATTTTGTTTATTAAGCACCATTCAAATACGCCATGCAGACTAACTTGAAGTGATTCACAATCCCGCAACATGAGTAATCTGTGAGTAAACTTGACATCGGTCCGCAAACAATGATGCAATCACTGTTGATACTCCAAGAATGAACGTTTATAAAAGTGCAAGAGATAAGTTCCATGAAGAGCCCCTGGGGAACAACCGGAAAGTGAGATAAACTCAGAGGATATTGAGCCAGCAAACTTCCACTGCAAAAGCCTGCGCTCAGAAAGGTTAACCTCGACAGCCAACACGAACTGAATGTCATCGAAACCCAAGCGCAGCAGATTTCTTGAGTAATAAGGGCATGGTCAACAGAGACAAATGTCATGGAAAAGTCCTAAATATATTGTTATTCCCAGCTGTTTGCCATTAGCAAAAGCATTCCGCACCTGAGTCAGGAGTAACATTAAGTTTGATAGATCCCGACCTTCCTGTGAGAAACCGTGTTGCTGAGGACAGGATAACTGACAAATCCTAAATCTTATTTCGATCAAAGAAATTAGATCCTCAAAAACTTGGATAACGCTGGAGAGAAAGGAAATGGGCCTGTAATTTGAGGTGATGTCATAGGTCCTGAGATTTATGAATGGGGACCACGTAGGCCGCTTTGAACGCCTCAGGAAAATTCCCATCGCAAGTGAAGTATTAAATAATTGTGGCAAACTTGAATGGCCAAAAGATGCTTCCTGCTGTCCTTTGAGTACCCCCGTGGTGGAATCCCATCAGGGCCCCCCAGCCCTTTTTGTCATCGAGTGTTTCTAAGCTTCTCCAATACTCTTCAGGGTGAACTCCAAAAGCAACTCCGTCACCGAGATGGTAATCATCCGCTTGGAACAAAGACCGTCCCGTAGGCTTCGAGAAAACCGAGGAGAAAGAAGTCCTTGAATGCTTCACACATCGCAAGAGGCTCCTCAGCAACGACTCCATTGTGAACAACTGAGAGGGCACAGACGAAGATTTTCCTTGTGGAATTGACATGAACTCCAAAATAAACGGAAATGTTGGGGATTCCAGCTTCCACCCTTTTTCGTTATATGCTGGCGATAATCACCCAGCAGCCAAGACCCTACAAACCTTGCTCTAATATTAGCTGAAGTCTGGAATAATAGATGCGACGGAAAGTTTTGATATTTTTTATGTAAACATTTTTTTTGTTATTATTAAGTTTTTTACAAATAAGGTGAAAAACCATTTAGGAAACGGAGAGTAGCCAATTCTTCTTACCGGCGAGTTAGCCTTTACTAATTGAAACGTAGAGATAAGAATTTTGTTGCCCTGTTAAGGTCTGATGTTTGGACAGTATTGCATGAAAGTCAGTATGTTTAACAACGAGCGATGAACATCATAATGTTTACACACCTTTCAGATCATATATGTGTCTATTTGAATAAATGAATTGGTTTGATAATGTACGGTAGTTGGATCTCAAAGGATAGGTTGGGTGGTGTCCTCTCCTCAACCGCCGCAGGTAAAACTCAGAATCAGGTCCAACATGACGTCTCTCTCTGCTGTTTATAGATTTTGATTGATTAGTAAAGCGAAACAAGTCCATCAGGTGACCGTATCCACTCTTGAACGCTGGGGAATGCTACCAGTTTTGACAACCCATTCCAATCAATCCCGGGAAGTTGAAATCACCCACGACAAACCACCTCCCATCGAATCTTCGCCCCGTTGACATAGTGCCTCTATTGGACTGTAACAAACTATTGTATCTGGAGGGAGGCTGCTGAGGAGGGATGTAAACAAGCTACTAGGAAGCCTTGAGGTGTATTTGCAAGGGCTTAAGCTCAATAAGAAGGTCTCAATATCATTGATTTCAGAGTAGAGCTGAGATTGATTGAAAGCATCCCTGATGGCCACCATTACACCACCCTTACCAGACTTATAGCTGCTCAGTTGATACCTAATCACATCTATACATGAGAAATTCTTAGGCAACACCTCAGCAATCAACGTCAACTGACAAGTTTGTCTCCGCCAGTATGACAACGTCCGAAGTTAGACATAAGTAATTGAAGGACTTGAAATTTCAATCCGATTTGCTTTCCCATTCCCATTCACATTTTTGAAATAGTAAAAAAAAGTATGACCGTTGATGAAACTAGTTTTTTTTTTGTCTTCTTAACTATCATCGGCACCCCATTCGATACTTACTTTGGTTAAATCCTTCTCCCCCATTCCATTCTCTACAGCTAGAGAATTTCGAAAGGTTTCTTGCAAGTGATTCATCTCCTTGACAGTTCGATCACGGGACACTTCAAAACAGCACTGTCCAGTGAGATACTGCTAAGTTTTGAGGAGAATCAAAATTTTTAAAGAAGCTGATAGGCCTCACTGTGTGTCACCAAAGGATACCTTCATCGGACGAGGTTTTTCGGGCTTCTCCTTACCAATTCGAACTATCTTACAATATGAAGGGCACTCACATGGATGACTTTGAGGACGTCATGCCATTTTTTCTCTTATCGCTAGTATTTTACTCTTAGGATATCTATATCAGACGATTCGGGTAATACCAAATAGTATAGCATTCTTTGAGCGCTGGTTCCGATCATTAACTTCACAATGACAGTTTTCCGAATCAAGATGGCTTATTAATTCTTTAATATCTTTTATATCAGCAGCAAGGGGGATGAAATACATTGACTCGTTAGCTACAACTCTTGGCTCAAGCTGGGGATAATTGGTCTCTAATTTTACCTACATCCGACTTTATGCGTTTCAATTCCATCGAGACACACCGCCTATCTGTTCAAAATTTTCTCCGTCTTATAAAAAATAATAAACTAAGAGATCTATAGCAATAGGTAAAAGGGACTACTAAAGAAAGAGGAGAGAAACCCTAAAAAAATAAATAATAAATAACTAGGTAGATATATAAGTAATAGAGGTAGTAAAGCTAACTAAACAGTAGTAAAGAAATAGGAAGGATAAGAAAACATATGAGAATATGTAAGGTATACCTAAGGAAAGTATGTATATAAGATATCTAAAAAAAAGTAAGAAGAAGAAGTTAAGGAGCTAAGCTAAAAGAACTAAGGATAATAGGATATATAAATAACTAAAGTAGTAAAAGAACTATATACAAAAAAGCCTGAAAGGCTAACTATAATAGTTCCAAAAAAAAAAGTAGTACGAATGATAAAAAAATAAATAGTATAAAAGAAATGGCAGAAACACTAGTAATAAAGTCTATAGCTTAAGGGTAAAGCCTACTAGAGATACGACTAGATAAACAGGCCAATCTAAACGTATAACGAGTAGCCCTATAAACCAAAAAAATAAGTAGAAGAAGCGCTAAGGGGCTACTAGCCAATAAGGCCTAAACCTAACTAATAGAACTGAAAAACATAGGGTACGCTAGATTCTACACAGTAGACTTAGTAGTCTAGGAGTAAAACTACTAAAGAAAACTAGCTAGGAAGCGAGGGAAAAAAGGTAAAATACCTAAAGAAATTATCTAAAAACTTAAAAAATAAAATAATATAGAATAAAATAAATCTAAGGATAAATGAAAATAAGTAATAAGGGCTAAGTAAAGGATATCAAGATAAAAACTAAGGCTAATAAGGAAAATATAGAATAAACTAAGGGAATATCTAAAAGGGAAAATAGTATAAGTATATAAAAAAATTATAGAAAAGCTCTAACTAAGGTCTAAAAAGTAAAAGGCTACTAGAGTATTAGACTGAAGCTAAGATAAAGAAATATAATCTAAATAGGTAAAGAAACTAAAACTTCTAAGAAGGAGAAACACCTTTAACTAAGGATAGAAATCATAAACGATAAAGGAACTAACTAAGACTAGACTAATAAACCCTATAGAAAAAATATAGCTAATAGTCTATTCTAGGGCCAAAGAACAATAGTCTAGGAGAGATTGACTAGGTAAAAGAGAAGATAGAAAAATAAAAAGAGAAAAAAAAAGCAATAATAAAATATGGGGTAATAAAGGGAAGGGACTAAATAGGCTAATAAATGAAGAAATAGCGAAACAACCGTGTAATAGTATCTAAATAGTAATAGGCTAAACTCTAAATAACTATATAAAAAAGTAAAAAGAAAACTTAACGAAATATAAATAGAAAGTAACTAAAAAAAAAGAGCTAATGAAATAAGTAAAGAGAAGCATTAATAATAAAACTAGCCTAGAGAGAGGAAAAGAAAAGCTAAGGTAATCTATAGAATGCAAACGGGATTATCTATAAAACTATATAAAAATAAAACTAGTAATATAGAATAGACTAAAGAAAGAAAAAAAAAAATAGAAAAAATAAAGGTCTAGCAAAAGACGAACTAGAATTATCTAAAAATAAAAAAGAGGATAAAAGGCGGTAAGTCCTAGGAGATTGAACCTAAAAAGAGATTAGAGAGAATATAGAGATAAAAAAATATCTAACCTAAAAGGAATGAAAAAAAGCTACTAAAATTCCTAAATTATACAAAAAAAATAAAACGAAGGCAAGATAAATCTAATAGTACACTATATCTTAGTCTATAGAATCTAATAAGAGAACCTAAATAAGCTAAGGAGTTAACACTAAAAATAAGGACTAGACTAGAATCTAAAAAGAACTAAGCTAGAGTATAAAAGGATAAAGGCAGGCTAACTAGCAGACTAATATATCTAAATATAGAGTATAAAGAAAGCTATCTAATAAGGGACTAACACTAAGTAAGAGAGTATGCTAGGGAATGGAAGCTAGAAAAAATAATATCTAAAAGTATCTAGATAGGACTAAACAAAAAAAAAATCTAAGTCAAAGTCTAACAGTAAAGACTTAAAAAAACGTACTATAAATAGGAAGAAAGAAGAGTATAGAGAAGACTACAAATGCTAATCTAAAATCTAAGACTAAAAAAGTATAAAAAGAACTCTATAGTAGTACCAGAATCTATATGACTCTACTAGTCCTAAAGAAATAGTAAAAAGGAGCTACAATAAGTAAAATACTCATAAATCTCTGTCTACCTATAAAAGAAATAATTAGCTAAAAAGAAAGTAAATAACCCCCACCCCCCCCCCTAAAAAGGAATAAAATAAATAGAAAAAGAAAAGGCCTAAAATAACTAATACCAAAGTCGCCTCGAAGGAGATTAGTTCTTCTGTCCATCAGTTTGTTTACGCTCGAAGTAAGAGCCACTATGGGTCATCAGTTGACGGTTTACAGTCCCACTCTGCTACAGTGTTGGCCATTTCTTGTTTAAGTGTCCCTTGGAGAATTGAGTGTACTCAGTTTTAGTTAAGTGTTCAACGCCAAGTTCGGTGAACCCGCGCTTACTA
The DNA here is from genome assembly GCF_021130785.1 of Homalodisca vitripennis. NCBI lineage: Eukaryota > Metazoa > Arthropoda > Insecta > Hemiptera > Cicadellidae > Homalodisca > Homalodisca vitripennis. Next base: position 25,506,676 of record NC_060213.1, on the reverse strand, counting down.
CCTCCGTCAACAGACGCAATGCCCTCTTCAGAAATCAGAACTAGTCTCATACACACCATACAAGCGGTCGAAGCATATGCCATTATGTAAGCGATTGTAGTTCAAACAACTTTAGGAAAGTAGGAATCTGGTAGGAATAGGTTTTCTCTGGTGGTTGTAGTTATAAAATCCTTACTTGGCAACCAGCAAAGTAAAAGAAGCTCATCTCGTTTTCAGTATTTAGAGTGCGCTGAGCTTATGAAACCGCTATGAAAATAAAGTGATCCAAAGCTCAGTCTCTTGAAATATTTTTCAAGTAATGTTTGCATTTTTATATTGAGCTGGGTAGCTAAATAAACCAATGAAGAACACATCAGGGCAGCCGATGTTATAAAACTGCTATTGTGCTGTAATTTTGCTAATAAAAGTGTTGAAAGAGTGTTTAGTGAACCCTAAAACTGTAAACGATCACAAAAAAAAACACTTAAAACAACAACTGTTGTTGCTCTAAGGGTAATTATTAATTAGGGAGGCTATTCAAAAAAGCAATAATGACTGTTTTGGTTTTGGACCTTCTAACAAAATATTGAGACCTTATTTCTCCTGTACATATTAATTTTTCATTTTATGTATTTACTTGTACTATTCAAGTGAATCATATTGCCTGGCTAAAGCAGAGAGTAAGACTAAAGCATAAAGTTTAGTGGGTACTGAATCTGCAAGCAATGTTTATGTACTATGCAATTTATTATTATCTGAGAAGTAAGTTACCAGATTTTTAATAATTAATTTGCAATAATTACAGCCTAAAAGTTGTATAAAAGTACATAATCAACTGTTTTAATACATTTGCAAGTTTCTCTTGTCAAAAACAATTATATGAAAGAGAGGGTATTTTAGTAACTTTTGAGGTTATGCAGGGTAATTGCTAGGCATCTGGTTGGCAACACTGCGGGTGGAACTGACAGTCGGCACTTGGCAGACAGCAATCAGTTGGAGTTGGAGATGAATCGTTCAGTTGTTTACGAGTAGTTGCGTCGGGCTAGTGTTCAGTTTCGTACTATCTAGTTTAGTTTATTTTAAATACTTTATTTTTCATTTTCATTTCTTTTATTCGTTGTTTTCTAAACTGAGCTGTAGGAATACTATTTTCAGAATCTGCAATAGTTCACCTGTTTAAAAATGTAGGTAAGAGTACTATGAAACCATAACCTAGATATGTTTCCAAGGCAAACAACCATTTTACAATAATCTACTTAAAAGCTTAGATGAAATAATAACTGTATATTATTCTTCAAATTAGGATACTATTGCTTTTTTGGGGGAATTATACAATTAATGGCTGGAGCAGCAAAATACAAGTTTTGCATTATTAACCTATTGCTATTGTCATCTAGATAAGACCAATATAAGGTTTCAAGGAGTGAAATGAGGAGTTAAATATTCAAGGAGTGACAAATAATAAAGTTATAGAACATAAAAAGTGGAACTACTTAAATTATGCAGAGCAGCATTTCCTTGTTCTGCATATATATTGGTTTTGTGACTATCAGTCAACCTCAATTGGTTGCTGTTAACTTCAGCTGTTGTGCCATTTTTTTATGTATGCAGAATAATGATAATACTGTTAACTAAACTATAATTGAAGGATTATATTTCATGAAATATTAACCTTTTTGTCACATAAGATCAATTTATGAATTTCATAAACAAGTTGTAATCCAGAAATCACAACTTAATGTAAGAATTCGCTACAATCACACAAACATTTCATCCACTAGCCTACTGTCACAATAATTGCGACAATTTATAAGAACACGTACAAACGACAAATCAAATTAATTCAATACTTCTCGTTATGGACTGTGGCGACTAAATTCAACTATACTCTCCATTAAATAATAAACAAAACCTATAATATCACATTCAATTAGTTGTATTTGACAAATTCATAAAAAGTAGTTGTTCAAAAATATTGTGGAGTTCTAATTTTTTAACAGATGCCTATATTAAAATACCTTCAATAATAATTATTTGTACCATTACAGACTCTTTCATACAGTATCAGAATCATACTTCTTTCCTATATTTGACAGCCTGCTGATTGACCCAGCTAACTAAAATCATTCGTTGTTTTGATTGTAGCAGATCAACAAATATAACTTTTCGATCCCGATTAATTAATTAAATTTGTATCCTAAAACTTACCTTTTCTACATTTTGCATATTTATAAGCATCTAAATTTATTAGTGGATTCCAATTGACCCTTTGATCATCCCACTTATCTACAAGCATCCAAAGAATAACAAAAAGAAGGTGAACTGGAGCTAAACTCAACATTCAAATCCAACGGATGTTACACATCCCATCCTATTGGATATGCCATTTGAAAAATGAAATCCATCTCAATCCGACTAAAAGCGGATCTTCCACATCATTAGTATTTGTGAGCTCATTCTTTTATTAGTATTACCAATTTTTTATTATTCCAAATTTAATAATGTTTAGATTTCTTTCCCTTTTTCAAAATTGAATATATGGGTTTATCTGCCTAAAAGTATATAACCCATGTTACTGATATTGAAGACATGACTCATTTAATATTTTTGTGCATTTATTAATTTCTATTAAAATCCTCAATAATTATCAAATTATTATTGTACCTGTGTTAATTGAAAATACTAATAAATTATAACAGCTTGTTTCTAACATATTGCTTTTTCATTTCAGAAAAAAAATTAAATATAGAAGGTTACAACTATAATCAGGGAAATCTGACCCAACTAAACAATGACTCTCAAAAAATGGTACATCCCTAAAATATATGTACAAATTTAATTTTGTTTTAACTAATACTTTTATTACAAATACGGTATTTTGCATATTCAATGAAGATTTTACTGTAGAGACAGTACGGTAGTAAAAATATTGATACTCTATCTTTTATGGATTTTGTTTTAAAAAGCTTTAACTAAGTCTTGCATCTTTCCCAATTTCATTGTTGCTACTGGTACTGCAGAGGCATCAATAAATATTTCTTCAATGGATTAAAGCTCGTAACGCAGTTGCACATGCTTAACCCTTTTAGTAAAGCAATTTTTATTTTATTAATTAATGTCTTGGCTTACATCTAACTGTTTTGGAGTTGTTATAGACTGTTCATGGCTAGGATTTCTTAGTCAATATTCATGACAGTATTCATTTCGTGGTCAACATTTTGAGGTTACCAGCTTGCATGGTCATCGCGACATGCAGTGGTATCAAGTTAATGAGGTTTATTGTATTTGGAAATTTTGCGTTGATATAAAGGAAGTGTTCAGGTCTATAGGACTATGTTTAGTTTTTTTAATGCTGTGTAATTACCAAGTCAGTCAGCAATTCATCACAGACAAGAGTCAGCTTAAAATAGCAGTGTTACAATAAATGATTGTCAGCTCTGAAGACCAAAGATTTATTTACTTGTAGGCCTAAGTACTTTGGTATACCCAAAGTAATTTTCTCTATCCATGTTCGTATAATCAACCAGTAAACAAAGCTAATCTTCTATTTTTGCGTAGGATATTTCCATGGTACTATAAACACAAGAAATAATACTATAAATAATACCTCTGTCAGGTGACATGCAACAACACACGGTAGCTGCCTGCACTGTGTGACTACAGTGAACTCACCGAGGTGCAAACACACATGACAGAGGCTCAAGGAAGTGCTGACATCTAATAGAAAACATTAGAATTACTTTGCACGACACGGTTGTCACAGGAATATTTTGTGCACAATATTACAGCAGTCAACTAAATAAAACAGGAACAATATAATGTGTATTATGTAATGTAATGATATGTAATATTTCATCTTTAGCATACTTTTATGCAATCGCTATGAACTTAATATTATGACAAAAACCTTGAAGGGTTTTAATTGAACAAAAGCATCTGGAGATGGTACTTCCATATCGGACTGCAGTAGTTTAGTACAACATTTTATACTAAGATTACTGTGGTAGACCAAATAATTAAGACTTTTTGGTATTTGTAGTTTTTGATAAACCTTAAAAATTAAGAACACAATACTATACAAGTTACTGTAGTTCTCTTAGTATTTTATTTTATGTCTGTAGAGCTAATTGTTCGTATTTGTTAATTTTTTACCTCTCGCACTGAGAGGGTCAATTGAAAATATTTCACCAGCCATTTAATAGGAATACTAGAAATGTTGTAACCCTCTGATGCACTAGTTTTAGCACAGGGTTTCCATGGTGGGGTAATATGGATTTTATGGTGATGATTTAATACTAAATGCCTTAGATAACACAAATGGAGTGATTTTTTTAACAATAAGAACAAAAAAATGCGAAAGGTATGTTTTGGGTCTGGTACATTACACACAAGAATATACTGATCCCGTCAATTTACATCTAAGCCAACCAGCTTTTATTAATGGTGGGCTTTCCCCCCAACAGCTTTACCACAGTCCAGTGATTCGTAAACGTGTACACCTGACTGTAAAAACCATACTGTCAGGTGCAAAAATAGAAACCGGACTCCATCGTAAACCCCGTGTCCAATAGTGCTTTAAACCACGTAGCAACTTGGACTTGCTGTGTTGGTTGTGCATAAATCACTTACAATTTTGCTACACTGATTCTTACTCTTGTGCTGCTGTCGAGTATTTCTTGTGTGTATCATTGTAGTTAACCATATGGTGGAGTTTGGAAAGCTTTTAACTACTGTCTCTGTTATAATCTTCAGCATTTAACATGTAATAAGAAAATGAATATTGCAAAATTGTGATACAAAAACTATCTTGAATCTGGATGTATTTTTAAAGAGAGCTATGAACGGTTTTAACTTTTGATCCACATGATTTCAATAGTCATTTTTATTTAAAAGCATAATTGAATCTTTGTTTGAAGAGCATTTTTTGCAATGTTGTTTATGCCAGTTTTACAAATTTGATGGGTTGTATATAGTGATGAGAATATTAAAAACCAAAGAGGAACTTAAAAACTGTTTTATCAATATCTAGAATGTTTAAATAAACAAAGATTTATTGGGCTAAGAAACTTGAAATAAAAAATGGAATTTTATCAGGAGATAGTTACAACTGAATTTACAGTATGTAATTGAGATCATGTTGTGTCTTAACAGTTTCAATCCATTTTACCCAAAATTAATACGCCAAACTACAATTACATACAAAAATGAAAGTTTTAACCATGGAGTTAGGGTCTCTGCTCTAAATTTCTTGTAAACTATCGAGCTACCCCTAGATGTTTGATATAATGTTTGTGATGAAGCCCTTCATTACCATAATGTAAATGAGTAAAAAATGGTTGTAACAAAGCATTTATTATTATTTTATTTAAATGTTTCTTTCTTTTCAGATGTTTGGCTGAACAGAGCCATGAAAGGCTTGCTAACCTTGAAGAAACAATTTCATCTCCACCTACTACAATGTCTATTTGGGAACAACTTATATAGGATATCCTAAACATTTTAAATGCATCAAGTCAAGTGGCAGCTTAGAAGTGCACAGAAAACGAATAGCTAACTTTACATTCCCCAACTCTTCCAATGGTGTAGTAGTATATTTTCTCTCATAAAGATAAAATAACAAAATAAATAATGCATTTAAAAATAATTATTCTGATTTTGTTAACTTTAACATTAGAAGCAGTTTTTACTGAAGAAAATCATTGTTCGAAAGCTTTTGGTTGTTCAGGCAACAGTGTAATGGGGAAAGTGTCGAGATATGTTCTGTATGATGTAAATATTGGGGAGGGTTTTAATCTGAAACGAGATGTCTACATGAGAATGGCAATGTTTATACAAGCTTTTGCTCAGAAATCTAAAGATGATTGGCATCTGGTTCTGCCTCCTTGGACTAGACAGTGGCATTGGACAACAGAGAAGCTTCATGTGTCCTATCAGTGGAGTGACTTCTTCGATGTTGCGAGTCTTCAGCTTTATTCTCCAGTGATTGAGTTAGACCAGTTCTATGTGGACTGGGGGGATTTGGTGGATGAAGTGTACATCTTACAGCATTTCCCAGAGTTCTACGACTGGACTGAAGGTGGCGGCGGCAAAATGGACTGGTCTGACAAATGGAAACTAGCAGAATGTAGAGACCACCCATATTACAAAAAAGAAAATGGAACGTTCCTGTTTTTCCGAGGGAAGAAACATGTAAGGGCCAAACAAGTGCAGTGTGTCTCTTTTCAAGGGAGCTCTGCTTATTTAGAAGCAGTGGTGTCGTCAACAAAAGCGAGATGCATCATGTTTGATCGTGCTGAGATCGCAACGCACATGATGTATGGAGACGCAAACTACTGGAAATGTAGACGGAGTATGAGATTTGCCAAGCATCTTGTTGACGCTGCTAATGCTTTTCGAGCTTCTCACCTGAACTCAACAGATTTACAGGATGGAACTGTTCGACCTCTGGATTGGAGAGATGAAGTACCTCATCGTTCAGCAAAAGGTGGACCTTATTTAGGGGTACATTTGCGGAGGAAAGACTTTATCTACGGACGGCCCAAGGAAGTTCCTTCTATAGTTGATAGTGCAGTTCAGATTAAGATGTACCTTAAAAATCTCAAGTTATCTACAGTATTTGTTGCAACTGATATGCCAACTGAGGAATATGAGAGTTTACAAAAATTGCTTGAGAAAGATGGCTTTCGGTCAGTGAAATTCGTTATGAAAGATGAGGACAAAAATCGGTACAAAGAAGGTGGTTTGGCCATTATAGACCAGATTGTTGCTTCGCATGCTAGGTTTTTTGTTGGAACACATGAGTCTACATTCTCTTTCAGAATACAAGAAGAGAGGGAGATCTTGGGGTTCCCAGCAGATACTACTTTCAACAGATTTTGTCCTACTCCAGATAACAAAAACTGCACTCCGCCCACCAAGTGGTTAATAGAATATCCTGACGGAGGAAATTTTAAATCAGTAAATTTTAAGCATTTTGAAACAGACGAATTGTGATATTTACATTGCCTATAAGTTAATTCAATCTAGTCATTAATGAATTTATATATATGCCATGTACATAATGATTGTATACAATAAATTTTATGCTTTTAAGTAATAACTTTACTTCAGTTCATTAAAATCCTGTTTAATGTATGGAACTGTAATAAGCTTAGCCCTAATTTTTTAACAATGGAAAATGCACTATACAGGATTAATTCAGTGATGCCCTGGTATATGGAACTTACACTTACAGAAGCATCTGGTATTGTCAGTCTACCGTTTCGGAACCGGCCAGCCTTTTATGGTTCCTTTGGTTTATACTTAAAGTCCAGGTATAATAGGAATTGTGCTTCTGCTCTTCTAGTTTCTTGATATTCAGCAGCTTAGCAAAAAAATATTCTCCCAAGTCTGCTAACTGATACATCATGTTACCAATAATTTATCCTACAAGATTTGGCAAATATCTTCTGATGTTTAGCCCAGTTATATCTAGTGATATTGTTCTTTAAACCTTTGCAATCACCAATCTTTAAAAATGTCTGCAAAATACAGATTTGGTATAGTGAGGCATTAGTCCAAATAGTGATGGGAGAATCAAGTACTTAAAAGAACTGAATACAGTGAATTAAAAACTCCCTTTTATTCAATTACTTCATCTGCATTGAATATTTGTAACAGACAAGTCTAGACTTGGGTCTTATTTTCTTTCCGCAATATATTTTTCTAGGTTATTTTGAATTTTCCATGCCAAAAAGGTTGGAAAATCTTTGCCTTTTTGTACCTCCTACAAAGATGTTATACCCATGAACTTTACTAAAAACATTCGTTTACCTGATACTTCAATCCTGCCTGAAAGATTCTTTTATACTGCATGTCTTGTCACCAATGATCGTAGAAATAGATGCAACCAAAAACTTCAACCATACTTAGTTTTTACACATTTTTGTCTTTATTGTTTAAAAATGTATTTATTAACTAAATTCTATATAGTTGTATATAGTTCTACAAATATACATTTTGATAAGTCTAAACATTTGTAATTATTCATTCCAAATTATGAATCTTCCCTTCATTATTTTTTCAAGAGTCTAGATAGTATATTTATTTAAAATCCAGCTATGAATGAATACTTGTACATGAATACATATACAGCTCGAATATTTCATTTAAATACTAAAATTTTTGAATGAACAAATACTGTAGGTTTGAATTTGATTCTTCCAGAGAGTGTATTCATTTCAAAAGTATTTGAATATGTGATACTTGAATATGAATACCCTGGCTGTATTCGAGTACTATTCAATTTTCCCATCACTAAGTGCAAAATAGGTTTTTGTAGCTTGTTTGCTAAACACAAGTTATTCAAGTAAATGTTAAGATAATTTAATTATTTATTTAACATTTTACTGAAGATTAAATATTATTTTAGATAATATTCAATTTTGCTAAAAACATATATATTTGTAATTGCAATATAATCTGCTACAAAGTAAAGACTCGCACCAAACTTTTGTCCAATATAAAGAAAAATTTATAATTGGTAATAAGCAAAATTACCAAATAACTCCCCATAAACATGAAGTCAGTGTATTTATATTATAGCTGGAAGCTGAGCCATCAGTGGGTTAAGATGATCTAAACTCTGTTATCTACAATATCTGCATAATTTCACCAGTATCATTAAATGTCTAACAATTAATCACTTGCATAATTTCACCAGGATTCTAACAACCAATCACTATCACTAACATCAGAAAATGTCAAGTTCGTGAACTATTTCACTGCTGTTGTCTGCAAAGATTTACCTATCCATAATTAAGCAATGTATGGCACTACAGTAACAGTAGTGTTTGTCAACAAAAAACAGTGACAAGATAAGTAATCAAGAACAGAAGACAAATGTTTCATGTATTGCAACATATACATGGCCCCATTATATATGTTGCCATGATAACATTTGTGTTTTATTTTTCTGTTCAATATCTTGGCAGAGATGAAACACAAGATATATTATAGGAGAAAAGACTACAAGTAGTGGTATAAAAAATTATATACATTCTAAAAATACTAAGTACAAAACATTATAGGTCATAATTACGGAAAATTAAAATGTACAAGAAAAGCGAGTGATAGATCACCTGATGGTACTCACGAGGGTTAAGTGGATTCATAAACTGCCAGGAAAAGAGATTATTGAAAATGCTTTAATTACTTGTCTTTAACGTCTTCATTTAGATTCTTCTCAAATAATTTAATGTCGCTAAAGAAACCTCCACATTGGAATGTACGGTAAAAGTATGAAATTTAGTTCCATGGTCAACACAACATAAATTGTAGAAATTTTGTCTTTAGCGCAAAGTAACTCATAAAAAGGCTTATACCCTCATTTTGTGTATACTTTCTTTTGCAGCATTAACCGACAATGTTAGTCAGGAGCGAAGGTTACATTAATTTATCAGATGCAGGAGTTTAAACCCTTTTAGTGACATTTTTTTAAGTAACATTGAAAAATGTGCCCAGGTGTGAGGTATGCCGTATCAAGAAAAACCAGGCCAACCTTAACTATTATTGTGTATAGTGAAAATGAACGTTATAACTTTTGATCAAAGATACTTAGTTTATTTCATTTTAATATTACAAATAGTATGGCCAGGCTTTTCTTGATAACAGTATTGTGCATTCATAAAAAAGTCCTCAACAAGGTAAATGTTATAGCTCTCAACCACAGGTATTATGATACTAACTCCAAAAATTCACTTTAAGCTGGGTCTTTAAAGTCAGTGTAGTGTTCTTTGGAAATATTATTCTGTTATGAATACAAATACAATATTTACATTACAAATATAAAACTTTATAGGTTTTTTTTATATATACATCTGTTTATATTAACGTTGGCTCGCAAGTTTTTAGACTTCTGCAAAAACTGTCATTGGCACTGGAAGGGTTAACACTTTCACTGCCGACTTTTAGAGTAATAAAAATCCATTACAAATCCACAACAAACGTATTTGGACATTGGCATTGATAGTCATTTCGTTATTTTCATGTTTTTATTTCTTACTGTATGGATTATTTATGATCTATGAAATGTTGGCAGTCGCCTGGAATATCGGAAAAAGTTATTTGTTTATGAACTGGCTGTTTGTTTTAAATTTAAACCATTTTAAAATTATAACTCACCTTTTTAGATTCTAACAAATTCTCTCTTGATTTTCTTGTTGTGAAACTTCTTTTTATTATATCCTCTCCAAATTTCATGCTAATATTGTTCAACCCAAATACTTGAAAGTGATTGCACCTATTGAGTCACCTCTTTGTGACTATTATGTATTTCACATATACCCTCGTCTGAACTTGTTATACTAAAAAAATTTTATCTTTGCAGGAGAATATTTCACAAATGGATGATTAAAAACACAAATAATGTATTGTGTTAGCAACCTATATTTTAGAAGTAGCTGTGCTCTGTGATTTTAGTTTTCAACTTTACTCCAATTCTTTCATGTTAGTTTTTCCTACTTTTTTTTGGAACTTTCTTTAAGCTTTAAGGACTTCAAAACATATATTTTTTTTGTATACCTTACTTAGTAACACAAATGGAACCAAGCTTACTATTACAACACTAACTGAAGGTGATAATTTGCCTGATCCAAATTAAAGTTCCTTATTGGCTTAAATGGCAATTTTGTTTATACTAACACCTGGAGTGGAGCACATTTGCTTTGCAATTGTATAAACAAAAGCTTAATGGCATCTTTAGCCGAGTACATTGTTAAAATTCAATTTCTGTATAGCACACACCTAAGGGGTATTACTGATTACATGAATTTAAAACATTTCTTCATTTTATTATTTTTGCTTACACACTCCTCCTGTGCTTTTTATTCATAATGAATGAATTTATATATATATATATTAAATCAATCGAGAAAACTAATGACTAAAATCCCAAATAAACAAGTAAATGAAACAAAATAGGTGGAAGTGAAATGAAGACCTTATACTTTAAGTAAAAGTAAAACAGTTTATTAAACAAGTACAATTATTTGGGAGCATGAGCCTGAGCCTTCCTCATCTGGGTCAGGATGTTGCTGAGCTCCTCACGCTTCCTCTTGGCTCGGATGTGAGTACCCAACTGCAAACAAACCGACAATCACTTAGGAGTTTACATCAGGTGTGATGTAGCAACTATTGGACAAACTGATGTACATGCTCAGACCTGTACAATGACCTTGCCTGGAAGATACAATGATCCTGTACTTACAACAACAAAACAGGCCATTGATTGATATTAGAAGCTGCCAAAAGCAGGTGGTTCCCAGAATATGTTAAAAGGATTAAGAGATCCCAACTTAAGTAATACAATGCCATAGGAACCTATTCACCCATGTGCCATAAAACGGATTGGTTGAACTGTTAAATTTTAAGTAAGAAATAATCTTTCTTCCAGTATGTCTGCCATTTTATTTGGTAATCTGGTTTATTTACCATAACGTTTCTGTAAACCCTTACAAGAGGTAATTTAGAAAGTAGTATTGAGATGTCTTTGGAAAAACATTTATTTTAGCAGTAATTTATTGCAAAAATAGAAAGAATTTTGTTTGCTGTAGTGGAAGAAATGTTATATCAGTTGGGATGGTAATTTTTTATTACAGGTTGACTCTATTGACCGATTTCCTAAACGCGTAGACTAGTTGAAGTCTATGCCGAGTGATGAAAAGTGTTGTGGTTTTTGTATAATCATCTTGTGTAAGTAAGTGTATGTTATAAATATTTTTTTTTTTTCTGAAAAGCAATTTATATTATATATATTTATAAAAATATTTACAAATTATTTAGTAAAATAGTATTATTTCCTAAGTTCACTATTTTGAGTGTACAAAACAACTTTATTTGTATTTTATAACCACTGTTACAAATGAAATATAATATTTACAAATGTGAATATTCAATTAGCTCACTCTTGTGAGTTCATAAACACATTTTCATATGTACAATTTTACATCTATTGAAATATAAATATAAAATACAGTCTTTTGTTACATAATTCTTAATAAAATTCTACACATTTTTACTATTTTGAATTTTATTACAAATCTGTTTTTTTACTCCTTGTGAGTGTTCAAAATTCGAATTTTTATAAAAAAACAACATGGTCATTTCAGTTCTTTACATGAAAAAATTATCTGAAAGAATATTGCAGTGATATATTACTTGAAACAGGGCATTTACTTAAAAAATTGTATATATTTTTCCACAGCATTTGAGTTAATGACCTGGCATCCTACCACAGCAATAACATGACCTTGGAGACTAAACCAATAATAATAATAATTTTGGAGATTTACTCTCATTCTCACAAGCCTAATTTATTGACCTTACACTCAAAATCCATATTGTGACTAAGGAAGTTACAGCCTGATACGGTTATTCTGTAGCATATGTAGCAAGAAATCAATTTAAATGGTATATTTAACTTTCATAATTCTAAATAGAATAACCTGTTTAGTTTACAACTGCTTTTTTGCTAAAACAATGTGCACTGAAACAACTCTGCAATTTATCTAAGTAAATTTATATGAATTAACAAAGTTTTATAAATCTATAGTAACCAACACCCTGTACATTAACTAGGACCTCTATCTGGATTAACATTACAGACAATACAAGTGAATAGTTCTGGTTAATCTGGGTCTGCTCCTACATTGAAATGACAGTTTGTTATTTATTTCTGTCAAAGAGATAAAGAAAATCTTGAGCTTCAAATGGTAAATTTTTAAATGTATTACTACTTACCCTCCTCTTCAAGAACTTGAGTGCCCTCTTGTCCTTGGATACTTTGAGCAACTCCATGGCTCTCTTCTCGTACGGAGCATGACCGCACACTTCACGCACTAGATCTCGTACGAATTTGGTGTGTTTTGTCTGTCTCTGTAACAAAAATAAAACATTCAGTGAAAGGCTTCCCTCATTTAAATTAGTTAAAAATGTATCTTTTAAGATTCTTAATATACTATACTGATTCAAATTATATCAATATATCCTCAAATATTAAAAAAGACCAGAATCTCAATGATATTAAAAAAAATTCTGTTAACACGTTCGCTACCACCATGTTAAGAAAAGTCGTATACCCACAGACCAACAGGCTCAAATATGAGCCGCACGGTTTCTTCCCGTGCACCGGCGTCCCAAATATGCGCCGCTCGGGGCACCTCAAATAGACTGACGTCCCATATTTGCGCCGCTGTTTGCATGCCACTATTATTGCCATGAAAAATCACTGGTCTATTTTAGAGGCTTGATACTTTTGTATTGGTCTATGGGGATGTCTGGCTCACATGTGGGACGCTTGGTCTCTGGATATCTTAAAAATTACGTCCTATCATGGCCTATCATGCCAACTTGTTATAACCAGTGGCACAATAATTAGACTATGAATATGTGAGCACTTAAATATAATGTAGCGTGGAACATTCTGAATATAAGTGTAAATTTAATAGCTTATTTAATAAATGTTCACTTATTTTGTTAAATAGTTATGACATATGGGTTAACAGTCATGTATTATGTCTTGTAGAGTAAAAAGAACCCCATTTATGTTTTTGTACCTTGAAATAAAATAAACTTTATTTCTACTTAATTTTCTTATATTTTACTTTTTTAATTTCTAAACTTAAAATTATTGTAGGCCTACAGCCTAATAAGATATGTATAATAATACATTCAATGAACTTGTATTTATGACTCTGTTGATTGAGCTTTTGTACCATGAATTAAAATACTATCATAATAAGATATGCATGTTTGATTGAAACTTACCCTAAAACCTTCAGTAATTGAGCAAATAAATAGTGGCTCATATATGGAACGCTTGGTCTATGTTAAGATTTTGATGCTATAGACCGAGCGTCCCACATATGCGCCGCCGTAAAAATTACGCAAATCAGCAATATATCAAATAAGAACAGTACAGACGTACATTTTAGGTTATTTTGTTGAATTATAGCTCAATTCAACAATATTTTATCCTTGGTCTATGGTTAGTCTCACACCAATCATTCTCGGTCTGTGTAGAACAACCACATTTTGTAACGTTGGTCTGTTACGGTGACCCGAGCGGCGCAAATATGCGCCGCCTGGTAGCGAACGTGTTTTAATTATAAGTGAATAAAATAAAATTACAAACATTTGTCATGTAATCTATATAAAAACCTCTAAACGTTACATTTGCATGCTTCTGGGATATTTAATCCAAACACTGTCACAAGAAAAAAAAATTATTTTCACTTTTCTAATTTTAACAATTATTGTGTTTGAAACAGAAACTGTTATAAATGTAATGGGCTACATTATTTAAAAAGCGTATTACTTCTCTATGTTGCCATGATATTAGAATAATGAACTTATTTTCTGTTTATTACATATGAAAACTTTAGTTTTTTGCCACCTTCTATAACAGGAATTGTATAAAAATGAGAGCTAAATTTTATTTAATTTTCCTGAATCTTTATTCCCTTTTCCTGATACATTATACTCATCTAACATCACAACACACAATGAATTGCTTTAAAACTAACACGATTTGTTGATGTATGATACAATTTAGATATTATATAGAGTTCAAAATTCTTTTAAAACTTCTATTTAATAAAAAATATAATTTAAAATAAAGTTATGAGTGAAACAGAATGTATTTCCAGAGGTACCAGAATGAGATAAACTCATCCTGGGCATAAGATGGAGACCTTTACTGTACGATACCTCTAGCACCTTGTACCAACTGATACAAGATGACTCTAGGCTCGATATATTAAGACTATTTAATAAATTTCTTTAATAATATTATAAATACTATAAATTACTCTTAAATGGTTTTATCCTTCTACGAAATAAAATACATAAATTAATTATTATATATACAAAGTTGTGAGTAAATAAAAATCAGTCTTTATTCATCATTAAACATTTATACTTGCAAGAGCTGTTATCAAAATGTATGATAGATAAATAATAAATTAAGGCATATTTTATTTTGTGTGCCAAACTAAAAGGTAAATGTATTTCCAGAGGTACCAGAACGAGATAAACTCATCCTGGGCATAAGATGGAGACCTTTACTGTACGATACCTCTAGCACCTTGTACCAACTGACACAAGATGACTCTAGGCTCGATATATTAAAACTGATCTGTTGATTTTTCTTATTACTCAATAGATGTTGTACAGTTATTACCTGTTATCCTACTACTTAATGAACAATACAATGCAGATGGAAGTTACGAGTGAAATAGAGTGTATTTCCAGAGGTACCAGAACGAGATAAACTCATCCTGGGCATAAGATGGAGACCTTTACTGTACGATACCTCTAGCACCTTGTACCAACTGACACAAGATGACTCTAGGCTCGATATATTAAAACCGATCTGTTGATTTTTCTTATTACTCAATAGATGTTGTACAGTTATTAAATCCTGTTATCTTACTACTTAATAAACAATACAATGCACATGGGAGTTACGAGTGAAACAGAGTGTATTTCCAGAGGTACCAGAACGAGATAAACTCATCCTGGGCATAAGACCTTTACTGTACGATACCTCTAGCACCTTGTACCAACTGACACAAGATGACTCTAGGCTCGATATATTAAAACCGATCTGTTGATTTTTCTTATTACTCAATAGATGTTGTACAGTTATTAAATCCTGTTATCCTACTACTTAATAAACAATACAATGCAGATGGGAGTTACGAGTGAAACAGAGTGTATTTCCAGAGGTACCAGAACGAGATAAACTCATCCTGGGCATAAGATGGAGACCTTTACTGTACGATACCTCTAGCACCTTGTACCAACTGACACAAGATGACTCTAGGCTCGATATATTAAAACCGATCTGTTGATTTTTCTTATTACTCAATAGATGTTGAACAGTTATTACCTGTTATCTTACTACTTAATAAACAATACAATGCAGATGGGAGCTACGAGTGAAACAGAGTGTATTTCCAGAGGTACCAGAACGAGATAAACTCATCCTGGGCATAAGATGGAGACCTTTACTGTACGATACCTCTAGCACCTTGTACCAACTGACACAAGATGACTCTAGGCTCGATATATTAAAACCGATCTGTTGATTTTTCTTATTACTCAATAGATGTTGTACAGTTATTAAATCCTGTTATCTTACTACTTAATAAACAATACAGTGCAGATGGGAGTTACGAGTGAAACAGAGTGTATTTCCAGAGGTACCAGAATGAGATAAACTCATCCTGGGCATAAGATGGAGACCTTTACTGTACGATACCTCTAGCACCTTGTACCAACTGACACAAGATGACTCTAGGCTCGATATATTAAAACCGATCTGTTGATTTTTCTTATTACTCAATAGATGTTGAACAGTTATTACCTGTTATCTTACTACTTAATAAACAATACAATGCAGATGGGAGTTACGAGTGAAACAGAGTGTATTTCCAGAGGTACCAGAACGAGATAAACTCATCCTGGGCATAAGATGGAGACCGTTACTGTACGATACCTCTAGCACCTTGTACCAACTGACACAAGATGACTCTAGGCTCGATATATTAAAACCGATCTGTCGATTTTTCTTATTACTCAATAGATGTTGTACAGTTATTAAATCCTGTTATCCTACTACTTAACCCTTAAAGCGCCGTAAGCGCATATGCGCGCGAGGATCGAGTTTGCTCTAAACGCCTTAAGCGCGTAGACACGCAATATACTTGTTTTTACTATTTTGCACTGTTAGTTCTGAGTTTGTCCGCTAGACTGTGCAGGGTGTATGTTACAGTAGTGTAGTGGGGCTGTGCCACATCACGTAACAATCTTTGTGTTTATCGATCGATATTGAACCGGTTTTTGTTGAACAGCTGGCAGTTTGGCAGTATTGCTCAACGCCGCAAGCGCATTTATGCGTACGTCACTGCCTCGCCGGGCAGCTCTTGTGTTCTTCTTCATATCCTGTTGAAGCAGTGCGAATAGTTGATCGGTAAACTAGTTTTATGTGTCACATGAACATCTTCTTATGAAAGTTATATATTTATAAATTTTGAAATAAACAGTTTCTTGAATGACGAATCCAGACGATTCTGATTTTGACGATTTTGTGCAAGGAGCACTAAATACTTCGTTTTCTATAATAAAAATAATTTTACATTTATTTTTATTATTTATATTATGTTTGTTTTTACTCCAATAAGTGTTACAATCTTTTATTTACTTCTATAAACATCTGAAAACTATTTTGTAATTAGAAAAATAACACCGTTAGAGGACTTAGAAGTTGGAAAATATTTGGTTTTCATATTTATGGCATGTAAATTTAATTTTTTATAATAACTTTGTATTAAATATGTAATCTACTTATTTTCTAGTTCTATTCTAGTACATATAAGCATGCAATGTCATCATTTATATACATAATTAAAAAAAGGAAACAGTAACAGAGTTATTTAAGCATTCGGTAAAATTTATAAAGGAGCTGGAACGCTAAATAGTAAATCATGTGTATTTTGGGCAATAAATATGATAAAAGATATTTTTTTGTAGTTTCTGTTTCATTTTTTTAACTAAAAAAAGAAATTAAAATTAGCGTTGAGAAAATTTAATTTTAATCTTTTTATAATAAATGAGCGCTAATCCAGAGTTAGGCTGAAACTCTTTGGCGCTTTAAGGGTTAATAAACAATACAATGCAGATGGAAGTTACGAGTGAAATAGAGTGTATTTCCAGAGGTACCAGAACGAGATAAACTCATCCTGGGCATAAGATGGAGACCTTTACTGTACGATACCTCTAGCACCTTGTACCAACTAACACAAGATGACTCTAGGCTCGATATATTAAAACCGATCTGTTGATTTATCTTATGACTCTATAGATGTTGTACAGTTATTACCTGTTATTCTACTACTTAATAAACAATACAATGCAGATGGAATCTACGAGTGAAACAGAATGTATTTCCAGAGGTACCAGAATGAGATAAACTCATCCTGGGCATAAGATGGAGACATTTACTGTACGATACCTCTAGCACCTTGTACCAACTGATACAAGATGACTCTAGGCTCGATATTGTAACACCAATTTATCTATTTATTTTAAACCTAACAATTTGGTTTATTTTTTTATTTTCATAAAACCATGCAATGGTAATAATTGTAACATATAAATGTGTATTGAAGATATGAGAGCAACACAATGTGTTTAGCCAGGTACCAGGAGTGTGATTTACTCAGTCTGTATTCTACAACCTTATATAATTGAAAATGTCTGTATTCTACAACCTTATATAATTGAAAATGGAAACGAAATAAATAAATAATACAACATTCATTTAATTTTGAATATGGTTAAACTTGTAGTAATTTACTTAATACAGCAGATGAGACATTATTTAAAATGGAAAATTTTAAGCAATATTGTTATAAAAAAATAATACATTACTTAATACTAAAAACATGAACTTCTGCTAATCTACTTTCTTTTCTGGCCGACAAATCACCAGTATATCAAAACAAAGCAGCCAATTTTCACTTTGCAGTGTTGCCAAATTGGAGTGTTTTGCTATATGTACCTCTCGGATTTCATATTTTAAAACAACGATCAACATAACATGTTGCATTTGTTAGACACATTGCATTCGCAATTTTTTATATGATAAAGACATAACACGCTAGTAATAAATATATTATAAATAAAAATAAAAGCTTGGAACATTTTCTTCAAAGCAATAAGATTCTGACAAAAAAAATTGTTGAGTATTTACTGATTAGTGAGCAGATTATATTTCCAAAAGTAACAAAATAAGCTATACTAATTTCTATAAGTTATTATGTTAAAGTTATTACAATAACTCTACTCGTGCCATTTTTAGAACATTTTCTACAGATATATCAATCAATAATTTTCATTGTGATTTAATAATTACACACTGTAACATAAGTGTGTTTGAATATACTGGTATCTCTGAATGTGCAACAGTAAACAGAAAAAGATAATTTTGTACGTAAGACTAAGGACATATAAAACTGGTGTGAACTGCCAATGGATTTCACCAAAGAGTTCCGTTCCATTCTCCGTTTTTTTAACTACATTCACTATAACATTTATATTAAATCATATTTGACAAAAACGTTAAAAAACTTGCACTTTCAATTATTTCTTAGCTTAGGATATCTACATCAGCTGTGCTTTTGTCACAAGCGAATATTGTTATAATACATATGCATATTTTAAATTAACGATATATGATGTAAGGTGGTAATTCTGTCACACGTCTCGACCACTTCTGGGAGATAGAACCCATACAGAACATAGTTGTGACGTGTATTTCTGTACGAGACCTCTAGCACCTGAACCACAATCATGATTAAGGTGACTCTAGGCTCGACAAATCTCTATAATACATTTTAACTTGTTCAAACTACAGTGTATTTAAAACTCAGGAACCAATACTGTACCTATATTATTGTTTAAATTACTAACTACAAACGATACACCAACACCTTGTTAATACCAGTGGCCGATTGATGATAAAATGTAGTCACAACATATGAATCTCATAGGACAAAGTAAAAAATTTCGTTATAATAAAAAAAAAAATAAATAAATAAAAAAAAAAAAAACAGAATTTGTTATATTGAGTATAATGAGGCAAGTAATCTCTACATAAGGAATTCTTAATGCTGAACAAGAACCTTTACGTAAAGAATATCTTAAATTTCTTCATGAGAAATTAATCGCAATTGTAGCTCAAAACGGGCACAAATAGTACATACTTATGGGTAGAAAGGGTTCTTTGTTTGAGTTGTTTTTGATGATGGAATGATTGTGAAGGAAACAGGGCTGTCCTCAGGTCGTATTTAATTTCTGTTAGTTTACAGTTAGTGAATAATGCAACTTTTATAGTTTTTTAAACTTTTTAATTTTTTTATCTTTAAATATTCAATGTAAATACGAATTTAATTACATTATTTTATAGTATTTTTTTTATAACTTTAAGTAACATTTAAAAATATAAAATTAGTATGTAATGAATTTTCCAACATAATTTTTAATTTTTTTTAACATATGTAATAAACCAACTGTTACATTGTATAGGTGAAAAGGCACTAGGATCATCAGACACATGTTATTCATTAAGGATTATATAATATTATATTACATTATAAATATGTATTGTTTTGACTTGGTCCACCTAGGCTCTTTGGGTAACATATATAGAAATTTGTAGGCTCGGCCTATCTCTAGTATTTTGCATCTCACTTGTCTACTTCTATCAAAAACGAACTTATCAAATTCTTGAGATATTACCTACAGTTTCCAATCCAAAAAAATGTCACTTTCGTCGTCTAGGTTACGTCATCACAATGTTTCAGTAGAATCTTTACTAAAAATGATTCACTCACAATCACTATCACGGTCTTCTTCAATAATCTGTTTTTCCTTTTGGATACTAATTTCACTTAAAATACTATCACAATCACAATTCGTGTAATTTCGTTCATCGTCAGTAAAACTTGTACTTGGACCAGTTATTTGTAAATATGGCGCAAGTACTGACAATTCTCTGGTCTTCTATTTTCACTTCCAATGCCTCCTATATCGTGAAATAAAGATCGACGTAGCATTTCACGTAACCAAAAAGAAGTCCAAAGTCACAGGTCAACAAATACCGAACAGCATTAGGTTAGAAATGGCACAAACAAGCAGTGACATTATTGGACGACTATTGTCGACATGCGAGCGTTCAGCGAAACACTATAGTCGCTCACGGAGGATCGCAGTCTAACAGGAACCACTAGACCTATATTACTGTTTAAGATTACTAACTGACAAATGATACACAAACACCTTGTTATTACCAGTGGCCAATTCCCGATAAAATGTAGCCGTGAATGAATCTCATGGACAAGGAAAAAAATTTATAATGGGAACATTTAAAAAAGTAGTACTATTTTTATATTGAGGCCAGTAAGGAATTCTTAATGCTACACGAGGAACTCCGTTTAGAATATCGCCCGATGAGAAATTATTTGCAATTGTAGCTCAAAACGGGCACAAATAGTACATACTTATGGGGTAGAAAGGGTTCTTTGTTTGAGTTGTTTTTGATGATGGAATGATTGTGAAGGAAACAGGAATTTTCCGGACATTTTCCATCATTCAGTGACAATACAATCAGTAACACACGATGAAATTAGTAACACTATGTTTCGAGATCTGCAATCTGATCTCTTCTTGAGGTAAATGATTAAACTAATGCAAGACTACAACCTAGGATAAAGACCTAGTTATGACTCAAGTGTGTCACAAAGCTCTGGTATGTTTTGTTTACTTAACCTAGGTTGTAGCTATGCATTAGTTTATAGTTATTTAAAAAAAAAAAAGAGATTAAATAGCAGATCTCGAAACGTAGTGTTACTAATTTCATTGTGTGTTACTGATTGTATTGTATTACTGACTGAAAAATCCTGTTTGCTTTAGAAAGGGTACTTTGTGTCACTCTGTAACTGTCTACTACTTGTTATTAACCTGTGTCTGTCCTAAAAAAAATTAAACTAAAAACAGTATTAAAATTATATTACCTTCTCAAACAATACATACTTTAAGAACAATCAATTACACAAACGTTAAGCACCAACATATACATTCCAACATCCCGGTCCACAAGTCTTGCCACTTTGTTATAAGTAAACAATACAATATAAGTGATATTATCACTGCTCCAACTACGATTGTAAAAATTTAGCAATATAAATTATTTAAAATGATTCACCAAAACAATAAAAATTCCTAGTTTTGCTTACTATGTTCCTCTTATGTTATATAGTAAATATAATTTAAATTTAGAACTAATGACGGGACGGGCTGACAACGCATATTATAGTGAAGTCAAACTGCATATTGCGATTATTTACCCATACAATGTGGTATAGATTTAGGACATTCACAATATGGTACTTAGATCTGTCATACTTTCAATACCCAGGACTAACACGTTCACTCTCAATATTGACCACAGAATTTACAGTCATCAGATGCACTCACCCCCTTGAGACGGGCAGGCCTTATCTTATGCCTCTTATCGGTTTTGCTCTTGCTCACGACAATCTTGGAAGTTCTGTGGCCTCTGTGAAGGCCAACTGCAATTTCATATCTTGGCGCCATCCTAGGGGCAAAGAAATTCTCACTTGAAAAACAACACAATAATGCACAATTTTCTATATTTTTTAAACAGCTTTGTTATGTCTGACAAGATTTAAAGGGTTCAAACTGATGATTCAATATTTTTGATCACTGGAGTGTTGGAAGCTTATTGTACTAATAGTCCTTACATAGAACCCTCTGGAGAAATATAATCTAATTATGCACTTACCACAGTCAAAAAAACATTTTCAACTCTGAACTATAAGTCTGCAGACTCTACTCTCACACAAATTTGTCTTTCACCTCCCTTGCCATATTTCCATGGTATTTAAAGAGCACTTCTCCTAGCTTTATTACAAGTAGCTCTTTTTAGATCTTAAAACACTCTACTTTATTTTCTAAACTTAGTACATTTATTCAAAAATTTTCCAAGCAAACTGTTTTTTTTCTCTATACAATATTAGGCTATATTATCACATGATAGAATCTTTATTTTCAAGTGGTAAAACTATTAAACTTAGTCATAAATTGAAATAAAAAACTTGTGATAAACATGTTTACACACATAAAAAACCAGGTTTGATAATATTATTGATATACTAAGTTCTTCTTTAACACTTCTTGCATGACACTAGCAAGACAAACCACACATTTATTTTCTTTAGTATATTCTTTTCAAATTGACTTATAGTACATTTCTGGATTTTTATTCCGTTTGGGAACAATTTTCTTTTTATGCTTTAAATTGTTCAGAACTCTTCCTATTAAAAGGAATATTCAGGCTATAGAAAGATAAAATTAGGAAGTTATGACGGAAAATAAGCAAGGGTAGACTGGTTGGCCCCTCGGGTATATATAAATGTAATATATGTGTAATGTTTAATCAAATATTTTTATCAATAAGATATTAAAAATTAAAGTTGTTAAAACATATAATTTATAATTTCTACTCATATGTTCTGAAATCACCACATTTCATTTCACCATGTTCGAAAAACAATTTATGCACTGTTATGAGGTAAAACGTAAATTTATATAATATTTCCAAATTCAAAATTTATTTCTACTCATGAATAAGTTACAGTGCAGTAAAAGTGACCAGCATGGAAGAAGGAATGTGATTCACCACTGCAATTTCCTGTCCTCATTGTTTTATCAATTAAATTAATTCATCTATATTTCTTGAATTCTCACTCCCTTCCAGGAGATGGTAGTGTTCGATCTTTGAATTTTCGCCATCATCCAAGTAAATAGTTTTCCTAAGTCTTAACCCTTTAAGTGCCAACGGTGTGTAAGTCTGGTCCCTTAGTTATGCCAGAAATGCCAACGGCCAATACACCGGCCACCAGCATTTCTTGCATAATGTGCCAACAGCGGATTAATAATTTGGCTGCAGTATAATAAGAGGCCACCACCACAATAAAATTAGTATATCCTTAAAAATAGTTAAAAAGTAACTAAATGTTAAACTGTTTAGTTTGTTATATTTAATAGATACACAACATAGGTTGCCTACTGTGCACCTAGGTTGAATAATTCTAGTAGCAGCGATAATGAGAATGACTGTGACTGGAATGAAATGATTTGTGACCAAGACCCAAGGTTTTCCTTATGAGTTTTAGTTTTCAGGAGTTACCAGGCATGAAACACTGCCCTCCAAAAAAAACACAAGCCCTGTAGCCTATTTTAGAAGTTGTTTTTATTACAGAAACACTGCTGGAAATTGTTGTTACTTATACAAACAAGTATGAAGACTACTTAAAATCAAAACCTCTTGAAGCCACACAGTTGAGCTAAGAAATGGAAACCTGTGACACTTCCTAGAATTCAAGCATAAGTAACTGTTTTAATAAACATGAGTATAAAACCTCAGCCTACCATTTATAGTTATTGGTAGACATTATTCAACCCAGTAAATCTCTTGATTCCCTAGAATGTTTACAAGAAACAGATTTCAAGCAACCTGCAATTATTCACATGGTTGACTGCTCTAATCTAGCAAAATCTGGCCAACCTATAACCCTTATGTTTGTTTTAATCTTCTGGTTGATCATGTCAACTGTTTATTCAAGCATTTTCCCCCTGGTCAAAACTTATCAGTGGATAAAAGTATGATTAGCACAAAATCCAACATTTTTTGTTTGTTTTTTAGATTACTCGGTAGCCAGTAACAGTACAGGCCATTTCGTGTAAGCAATGAGGAATATATTACCAATGAAAATATTACTACACTATGCAATGTTATTACGATATAAGTAGGTTTAGATTAGGTTAATATTTTACTGGAAGTACCAAAGTTAAGTGCTTTAAAAGCACTTATGTGATATGTGCTCTAATTTGGATATATTGAGGGATGTTTCCTTGTCCACCAGCAGTGTGGGGTGGCAGGCACCACGAAAGCCCGCACTGATGGCCAGAAGCATTTCCGATCAGTACTTTCCCGATATTACATCACAACCTAAATCTTACAATGTGATTTGACTTCGTAGAAATTGGATGATCTGTGGTCCGATCGAAAATATCGACCATAAATGCCCCTGGCCATCAGTGCGGGCTTTGGTGGCACCCGGCGAATACATTCTGTATTCTGTATTCTAAGAAACATCCCTTGAGATGGAACCCAAATTCAAGCTCAGATCACATGAATGCTTGTTGAGGTTATTTTAACTATTTCTAATACGTATGTATGTTGATGTAATAACAAATCGGAGATAAGGATTTCTTCGTGTAGCCCTTGAATAGTAGTACCCAATAATTGTGTTGATTTAACCTGTTTCTTAGTTTATCAGTCTATGTTACATTGTATTAGTTAAATTTTTGTATACCTATTAACATGCTACCACTGTAACAGATCACAGGAACACATTATTTAGAAATAGATATTGAAAAACAACAATATATTCCGTCTCTTGCGACCACTACTCAATTGTTTACCACAAACATGGTTTATACTAACTTTTTTTTTTTAAAATTACTTTGGAACAACGACAAAATGAATTACATTATAGACTTAAGATTGCATTATAATGCAAGATATAGTTTTTTATGTCAAAGAAATATATGCATTTTGGATTAAAGAAAATTAAAAAACTTTCATTATACTAAGTTAGGGCGGTTACAATTTTTTTGAAGAGTAAACAAACAGGTCTGATAACATTTAAAGGGTTCAAATTGATTCAATGTTTTTTATTACTGGAGTGTTGGAAGCTTATTGGGGTAGGGTACGATAAGTGGACCTGGTTTTTTCATATCGAAGAATGTAATCATCGATACCTAATATACGCATCTCAAATCCTACACTATCAATCGATATAGGCCTAAAAGTATCCATAGTCCTCAATAACAATCAATGTTTTAAATTAAAATATGAATTTAATATTTACAGTGATCAAACAAATTATTATAACAAAAATTAGGAAAACTGAAGATGACCATATTTGCTCCTCTCACAGTTACAGTTGTTTCTTTCCCACAAATTTCACATAATGAGTTTTTCGGTACGAGTCCAACATGTTGAAGCCACGTAAAACATGTCTTATCATCTTTCAAAGCAATGTCGTGTAGTTTACTACAATTGACTGCCATTTTTAATAATCAAATGTTACTTATATGTAAAATTGAAATATTACCTTACGTGTATTATTTGTATTATTAAGTGTTTACAGCTGTTGATATAGATTAGGCTATTTGTTATTTGTCAAAACAATTAATCAGTATCGATTGATTAAATTGGTGGTTATAATTAAGTAATATCGTTTGCCAATTTCGATGTGAACAACCGGGTCCGCTTATCGAACCGTACTGTAGCCACCTAATTATACTTGCTGAAAAAACAAGGAAAATAAATTTACATTTAGAACATGGCTTGTATGCAACTAACATAAGTTAAGTTTAGAAAGTTATAAGTCCAGGCGACTCTTAGAAAAATTAATACTAAACTATTACAATTATAGAGTTAGAACATGGCTTGCAGTTGAAATAAATTAAAACATTGATCAGACTATCAACTTCCTTTTAAGCCAAGAAAAATGTATTCCAAAGAACCTTTCGAATAAATTTATTATAACTCCGGATTAAAATTATAGTATAAAGGTACAAAAATAACTGTAAGCTATTATGTTAACGATGTACTAAAAGTACTTTCAAGTAGACAAACCGTAGAGGTTAACTAACGTTGTATTGTGAAGAATATGATATTATACAGATAAAT
This sequence comes from Homalodisca vitripennis, assembly GCF_021130785.1. Taxonomy (NCBI): domain Eukaryota; kingdom Metazoa; phylum Arthropoda; class Insecta; order Hemiptera; family Cicadellidae; genus Homalodisca; species Homalodisca vitripennis. Next base: position 25,480,311 of record NC_060213.1, on the reverse strand, counting down.
TTATATCTGAGATATAAAATAAATTTTGTTGATAATAATACTCTATCAATATTTATGTAAAAACATATGATTACAAAACTAAAACTGGATAAATATCAAACTCACCTTGCGGACCTCTTCCTAGGAGATACGTAATGGCGGAAGTAAGGGGAATGAGAAATAAGAATCACAATAAGTGAGAGGTACAAAAACCATAGCCAAACAAAATTGAGACTAGTAAAAAAAAAACACAAAATACCGGAAATATACCTCCTTCTTCTCTCTCCACTTCGATACTGAATAATTATAGCCAGCAGACTCTAACATCACCACATGAAACCACAGGGACATGTATATTCAGATGCTTTATACTTCACCTTGTAACAATTTTGTACTTTAAAAACAATTTAATTTCTCATTACAGTTTTTGCCGGCTAGATAAAAGCACAGATTGTGATTTTTGTGATTTACAATAATTTTAACTTTTTAAAAGTTTTGACTTATTCTTATTATAATATTAAAGTTTACCTTGGACTTATAAATAGTTAATGCTGTCGATCATCACAAATATGTAACTACAAACCCATTTTTGAACCAGCTTGAATAGAGTTTGACATTTCTCAACATGGAAGCAGATAGTTGACCAACGAACTATAATAATGGAACGCGCTCTGGGCCGGAGAAAACGAGCAGAAATCCTGGGCTGCGTTCCGAAACTGCAGGCGCTGGAAATGGGCAAGAACTCACTCCGCCCATATGGCAGGCATTATAGTATTGATCTAACATCACTTCTAGACTTAATAATATTGTTAGATACCACCATTTATTTATTATTACAAATGTTAATAACTGCTTTTTACCGTGGATTTTTATTTTTAGTTTAAAAGACAGATTTTTGTACTATATCAAAATAACTGAGATTTTGACTTGGTATTTTACTTATAAAGTTGGAAACGAAGATGTCTGTAAAAGATGTAAAACGAAGATTAAAATATTTCCCAAGTGCAAAAACAACATTTTTATTGACAGTATTGTATTTCAAAGTAAACTACATAAAATTTACAAACATGACATACTTAATCTACGGGTTAGAAAATAAAATTATTTTTTAGAACTTTTGCCTTATTCCTAAGTTGGGTGTGTTTGTAATGTCAAAAGTTTTTTGTTTTGCGATGTGATGAGATATTATTTAAAAAATAGCTTAATTACAGTTTTAATTAAAAATAACCTGTGGCTTCCAGTGAATTCGTCATAAGTTAAATGCCCCTTGAAAACACCTTCTTTCTGACAATAGTCCTTCTCCGTTTCTCCAGTGGCTGTTGTATATGAGATAGAAAATAAAAAAAATGTTGGAACTATTTCATTTTTGAGACATTTTCGTAGTTTTTAGGCAAAATTAAATGGTAATCATGTTCTGTAAAATGTTTAGGCCTACTGCATAAAACAGTATGTTTTGTTGGCTTAAAATTTTTTTCTCTTTGTCGCAGTAATCCACTTTTTTCAGTAAATTGTCATCATTCAATGGAAAGCCAAAACAAACACACAAATATTAAAATACAGGTAGCTGAAAATCACAAAGTTCCCATAATTATAAAGTAGAGTAGGTCAGTATATACTGTTTGTAGCAATGACATAAGTTTATGCATTCATAAGTGCTATAACGACCAACATTGATATCTTGGATCAATGCGGATAAAATAATTGAGTGATAAGCATGTTTTATTCAACTATATAATTATTGTTCATGATTAAAAAACGATAGCTTGTTAATGTACTCATTAACAGTCCTTTTTAACTTTTAATTATTTGGATAACCCAGTTAATAATTTGGCTTTACAGAACATAATATTGGTGAAAATTACTATTTTGGGAGTTAAAAGTAAATAATGACATGGTTGATATAGTAAGAACTTACTTGTGACAAGAAATGTGGATGCCTTTAGTCTATCTGGACGTGCAGTTGTACGCAGAGCAACTCTTCACCATGTCACGAAATAACAAACATTACTAACATTGACAAATAAAAGGAAAACAAACTAGTTGAGTTGCTCAGATCAGACGTCTTGACGGAATAAACAGGAAGAGTTGCCAACAATGCAAATAAAAACAATGATTTGTGTTTCGGCATGAAAAGGCGTGATGAAAAGGCATCGTCCCGTTGATCGCCGCTCCACTCGGTGAGTTCTTGCCCACTTTCAGCGCCTGCAAGTCCATGGATACACCAGTAACGCACAGTTGTGTGCGACCGGAAAACACAACATGTGGCTTATGGGCAGTGCGCGTTCCAGTAGTATAGTTCGTTGTAGTTGACTCATACTCCGTATTCATATCCATTTTAGTTTTTTATTATAAGTAAACATTGTAGTTAAAAAGCATCCGGTAGAACATAGTTTAAGCGCAGTGCATACTACCAAGTGGCTAATGAATATTGCATGAAGGGCTTTTAGATAAATACTTTTATATTTGAAGTCTTTAGGAATATTCACAGCGTTAATATCTTTACGTGTATCGGTTCTTGAAATATTTTGCCATACTTTACCACATACATAACCTTCTTCAGTTTTCTGAACACTGTGGAGGGGTATTTGAAAGCTAGAATACATTTCTTCTATGGCCATTTCGTGAGTATAGACATTCGACCATAATGTTGTTTCGTGTCTTGTTCAATCAGTTCACATGTTCAAAGATTTTTGTTTAGAACTACTTGATGTTTTGAAGTAGAACACATGTTGCATACTAAACACCTGAGTTTATTGCAAGGATGTGATCCAACTGTTACGTTTTCTTGTTCTTTGTGCTTAGGTAATTTTGGATGTACTCAAATATCTTTCAAAACTGGTGGTTTTCTCAATCTTATTTTTGGAATGTGTTTGAAAATGTTGTTAGTTGAAGCAGAGCTGTCCAATAAATTCTACTCGAAGTACAATGTTAATTTTATAAAGTCCTGGGTGGTATTTTGTTAAAAAGTTTAGATCATTGTTGGAAAAGTTTGCTTTATTTGTTCAAATTGATAGTGATTTAGTGTTCAGTTTGTTGTTTAGAAGTTTGCGTGGGTATATATTTAAATATTTTCGGATTCTGCTTTGGACATGACAGCACTTTTACAGAATTTCTGTAGACATGTTTTTTCCAATGAAATGCATATTACTTTAAATTTGTATAATTTAAAGTTTTAACACTTACAAGACAATATGGATCAAAGAGTATAATACGCCAGTACCTTACTGTGAGCTTAATTTTAACATGAACATTCATTCATATCGACAGGCGTTTAACATGGCTATCCTATGTATGGAATACGCGTGTTCATTTGAATCTGAAACATACAGGTAGATAATTAATTAACTTAGTTTCTTCACTCTAGGTCCACCTTTCAACAGAAAACAAACTTTTACTCAACAAAACAGTCCTTAAGCCACTTACAAATTTTGGGAACAGCAGCAAACCAATTTAGAAATTATTAAGAGATACCAATAGACAGCAACGGGATATCGTGGTATGTTTTTATAACCGAGTGTTACACAATGATGCCAAAATCCCTATTATTTGTGAAGTAATCAGGAAGCATCAAATTTAATGCCACTTAAAACTTAACAAACACCCCAACTAGTTGGCTAAACTGCCCATGAATAGCATAGACGTAATCAGAGGGATGTTTAGAGATTTTAACCCTCCCATTGATAACATTTTTTACTTGTGCTAAACTGAAATTATACTCTTAGTCATAGGCGTATACTTGTCGGGGAGGGAGTGGTTGTGGGTTGTAACACCCATTAATATAAAATATTCATGGTATTTTCTCACTTGTAAACTTAAAGTATACTCTTAGTCAAATAATGAAATAATGTATCATAGTTCAGTTTAGTTTTGATATATTCACTATAAAATCTAACATATAGTTAAACACACGACTCGTGTTTGTAATTTTGCGGAATGATGAGACTGTCTGTAGGGGTTGAAAAATATAATTCTGATATGCTAAAGTTATATAATTATGCGTTTAATTGATTTCATAACACATTTTAATTATAAAATATTCGCAATAACTCCATGAACACAACAAAAAATAAGGAAATATCGTAGCCTCTTAAAAAACATTAGACTTGAAAATCGTATTCTTTTTTTGTTGTAAACAAGAGATGATTACGTTTTGTATATATCAGTTGTACAAATAAAATATAAATAATTAATAATATCAAAACGCTTTATTAGTAAGTTACGTTTAAGTTAATATTCAAGTAACCTCGAAAACTTCATGCACACTGTAAATACCTATCAGACCTACCGATAACATCCTTAATTAACATCCAAATTTTGTCCTTAATAATAAAAACTTGAAGCTGTTTCTATTTGAAGAGACAGTTAAATTAAATATGACAAAAGCAAAGAAATGAATTTGTATAAAAATTTTGATTTTAGTTTTTATTGTTTTAACTGTGAGCTAGAATTAAAAATACATTCTCGTTATTAAAAACAAAACTAGTACAATTTAGTCGAAGACTATCCTCTACAACTCTCTCGAGACCCCACACTATCCGGAAGACCATAATGCAACATCAATTTTCTTGAAATTCTGAAAAGTATTCCCCGAAAATTAGTCGATACATCAACCTCGACTAAATTATATTACCTTAAAAATCCTTACAGCCCGTGGTCAAAAAAGTCAAAAGCTTCAGAAAGGAGAGACTCGAATGAGAATGAGAGCTTCATAAATTGTGCTCATTTTACCTAACGGAAACCACAGCTTTTAAAAGAAATAAAGACAAAGCGGAAATTGTGGAGATTATGATGGAATCCAAATTTAGATTAACATATTATATTTTTGGTGTTAAGAAAGAAGTAAAGTAAAATAATGAACCAAATTAGTGTACTGTAGTCATATATTTAGTGCTTCCACTATCATACCCAGATACCCTAATTGTGTAGTCCAGGATTGGAAACGACTTGTGACTGAACCTCCAAAGTAATAATAACAATAATAACGTCTTTATTTGCAGCGATTTTCAACTTTACATTGTTGTTTTTCAAAATAACTCAAGTCATACATTTTTAATCAAGGCGCATACAAATCTATATCATCATCCGAGAAATATAAAATTAAACTAATCTAACCTCTAATACATTAAACAGCTATTTAGAGGTGAAACACTCCTCCTCCAAAGCCAGTCTGAAATTGTTCTTGAACGAGGAATATCCATAAGCCTTTAGACTGTGAGGGACACTGTTGTATATCTGGGGGCCAAAGTATCGAAATCCATTCCTCCCCATCTCCAGCCTGACCCTGGGCACCTCCAGCATGGCGTCCTGCCGAGTGTGACAGTCCCTAATCTCAGCCCGGGTCTGTAGCATCCCCCTGAGGTAAGAGGGTTTTCCCGTCAGCAACACCTTGTGAACAAGGCAAGCCACCTGAAGTTTGAAAATGTACTTTATCGGGAGGATCCTTGCTGTACGGCGATACTGGCTAACGTGATCAAATTTTCTCAGGCCGTACACAAATCTTACAGCAGAGTTCTGTAACCTATCAATCAGGACCGCACCCTCAAGGGTCAATCTTCCCCCAAATACAGGAAGAGCATAAACAATAACTGGGAAAACCACAGCTTTGACAATCTTCAGTTTCACTTCCTCCTGGAGTAACCCTTTAAACCTAAACAACACTCTTAACCTATTCATTACACCACGATTGATATTTTGAACATGGTTCAAGAAGGTTAACTGCTTGTCAAAAGTAATAATAATAAGTATAATAGTGTAGTATATCAAAAGTAATAATAATAAGTATAATAGTGTAGTATATCAAAAGTAATAATAGTGTACCTTTAGACTATATGAGTTACTCACAGCCTGCTTTTAATAAATCAAATGAAAAAAAAGACCGGGAGACCGGCTTTATGCTGTGGTCTGTGATTGTGGTTTGGAATGGATACAGAGTTTTATTAGACAATTCAGTTTGGATTTGTTTGGTTGAATAGTTTTTTTACGGACAAATTCCAAATATTGTTTTCTGTGAATAATAGTTTGATATATTAATTTAGTTATAGAGTTGATTGTCCAAACTGAGAATCGAAGAAATTTAAATATACGTTGTGAGTGAGTAACCTGTAATTTAAGGTTAGTTTTATAGTTATATTATCCTGTTTACATAATATTAAATTACAAACGTTTCCTTTATTACTGTAAATTAACATTTAACTGACAACAATGTAAGTATATTAATTTGTAATTTAATGTAAAATTGAGAAGAGAAAATAAAATTTGTAATCTCCAAATGTAAATAAACAACCCATTGGTGTCCGATTTGATGTATACTAACTGTCCTCAAGATGTATATGTCCTACTTTGTTCATGGTTAGAGTACGATAAGCGGACCTGGTTTTTACATTACAATAATCAAACAATATTAATTATACTCATTGATATAATCAACCAATAGTTAAGAATTGGAGCAATTGAGTAAATCATCTGCACCAATTGTACACACATTTTCAAGTTCTAAACACAATTTGTTCTATAAGTAACTTCTTTTAAATAAAATAAGGTAGCTAATGTAGGAAATGAAATAATGTATCCTCTCTTACTCATATTGTGAGCCATACCTAGTTTAGACTTCATGTTGCCTATAACCAATCATCACTCGGTTGATGGTTTGTTTTCCAAACATAATATTACAATATCTTTGGAGAGCCGATTTTTGAGTGATTTAAGACATCAGACTATGGATTTAAGTTGCAGGCTAAGTTCAAAGGGGCTTAAGTGCATGGCAGTAGGCCGCCCCAAGGGAAAAAAAAAAAAAAGTTAAAGGGTAGGGTACGATAAGCGGACCTGGTTTTTTATATCGAAGAATATAATCGTCGATACCTAATATTCGCATCTCGAATCATAGACTATCAATAGATATAAAAGTATCTATAGTCCCCAATAACAATCATGTTTCAAATTAAAATATGAATTTAACGATGTCACAAATAATAAATGAACATAACCAAAATTAGGGAAACTCATAACTTAAACTAAATGAACGAGAACGATCAAACAGCAAAACTCATAAATAATTAAGAAATGATAACAAACAATGGGAATAAAAAAATAAATTATAACAGCAATAATTAGAATAGAAAACGGAAACTTGTCAAACTATCTACGTGTTTTCGCCTGGGTAGAAATTTTTTACTGCTTTTAAGAAATGGTTGAACGCGTTCTCTTCAGAAAATCGTAGCTCTCTTCTATATAAATATTCACAGATGTGATCTGCGAGAAGGTCGGCTGGGATACCACTTATTAGACTGCGTTTTACGGCTCTCCCCGAACTTTCAACTGTCTGAGTGTTGGCACCAGTTTCTGGGTTTAAAAAGTGTTCACTATGGTTGACAGTAAAATGGACAAAACCACAATCACTTAATCCAAAATAAGCTTTCCACATATCTGTGACTATGGTTGTTCCAGGCTGTAGATGTTTTAATACGTGAAGAATGAAGGTTTTAGCATCTCGTTTGTTTTCAGGAAAAATCACTATTCTATACCTACCCCCACGTTTTTGTCCTTCCGGTATAGTTTCTATTAAATCTAGAATCCAGGTTCCTTCTACCAACCTCCCTTTGTTATTTTTACGTTTTCCAATTTACACTTATCAATTTCCACCACCACTCCAAAATCTCCAAGCTTTTCTTCCCTATTAAACTGATCATCAATCCACACAAAACACACTTCCCTACAAAACGACAGCCAGTCAGATATCGTACTTCTTGATAGATTTTGTAAATCCGAACTACTCTCAAGAATTATAAAATCGTAATTTGTCTGATTTCTGGAAAAGAAGTACATTAAAGTCACAATATTGTGCAGTCCGAACTTTGACCCTTCAAAAAACTATTCTTCAGTGCATTTTTACTGAAACTGTGTCCCCACCATTACCTTCTTTTTTGCATCTGAAGACGACCATGTTTGCTCCTCTCACATTTACATTTTTCTTTTCCACAAATTTCACATAATGGATTCTTAGGTGCTAGTCCAACATGTTGAAGCCACAAAAAACATGTCTTATCATCTTTTAAAGCAATGTCGTCTAGCTTTCTAAGATTGACTGCCATTTTTAATAAACAATGTTACTTATATGTAAAATTTGAAATATTACCTTACTTGTATTATTTGAAAGCGTTTACAGCTGTTCATATAGATTATTTAAGTTAATTGTTAAAAATAATTAATTAGTATCGATTGGTTATAACGATGGTTGTGATTAAGTAATATCGTTTTCCAATTTCTATATAAAAACCCGGGTCCGCTTATTGTATCCTACCCGGTTCAAATCCTGCCTGTGACTTTCTATCAGTATCATCGACCATGTATTGTATGGATTCTCCTTCTTATTTTTTTATAAGATTCTTGCTCAGGTCATTTTCCCATGAAGGCATGCAAAATAGGGCTTAAAAGGGGTTCTGTCTCTGTCTCTCTAAAAAAAATGCATTCACCTTTCTCTTCCACTTAGAGGAACTACCGTCATATCAATGTATGAGCAGATGAAGTAACCAATTTACAATATGTATAAGTAACTAATTAATTTTTGTTCTAGATCGAGATGGCTAATGAAATTGAGCAAGATCCTCAAGATGGATTATACGGTCTATGTATCTTCGGAGCTGAACACTTAACAGATGACGAGGTTTGTTATCTGATCATTAATGCAGTAATATACCATTAGGGAGGCTTGTATTCCATCAAGTTTTTATCAACTGAGAATTTATTGTCATTATTTAGAGGCAAACAATTCAATTTTGCTAAAATGAAGGAAACAGGATTTTTCCGGACATTTGCCATCGTTCAGTGAAACAAGAAAACAGTAACACTACGTTTCGAGATCTGCCATCTGATCTCTTCTTCAGGTAAAGAACTAACCTAATACATAATTACAAACTAAGTTAAAATAAACAAATCTTACTAAAGCGTTGTGGCACGCCTAAGTCAGGAATCACAACCTACATGTTGTTGTCAACTTCACTAACACTAAAGACATGCACTTAATACAAAACTATACAAAACACTAATCATTAAAAGTAAACTACGGAATACAGGTCACAATGCGTCTTCACTCGTCTACTGACCACCTACGACTGACCAGAGGGACTAGCCAATGGCAATCGTGACGGCTGGCTAAAACAAGATGGCGGAAATACAAGGAAAGGGGAACAGGAATGGGCCCTTTCGTTATTATTGGTTCATGCGAGATGAACTTCTTAAAACCATATTGTGACTCCGCATTGGTTTATTACAAATATCCGATCCGTTTGATACTTTTGGTTTTCTCTTTAGTTCATTTTTTAGAATTGGCAACCAAAGCGGCCTAATCTCGACTGATGGTTGACTGATTGGTTGGTCTGCCAATTTAATGTATGTTGCCTCAATTAATTTCCTTTTGAAGAAATGTGGTTCCCGATGTATTATGTGGGCTTCATCCCAATTCATATGATGGTCTTCGGACCAACAATGGTGTGCAATTTTTGACTTTTCTGTGAAACCCTTTCTCGTGTTTTCTTTGTGTTCTTTTATCCTTACGTTAAGTTTTTTTTTTTGTCTCGCCTATGTATTCCCTATTGCAGCTACATTTTATACTGTAAACACAGTTTTTGGAATCCTGTGTGCCATTTTTTGGTTTTGTTTTTACGAGACTTTGTCTAAGAGTGTTGTGTGTTTTAAACGCGGTTCTAATGTTGTACTTTCTACCTACTCTTCTAATTTTCTCCGATAATCCCGGCACATAAGGGATTGACATAAACGCAAATTTATCACAAATCTGTTTTTCTGACTCAGGAATGATTCTTCTGGTTCGTTTGCACTTATTAATTACTAATTGAGGGTATCCATTGCTTCTGAGATCCGATTCAATTTTCTTAAATTCTTCTTTTAGTCCATCTTTATCTGAGCACAAGCTCTTTGCTCTATCAAACAACGAGTAGGCTACTCCTTCTTTGACAGATTTTTGATGGTTGGATTGATAATTTAAATATTTTCCTGTGTGTGTTATCTTTCGAAAAACAGTTGTCTTAAGGACATCCCTATCTCTTAATACACACACATCCAAAAAGGGAAGCTTGTTTTGGACTTCCACTTCCATTGTGAGGCGGATGGAAGGAGAAATTAGCCAGCCGTCACGATTGCCATTGGCTAGTCCCTCTGGTCAGTCGTAGGTGGTCAGTAGACGAGTGAAGACGCATTGTGACCTGTATTCCGTAGTTTACTTTTAATGATTAGTGTTTTGTATAGTTTTGTATTAAGTGCATGTCTTTAGTGTTAGTGAAGTTGACAACAACATGTAGGTTGTGATTCCTGACTTAGGCGTGCCACAACGCTTTAGTAAGATTTGTTTATTTTAACTTAGTTTGTAATTATGTATTAGGTTAGTTCTTTACCTGAAGAAGAGATCAGATGGCAGATCTCGAAACGTAGTGTTACTGTTTTCTTGTTTCACTGAACGATGGCAAATGTCCGGAAAAATCCTGTTTCCTTCACAATCCTTCCATCGTCAAAAATAACCTTTAAACAAAGAATTTGCTAAAATATTAGTATAATGAAATAATGTGATTTCTTCCAGAAGCATGACACATTTCCGTCTCAGTTGTCTGATCGAAATGTCACATTTACTGTCGTAACAAATTTATGTGCATATTATTTCTTAAACCTCTGTAAACCTTTACACTTTGGTGAAATAGTATATAATTTATCAGCATCTTATGTTAAGTGAGAATTATAACAGTTAAAGTACATTTACAAAATGCAAAATTTTAAATAAAATTTATATTTAGGCAGAAGGATTTTTACAAAAACCTACGCTGCGCTTATAAACATTAATGGCTGAAAGTTTATTTTTTCATTTGTTGCTGCTGTAAGTAAATGTGTATTTTAAACAAAGCCTATTTTCAATAAAGCCTTAGAGCATTTTCTTTTCTTTTGTCTCAATATGAATCTCACAGGGCCATCAAGCATATATTTATATTTGTACACATGTTAGTTTTTAATATTTTTACCAGAATATTTTTACTCTCATGGCTAGTAAAAAAATTGGGATGGTAAAAATTACTTCAAAAAAGATCTTTTTAACCAATAATCTTGCTTTTTAAGTTACAGGAAACAATAGAACAAGCAGTAAAGTAACAAACTTATTAGTATTGACTGGATGATATGAAATTGTTTGACGCACATTTGGATAAAAAAGAAAAGGCTTACATAGAGAATTAAATAAATTCTAACTTATGTTAAGGTTTATGGTATGCGTGTCTCTAAAATATCAAACTGGATTTTAAAATTAATTTGATGAAAGTCTTGGTGATGAATTTTAACCAAGTAAGCCATGTTTTGTTCAACATGAAAGTAACTGTTTCAGTAACCATATGCTTTAACGGTATATCAATAAAAAGTTGATTCATTGTTTGTTAAGTGGAATATGACTATTAATTAATACAATAGTTCATCTACAAAGTTTGAGCTCAAGGGTGAACTGGTCTTAGTTTAATTTAAATGTGTGTTTACAGGTTGTGAAAATGTGTAATAAGTTTGGGGCAGTTGTGAGGTGTAACAGAAGTAAAAACTTAGTGTTTATTCGCTACGCCAAGAGAGAGGAAGCAATCGCTTGCTTAAACTCAGACCAGCTACCGTTCCAAGTAAGAACTGCAACAAGAAAGAAGAATAGGTCAGTGAATATTGATTACTAGACTTAGTTTCTTCCACAAGAACAGTAAATTAGTGAACAAGTTTAGTACAACAATAGTGAAAGTTGTCTCAGCTTTTTACAAGTTGAAATGTATATATGATCCAAATAAGTTATGTATTAATTTTAAGATGGAATTTGAGTTTATTCCCCATGCAAAGTGCCGGTAAAGTTATTGTAATGATCCAAAATATAAAAAAATTCAAACGTCATGTAAATAACTCAATAACTCGTTTATTCAACCAAAGTAACACAATTAGGCCCCATGCGTTGGTCATGTCAGATAAAAGGAAACTTCTAACAACAGATTACACTCATTAATAAAATAACTAAAATGACTTGAATTCTTAATATATTATAAAACAACCAGGTTTTCCATTTAGCCGTCAGTCAGGAATTTACGGACACTGTAAAAACATTTTTCAAGGAGAAATAACCTAAGCCTCTCGGTTTGACTCTGCTTTGAGGTGCAAAGCAAAGTAAAGACTAACTTAGTGTTATAACAAAAAAGAAAAAGGTTGTTGGTTTAACCTATACAAAAATTAGAAAATATGAAGGCTATCCTTAAAATATTGTTTTAAATTAAATTGTCTATAAAATTTAGTGTGGACATTCTAAAACCTTCCAAATGTTATACTTGGCTTGAAGTTGATCATAGTGAGTGCTTTTCCTGTTTTTCAGTTAGTTAACTGAAGAATTACTAACCTATTAGCTTGGACTCATGATCGTTACTCATACTGTCATTGCACGGAACGGACTTAGACTCTCGATCTTTGCACAATTTTCCGTTTGTTATGTACTAATATTTGGCAGTAGTTACAATTTATGCTACAATTTACATTCTCATAAGAATGTCTTTATTCGACTGTATTTCTCAGATACATTAGTTTTTTTCAGAACAACTATTCTCACAATCATATATAGTAATTTAATTATGTATTTAGTATAGCCACTTACGTTATTCATAAATGGTCAGAAAGATTTTATCAAAAATAAATTTGTATTATAAATGTACATGGGTAATGAATTATTTTGTCAGGGGAATATGGAGATAATTGTAAAGTGTGATAATATAACAAATATTAGAATCTCGCCAATTGAAGATCAATTTTTCTTCATTCTATTTTTTTACAGAAAATATATAATGTTATCCAGGTTCTCTTGAAGAAAAATAAAATATGCTGTAAAAACTACAAATAATACATAAAAGGCTAAATTTGTTACTACGTGTAAGTTTATTTTCTAAAATTTACAAAATAATGTAATTTTTACAGTAAATATTTTGCTTGTGATCCTGTCGACCAATTTGAGGCCAGCTCAACAAGCTATGCCTATTTTGCGGATCACCACGTGTTAACAATCCCGCCAACACGAATTCCCGCTAATAAAAATTCTAATTATTGTTTGCTACTTATTGAAATTAAACCAATGTTTATTTATAATCTGCTTCAAACTTATTTATACTAAGATGTTAATTTATGATCCATTACAGGCTAGAGTAGTGCAAAGCCTTACATTTAAGAATTTCTGAGAGAACTTGTTGACCTGTTCTCAAGCAACCTAGGCCTTGACAGTATCACCTAGGTTTCACTATATGCTTTCAGAAACCCCAAACTGTAAGCCAATTTTTCAAGAAAAGTTCAAAATTAGTATTGATTTATTTTAAAATAATGTAAGCCATAAAATATATCCATTTCAAAATTTAATTTTTTAACTTTAAGTTTTGAAAATAATTGTAACCATAGTTACAAATTTAGGTACATTCCACCACTTTTCAAATATAAAAACATAAAGAAATTGGTTATTGATTAATTTATTGTTTTGTAGCAAATATAATTCTCTAAATTTTGGAAACATTTAGTATAAGAATTATACTTTTTGTATGTTTTTAAAAATAATCGTACCCATAATAAATTTAGCCTTTCATGTCCCATTTGCGGTTTTTATAAGATGTTCAATTTTTCTACAAGAGAACCTGGATGTCATACATTTTTAGAAAATAGATAAAAATAAATAGGCTATCTCAGATTATAATTTTTAATGTATTATCACACTTTAATGGTGCTGTTCCACCGCTTTAAAAAAAAGGAAAATCACTTTTAGGGTGGTCATATATGCCTTTTTAATGGTTTATGCATAATGTTTTTATACCATAACTATTTTTACATTTTCCTGAAAATATAATGTACTACACATATAGATTTATAGTGAAAATGTATTTTTTACAAAATTTTTAAAGTATGGGTACAAAACACTCAAAAATGGCTTGCCATCTGAGGAAAAAATGATTGGCAATTCGAGAGTTAAGTTTGTGTAAATTTATTTATTTTTAGTGTGGTTTGTACCTACTGATTACTTCTTACGATTTCTTCACGGCCCTATATAAGTTTCTATCATTTGAATTTGAGTTGGCTTTGCATTTTTCACCGAACATTCTTCAGATCTCAAAGTTCAAAATTTTAGCAGTCCCATGAATAGTGCCTGTCAAAAACACCATCTCCTGAACCAAGCTTATTACTTTGTTGTTGAGAAATCCTGTAATGAAACAAAACAGGTATTTACTCGTATATTTTTGTATACACCCTATGTTTGAACAGTTATTTAGGTATAAGAATTTAATTAGGATAAATAAATATCATTTATTAGATTAAGTGTAAATATAAAATTTTGTACATATTTTTGAGTTTCAATAGGTACACAAGCCCAAGCTCAATTTGAAGTCAATTCAAAAGAAGCATTCAATTATTTTTTGAAACGCTAAGCTCTGCAACAATTTTTTACTGCTATTTGGTTATTTTTTTTATCTATTTATTTTGTAATGTTGGCAGGAACGTAACACGGCCCACTCGATACAGGTAATTGGTACTTAAAACTATAGGCTACGTAGCATTGTTGGCTTGCTCTTCAACGCTGTGACAATATTGTCTTTCACTCAAATGACTCCAATGCTTTGGCACCATAATGTTCTTTAGTGCTTGTAACATTCATTGTGTGGTAAATTTTGTAATTTCAAACTTTTGTGGTCAGTAATATTGCTATTGTAACACCTGCTAGTCCTCCAACCTATTTTTTCTCCAAGGTAATGACGTGAAACTGCTTTCTTACACCTACTTTAGATTTATTTTTACGCACTACGTTGTCCCATTACTTACCACGTTAACTAAAGTGAAATCTAATTGCGTCATTGTTATTAATGGTTTTTGGCTGAGCATTAGCAAAGTTTATTACTTAGGGAGGTTTTCAGAATTTCTTCTCTGTTTGTATTTACGTAGGATATATAAAAAACTAATTAATCTAGAGACTTGATAAATTGTATGAAACTTTGTTTCTAAGTAGAAAGTATTAGGTACGGTTATGCTGCATGACCGCCCATGGAAGTGGATTAAACTATAGTAAAGCCTACCATGCATGGGAAATCCCTAAAATGAATTTAGCTGTAGATTTGAAAATTTGCATGAATCATTATTTCCATATGGGCAAGATTTAATTCAAGAATGGTGCACGTTCTTTTCTGGGGTTTAGGTGAGCATTATCGAAACTTATCACTCAGCACCCTGGTAAAATTTTTCTTCTGTTTTCTGTCCATATGATATCTCAAGAATTAATTGAGATATATATTTGAAATGTTCTATAAAAATGTATCTTTACACAGGCAACACCGAGTTCGATGACGGTGCATATCTCCCAAGGCTGTAGATGTTCTTTGTTCTATATTTAACAAATTGTGTTAAACTACACTCGGTTCGGTTTACCTCTACCCTGTTTTAAAAAACAAAATACAGTAAAAGGGTTATTCAGAAAGTAAGGTCTGAATTGCTGTAACTACATGTAAGTATATGTTGTAACTGTTTGGATAATCTTGAACAGTAACTGTTTGGATAATCTTGAACAGCAGTAGTGCTATTAGGTTTTAAACGTTAAAATTTAGTTAATTTCAAACAATTTAATTTACCAGTAGAGTTGTTTATTAAATTGCGGAATTAACTGAACATTTATTCCACTGCAAAATGTGTATTTCTTGCAAGGTAAAGTGTTGATAATAAAATGTAATTTTAAAAACTATTATTTCATTGTAATTGCCTTATTGTACATAATTTTATTCAGTATTAAATTTTCGAGGTTAAGTGGTAGAGAGGACTTTATAGTCCTAACTTCGCCTCTAATAAAGACATTTTCATTTCATTTCATACAGCTGTTAGTAATGATTAAGCTGAATAAAATCATGTAATTTTCAGTCCTAAGTATCATATCCTGGATTTTATAAAGAAAATGTTCAAACTAGTAGGAATGTAATGGCATGAAAAACTTAGTTTTAAACAGCCGTCGACTTCAATGCTTTAGGAAGAAATATGTATAGTTGAAAATAAAACTAGTTTTATTCCACTGCACTAATTAATCACTTTATATTGGTACTGAAAGAATAGGTATTAGTAACAGTGCATTTGTTTTTGAGTGTTGTAGTACAGTTGCCTTTGGATCGCAGAGTTGCAAGCACTGCCATTTTTTGCTGTGGCCGGATTGATCTCCAGGTTAAGATGCTTTTTCTTGTGATGTGAGGGGGAGAGGAGTTCATTGTTTGAGATTCTTGAGTTTCTGGCTTGTGCTTTCCTTTTGGTATTCAGTGGGAAAAAAGTGGTATGTTTTAAGATATTGAAAACGAATTCCTGTTTTGTGCTGATTTGTTTGTCTACACACAACACAGCTACAATGGTAAGGACTGAATCAATGCTAATGTTGACTTCATCATCTAAATTCCATTTCACTTTCTGCTCTGTGATCTGACATTGTCACAGACTTGAGTCCTGGAATCTGGAGAACACATTTGTCTAAAAGGATCTAGCAAGATTGAAACAGTAAAGTACCTTGGCTATACTACGTGGTACGTGCCATGATTTCAGTATACAAAATATACTCTCAGCAACACAATGAGTTCCTAGTTGTTTTCGTGTTCCACCATACTAAACACCTAGGCTACAAAATAGCCTCCTCTGGTTTACCCAGTAGAAATCCAGTGTAATCTAGATAAAGAGGTATTTGTGTTGTCACATCAGGTTCACAGTTGAGTGATCTACTATATTTAGAAATTGCCCTAAAGTACAGTGGAGCAACCGACGTATTTACACATAAAACAGCTTTGGTGAAAAGGATGGATTCAATGAGAGTATTGAGACAGACTTGGACCCCGACTGCAGGAATCAAGTCTTTGACAGCGTCAGATCTCAGATGCTGCTGTACTATGTGGAAGGTGAAATGGAGCTAAACTCATCATTCTAATTTGTTTGTGTTGTTTGTTTTGCCCGCTTTTTGTTTTTACTGTGAGAATGCATGTTGTTAACTCTAAAAGAAAACTATTCTCCACTGTTTTAATACCTTTTTTATCTTACACAATGTCTGCACCCAGGCAAGTCAATTAGCCAGAATATTTGTCTAGAAAACAATTGATGTAGGTCTCATATTTTCGTCATAATATTCTGGCGACCATATTCGATTCCATGGGATGTATTTACCCAATGTTCTAGCACCATATATACAACTGGTATAAGTTTTATACGCTGTCCCAGACTTGACTCTTGGAATGTGGAGTCAGCATTCATATAAAGAAATCTGTAAAAAATCTGTTAGAAGTCTGTAAAGAAGCTCAAATGAACTCTTTGCATTGTTCTGATATCAGAGACACCTAGACTGCAAAATCAAGTGCAAGGTACAAATCTAGATGAATAGGTATTCTCATTGTGCAAAATTTTTGGGATCTCTTCAGACAGACGTTGACTCCAGATTCCAGGAGTCTAGTGTGTGATAGCATCAAATTTCAGAGGCTGCATCAAGTGGAAGTTGAATCGGAACTGAGCTCAACATTCGCATGGTGAAAGTTGTAGTTCTCATGAAGATGGCTGTGGTTCTCAAAGTATTAACGTTTGAAACCATTGAGTACCAGCTATAGGAATTAGACTAGAAATCATCATCATCATCAGACGTTTCCGTTATCATGGGTCGTCGTACACAGCCTCCTCCACTTTTGTCTATCATTTCAGGTCTCCTCTTCCTCCACCTGTATTTTCTGTAGTCCCCTTCTCTCTATGTCTTTCCACACTTGGTCCTCCCATCTTCCTCTCGGTCTTCCTCTTGGTCTTTTTCCTCCTTCTTCCTTCTCCAGTGCTATTCTAGGCATTCTATTATCTCCCATCCTCTTCACATGCCCCATCCACTGTATTCTTCTTCCTTCCATTGTCTCTTGCAGTGAAACTACCTTCAATCTTCTAGACTAGAAATATTCATTATTATTTTAATTCTTGTGTTAGCAATAGAGACAGTGTGGGCAGCTCGAGAGACTCAAGCTGGAAGAACAATGACGGTGATTTTCATAAGAGGAGGAGTGATGGAGACTCCCATCACAGAGGTGGTGGTGGCAGCAATGACGGTGATTTTCACAAGAGGAGGAGTGACGGAGACTTCCATCACAGAGGTGGTGGTGGCAGCAATGATGGTGACTTTCACAAGAGGAGGAGTGATGGAGACTTCCATCACAGAGGTGGTGGTGGCAGTGGTGACAACTTTGATGTGGGGAGGCCTATGCCTGACCTCGTGCCAGGTAACACTTTTTAGTTAATATTTTATTATTCATTTTAAATTTGTGTTAAAAGTGGTGGGGGCTCTTTTTAAACTTAAGACAACCTCACTCACCCGTTTTTTAGACACGATGACCATGGCAAAAGTGTGATATCAGAGATTTTGTGTCAGCTTTTGAATGCGCATTGGAACATGTTATGGTGGAATAGTTACTTTTTCAGTAAGTTACGATCTCAGTTTTTTATGTACGTTACTGTTTCATTTTTGAAAAATAAATTTCTATTTGTACCTTCTGAATCGTTTTATTGTACTAAGTAACCATGAAAATTTAAAATATCCATTGCATAAGATTAGATAATAAAGTTTTAAATAAAATTAACTTTTTTTAAATCATAAATGAAAATACTTCATGGAAAACATCTTCAGCATAGTCATATTACATAACGCCATCAAAAAGTAAACCATGGCATTGTTAGTTCATTTCCTATAAATAACTGTTTCCTTTATATCACAATTCTATATACTGCTTTAACTAAATTCTGGCTTTAACTACTCTGTCACCACATTAGGTGTGTGACAGGTTCTACTGTATTAGTTCAATGGAAATGTATATTTTTTTGCTTGAAACTTAGGGATGGGCCAATTTCGATACTTGATATATCAATTTTTAACTACGGCTGTTTTCACTCGATTCAGATGCCAATTTTTTACACTTTTTACTGATAATTAAAAGCAACAAATCGTCTAAACAGTTACTAATTAAAAAAAAATTATAAATATAATGTAAAATTGTACTAATAATTTTATACAAAAATTTTGTTTTATTACTTTTTAAAATTATTTTAGTACATGTTCCACACAAGAGAATTAATGATGCACAGACAAGAATGTAAATGTAGACTTAACACATATGTTACAGACATGCATAAAATGTTTTGTTTATTCAAATTTCACCGTGGTGTAGGGGCTGAGGGATTGATGTTGAATTCTCTGTTGCAGTTATCAAGAATGAGAACGGAAACTTGGCACCAACACACCAAGTGCTGATCGGAAACTTGCCACACAGAATGAACCAGTGCGATGTGTATGAGTTCTGCCAGCGGTGCAAAACCAGTCCGATCCACGTCGAGATGAAGACTATGAACTACCCACCTAACCCTTTGATGTGAGTAACAATTTATAAGACGTACTTAACTGAGCATCCCCTCAGGACAATATCAGATTCGTTGTGATCGTAGCGAGTGGATCCAGGATGAAACACTTGCCGTTTCTTGGTATTTTTATGCCCTTCACAAGACAATTTTGTTAATGTCTTCGACACCCTTTGTCTTGAATTTGAAACTGTATTGTTTCGACCTCTGCACACGCAGTGGTTACAGAACCAATGCAAAAAAGGTAGACAATTGAACAATGCGAATTGTGCAACTACAACAGTACATGTCCGTTGGAACAGGTCTATAACTGAACATTGAACATCGACAAGAACAGACAGATCGGTCCAACCTCTGTTCTGTCTGGTTGCAGACGAGCTTCAGTAAGTTCTGGAATTCATCATATCACAGATTAAACCTAGTGTTACCCCTGATGCAGTGTATAGGTTGGACAAAATTGTTTCTTAGCTATTGCAAACTTGTTGTTATGGCCCATGACAATAACGACTTGACACACTTTTCCTTTCCACCTCGTTATTTAATTTTTTTACAAAAAGGAATTAAATATTACATACCAAGTCTTTCCCTGGTTACTGATAGTTTATACAAAATGGGATTAGGCAGGAATTATTGGCATTCAAAATTAGTGAAATAACCATATGATTTTGCTTTAGTAAGACAATAATTAAATAATGGTTTTTTATACTCTTTCTTCAAAGTTACACATCTATGTTGTTTATGAACCATTGCATATAAATATAATAATACTTGGTGGCTCACCGCACTCGTCACAGCTGCGACTGGCAGAGAACTGATGATTTTGTAGGCTAACTAGTCATTTTGCGTCATGTGTTTGATATTGATTACCTAAGAAAGCTAAATCAAACTAAAACTTTATTACAATTTGTTGATTACGTTTTTTATAAGCCTATAAATCTTTTGTGAAATGAATATACCACCAAAACACAGTGGTATAATAATGGTGGTGGTGGTTAGTAATAATGTGTTGTATTATTATTATTTTTGTAACATAGTTATTAATCATGATATTGAGTATGATCACTTACTACTTGCATTGTTTACTTTATTCTAGTAGAACACTTTTGCTGTTTAATGTATACAAGACTGAACAGATGTCGGTTAATGCGTACTAGACTGTACTGATTGTAGAGGTTAATTAGTACAAGACTATACTGTTTATACGCTAATGAACAAACGGTACAGTCTTGTATGCATCTGAGCTGATCTCTGACTAGTGTAATGTATAATGAGGTTAATTAGTACAAGACTGTACTGTTTATACGCTAATGAACAAACAGTACAGTCTTGTATACAAGACTGAACAGATGTCAGTTAATGCGTACTAGACTGTACTGATTGTAGAGGTTAATTAGTACAAGACTATACTGTTTATACGCTAATGAACAAACAGTACAGTCTTGTATGCATCTGAGCTGATCTCCGACTAGTGTAATGTATAATGAGGTTAATTAGTACAAGACTATACTGTTTATACGCTAATGAACAAACAGTACAGTCTTGTATGCATCTGAGCTGATCTCTGACTAGTGTAATGTATAATGAGGTTAATTAGTACAAGACTATACTGTTTATACGCTAATGAACAAACAGTACAGTCTTGTATGTATCTGAGCTGATCTCTGACTAGTGTAATGTATAATGAGGTTAATTAGTACAAGACTATACTGTTTATACGCTAATGAACAAACAGTACAGTCTTGTATGCATCTGAGCTGATCTCTGACTAGTGTAATGTATAATGAGGTTAATTAGTACAAGACTATACTGTTTATACGCTAATGAACAAACAGTACAGTCTTGTATGCATCTGAGCTGATCTCTGACTAGTGTAATGTATAATGAGGTTAATTAGTACAAGACTATACTATTTATACGCTAATGAACAAACAGTACATTCTTGTATGCATCTGAGCTGATCTCTGACTAGTGTAATGTATAATGAGGTTAATTAGTACAAGACTGTACTGTTTATACGCTAATGAACAAACAGTACAGTCTTGTATGCATCTGAGCTGATCTCTGACTAGTGTAATGTATAATGAGGTTAATTAGTACAAGACTATACTGTTTATACGCTAATGAACAAACAGTACAGTCTTGTATGCATCTGAGCTGATCTCTGACTAGTGTAATGTATAATAAATTGATGCTGAATGATGATAAGGTTCATGACCTAACACTATCTTAGCAATAAGCAAAATGTGACATCGCTTAAATTTTTGGGTATGATTGTACAATTTAATCTTAGTGGGAACATCACATTGACTTTAAGCTTCCAAAATCTCAAAGGGAATTTTTATGTTAAAATCCTTAAGCAATAGTGTAGACCCTGACATTCTCCATATTATATATTATGCACATATACCTGTACACAGTCATCTAGCCTATGGAGCTGCTCTGTGGGTAAACTTTGGTTACGCTGCCAAAGAATTTATTTTACAAAAGAGATCTATTTGTTATTATGTCCTAATAAACTCGCTGTTCATTAGGTTAGGCATACTTTCTTTACCTTCATTGTATTGTTTTCTGATTTTTTTTTATACTAAGTTAAATGAATCCAAATTTGTTTTAAATACTGATGTACGTAGGTATGCAATGGTTCATAAACTACATAGATATTATATTGTACTAAAATGTCTTAAATTTAATTGATATTTAACTTCAATTTTTTTTGTCCAATGGATTGTATATTGGTCTCCAAAGGGTTAAACGTTTAATGTTAACATAATATGAAGTTATATACTTATTACAGCTTTTTACAATACCACTAAGGTACTTTTCCACTGTAGGAAATGGATTGACCCATATTCTTTGTTAATCTACCACCTCTTAGTAACTTAAATACCTTTTGTATATATTTCAAGATAAATTGTGATAAGGTAATTATAATTCCATACTATGCTGAAGATTACTTGCACTTCAAATACATTTTTAGCATGTTTATGAGGTATGTAACTTTGTAGAAAGGGTATGCATAGTACGAGGGCTGTTCAGAAAGTAACCTCCGGTCGATTGAAAAAAATACACCAAGTTAAGTAAAAATATTTTAATATATACATCTTACAACTACATCTTTGCACTATTTTTCGACATAGTCTCCATCACGATTGAGGCACTTATCGTATCTCTTCACAAGCTTTGAAATTCCTTCTGCATAAAAATCACCCGCCTGTGCCTTGAGCCAGCCTGTGACCGCATCTTTGAGCTCTTCGTCGTCATCAAAACCGCTGGGACCCGAGCCATTTCTTCATATGCATGAAGAGGTGATAGTCGCTTGGCGCCAGATCTGGGCTGTAAGGTGGATGGTTGAAAACGTCCCACTTGAAAGACTTAAGAAGGGCTGTTGTTCTGCAAGCAGAGTGAGGACGGGCGTTATCGTGCAAAAAAACGATACCGGAAGTCAGCATACCACGGCGTTTGTTCTGTATAGCCCGTCGTAATGTTTTTAGTGTTTCACAGTACACGTCTTGATTAATGGTCGTCCCACGTTCCATGAATTCAACCAACAACACCCCTTTGGCATCCCAAAACACCGTTGCCATCAGTTTTCTGGCAGAAAAATCTTGCCGGGCTTTTTTTTGGTTTGGTAGGCGAATCTGAATGTGCCCACATCTTTGATTGTTCTTTTGTCTCAGGGTTTACGTACTTAATCCAGGTTTCGTCACCGGTCACGATTCTGTTTAACAATGGTTCTCCTTCGTCCGCATAACGTGACAGAAAGTCTAATGCAGAGGCCATTCTTTGAGTTTTGTGGTGGTCGGTAAGAATTTTGGGCACCCATCGTGCACATAACTTACGGTAACCCAATCTTGCTGTCACTATCTCGTACAAAAGAGTCTTAGAAATCTGTGGAAAATCAGTAGACAACTCCGCCATTGTGAAACGTCGATTTTCACGAACTTTTGCATCAACTGTCTGAACGAGTTCGTCAGTCACCAAGGATGGTCTACCACTCCTCTCTTCATCATGAACGTTTTCTCGTCCACTTTTAAATAAACGTACCCATTCACGGACAACTCCTTCACTCATAACTTGTGGTCCGTACACGGCACAAAGCTCACGATGAATAGCTGCTGCAGAGTATCCTTTGGCTGTAAAAAACCGTATAACAGCACGCACTTCACATTTGGCGGTATTTTCTATTGCAGCACACATTTCAAACTGCCACAAAAACTAAACTAGCGCAGGTACGATGTTCACTCGACTACAGCTTGATGCCGACTGACCTGCTTAGTGCGTGAATGCACAGATGGCGCGCTACTCCCCTCCACTACCCGCACTGTGACCAACCGGAGGTTACTTTCTGAACAGCCCTCGTATAATAGAGCACAGATTGTAGGTAAATGGATAGAAGACTGCAGAGGTTAATCTGTACAAGACTGTACAGTTTGTAGGTTAATGCATAAAATCATGGTTGTTTCAGACGATATGCTGAAGTGTATGTCAAGACGGAGAGAGACGCCGATAACATAGTGGAAGCACTGAACAACTTGGGGATAAGTGATCACCAACTGGTGGTCTGGCGGCCACAGTGAAAGGGCCAAGAGAGGGAGAAGAACTCGCTGTTACGAAACGTCATTTCATCTGATTTAAGTTTTTGTTTTTGAAACAGTGTTGATTATTTCGTTAATTATATATAGGTAATTAAATTCCATAAAAATATTATCTGAGTTTTTATGAAGGAAAAATATAGAGCAGTAAATGTTTTGTAGCAGAATATTTTATTCGGCAATTTATTTGTTTTTAGAGAGTTTTACATTGATTTTTGTAAGTGTTATCAAATATATTTTAACTTGTAAATCATTATATTACTAATGATTTTGGGCACAACTATAAGTATTGTGTTACTGGATATATTGTATTTTTAGTTTTAACATTATCACAATCTTTGAGTGACGCAATCACCAATTTATTTTCAAATAATGTGACGTCAATAGGTTTTTGCGGTTGATTTTAAGTTTCTTTTTTAGGTTTAGCGTTTCAAGTTATATTGTACTGATGTTCATGTAAACGTTTTCTATATCATTCAGTGGCTTTTGGACAAAAATCTGAACCGAAAGAAAAAAACAACGAAAAAGACGATAATCCTACCCTCTGTCGTAATCGTTATTTGTACCGGTTCATATGTTATGCTTTCTCTGCCACTACTTTTTTTAAAACATAAATTGAACAAATCAATTTAAAATAGTGTGTGAAATGGTGTGTTTCATGTAATATATTGTTACTGCGGAAAGTAAACACATTCTTAGTGTAACGTAATTGAGACTATCAGCTAGCACTGGTATGTTACAACAGGGTTAAGTAATGTTGTAATGGTCCTTTCGTAATGACTTAGTGTTAAGTACTTTTTTTGTTACCTGATGTACGTAGTTAACCATGATCCTTATATCTGTTAAACTGTTGAGTATTTTTGATATCAGTGATAAGCTATTTTGTACAATTAAATACCTTATTTCACTTTGTTTTGCTGTTTCATTTGTATTTCCCTTCTTTACAGGATTTTTCAATTATTGCATTAACTGTTAAATGGAAATTGTACAAGGTGTGTTATTTAAATAAGTAGTTTTGAAATTCCACCACTGCATTGCTGCGATCGGCATCCCGTGCTTGTGCACTCTCTACCTTCATCTATTAGCAAGCCACAGATACGATTACAGCAAAATTCAAGAGTTTTTATATCTGTTAATGCATATTTCAAATTCCCCGTCAATTGAGAATGCCACTGACTATAAAGTATATGCTGTCTCTTTTTTTTATTTTTTTTGGCGCTAAATGCTTGAAAGCACTTGAAATTCACTGTCAGAGTTGTCAAGGGTAAGTAAAAAACATTATGAGTGATAGAATGGCATTCAAATAGGTAAGAGCTCTAAAATGTAAAAGATGGCCAAAAGAGTGTTCGTTATGAGAACCTATGAGATCATTGTCAAGGATCACCAACAATTAGGTGCAGAAAGTGAATGATAGTGAAAATTAACAGTGATTTCACATTTTTTTTTTGTTATCAGATGATTTTCTTTAAGTCTTAAGAAGTGTTCTCTATGACATTTTTATTGAGAAGCATGTTTAGCTATATGGAAATCTCCGTCCGCATCCGACAAAAACAAATTCAAGATCCCATTAGCATTTTGGTAGGAACAATTTGATAACCTACTAAATTACAGGACATATTGCGTTAATATTGATAGCAATTATGTAAAAATGTGAGCATTCATATAAAAATAAAATTGTTGGAAAAAGTTTACTTCATTTATGTGTGAGTGTGCACGCGCACACGCGTGCGCAAGGTACAAGGCATGTTTTAAAATCATGCCTTTTAGATCATTATGTTCATGGATGAGCACATATCTGCAAGTCCAGACTAGTGAGAGTCCAAATTATATCACTGTACATAACACGCATCGCACTCACTAGGTAAGGTGAAAGACAGAAAATCAATATGGTATTTTCTGTGATACTACTGTACGCGCCGTCTGAAATAAAGAGAACAGGAAGGCAATGTTCAGGAGAGGGAGAGGTGAAAGGCAGACTAGATACTTTGTTATAAAATTTAGACTGCAACAAGTTCATTGCCTTACTTTTTAGACTAAGTTTTTGTGTATATTTAACTTAATGTTGGAGTGTTATTTGACACCTGACAGAGAATAAGTTTCAATCCCCATTAAGTAGTACTCTTTTGTAACATATAACAATGGCAAAGGTCCAAAATCCTGTCATAAAGATCATAACAACTTTGGAGAATATGATGCCAATATTAACATTCAGAATTTTGTTGCCTGGACTTTTAATAGATTGCCGTCAATTTTAATGTTCAAGATATTTTTACTATTTGCCCTGTATAGTTACATGATTGTGAATACATTTAGTTTTTATTATGATGCATTAAAAGATTGTTAGTATTACGATGATTATTTGTGATAAACACATACATGGTTACACTTCAAAATTTTCTCTCTTTATTGGATATTGGACACATATCATTAGTGTGTAAATATTGACTGGCCTACAACTCATGGGAACCAATCCAACTATTTCTGTAAGTTATATTTGAAAGAGTAATGGTCCCAGTATGAAGCCTTGTGGAGCACTATACTTTACATTTGTAACCGAACAGTGACTTCTGTATTATAATAATCAAGATGGTTTATCTCAACACTGTTTCCTGTTATCAAGTTGAGACTAAAACCAAGATAAGCATTATATAATTTAGAAAACATTTACCAGAACCTGCAACATTGAATTGTGCAGTATACTATACACAGCCTTGGGTGTGTCCATGGAGGTTCTCTTGTCCTACCCTTATCTGTGTAATCTATAATCAGTTCATTCAATATATGCTATTATTGCTGTAACAACAGATCTATTAGCATGAAGACCTTACTCTCTGCACTTTTATTTTTGGAAGGAGGTTTCACTTAGGCAATTTGTAGCCTGCTAGAAACAGGAATATATTACAGATTCAAATTTACACAGTTCAGAAGAGTCCTCTTCTTTGTATTTACATTGAAACTAGCCTAAAATAGTTTAGAAACTAATAAGTAGACTAGTAACTACTAACTGTAGTAACAGTAGTTACTATTAACTGGTACATTAATAAATCACACTCCAAAATATTGTGTTATAAGCATTATTTAGCTACTTGTAACAGTATAGTTTAAATTATCTTTTACTTTTTTCTTCAGGATCAAATGTGGTCTCAACTTTGAGGGTTAACCCCATAAAGACTTCTGTTGTAATATTATACAATGTATTTATAGCAATGTTACAAAGTTGTGCCACTGATGTAATGCTTTTTTCATTGTATTTGTCAAGTTTTATCTATATTATCAAGTAGTTCATATTATACCTACTTTTCATATTTCCTGCTAGACTCCTAATTTGCTCGGTGAACCCCTAGTTCCATTATTCTTTACTAAATTGTCTTTCTTAACTAATAATTCACCGTCTTCTTCCCCATCACTAAGATCCACCACTAGATGTACTTACTGTGTTAATCTTTAGTTTTCGGTAGACAACTCAAAGATCCTAAGGTTCAGTACGTGTTCACTAAGGTACACACTGTGTATAAGTGTGTTTTAAAAATGTAACCATAAAAAGTCTACTTTTTTATCCACGGTAAATTTTATTCTGTTACCTTAGATGTAACAGACCATAGTTCTGTTAGACCATAGTATCAAGAGTACACATACAAGTACAAGGTAGTGGGTATCTAGAAAAGAAAACTGTTAATCTAAGCGTAATCCCAGTGTCACTTCTAGAAAATATCATTTACCATTGCAACATCCCTGCTGAGGCCAAGGAGGTTAAGGAGAAAAAAAATTGGAAAATAAATATAGCAATTGTGAGCTCTATATGTCAGTGGAAGACCTCGACGGGAGCTTCAAGTGGATGAGTAAACGTTCAGATCTCGGAGATAGCAACTCACATGAGGAAGAAACCCCTCATTGCACTTAGTCCTAAAAAGACCTTTGTGCCCCTTCTGGAGTGACAGGATATTTAGGATGGGGGTAGGCTCCTGTCAAGATCCCATGAAAGATAACAGGCACTATTTCAGTCATGTCATCTTGGAAGAAGGGGAGGCAATTTTATTCCAGTCAAAAGACGAGACATGCCCCCTCATTTTTAGCCTTTAACATTATGGGAACCCCACCCACTCCAGCAGTCCTTCTCCACAGTGAAATGGGCCAAACCTTTTGACCTCAACATCTGCTGTAAATTATGTACCACTCCTAAACGTATATTGGGATGCCCAGATGTAAGTGATATTGGATTTTGCTCTGCCTAGTACAAGTTTTACTGGCAGGTATAAACCAGCTAGAAGTGAACCCTCCTGCAACGAGCAACACTTAAGTAAAACTGATTTTGTTATTGTCACAGTCTACTTCATACATGTAGTTGACTGTTATTACTGTAGGCCTACATATGTCTACATTACACAAATGTACCATTCACTGACTACAAGTACCTGTAGGGTAAGTTGTTTTCCTCTGTAGCTACTAGTAAACTTAAAACATTGATTCCCATAAGTTTTATTTTTTTAAACATAAGTTTGTATAATTCTTTAATTGTTATACCTACAGAAAATTATACCACACATTATTTTCTAACAACTTTTTGTACATGAATATTACCCATATGTAAGTTTAACGCAAGTTTATGAAAATAAAATTGATAAAACAAATTTGTAAACAGTTTTTTGTAAAACCTTAACTTTTAAAACTATTTTAGAAACAAATGAGCATTCACAAAAAGTTACTATTGAGATATAAAATACAAAAATTGATTATTTGCCACAGCCTACTTCATACCTATAGTTGACTGTGGTTGTTGCTAACATATTTTACTGAGTTAACAGCTGTTTTAGAATAAAACTGATTTTGTTATTGTCACTACAAACTAACTTAAATTCTATCACAGTTTGGCTTAAAACTTGGAGAATTAAAGTGAATGAAACTAAATCTGTTCACGTCACATTTACGTTGAAACATGACACCTGTCCACCAGTGTTTTTAAACAACATTCAAATTCCTCAAAGAAATGAAGCTAAGTATCTGGGTGTACATCTCGATAGGAAGCTGACTTGGAAACCACACATATGGAACAAAAGGCTCCAATTAAATTCAAAATTTTCAAAAACTAAATTGGCTTTTTGGGAACAAATCCCATTTATCAATAGAAAGCAAACTGTTGTTGTACAAGACTGTTCTAAAGCCCATCTGGACGTACGGAATTCAACTGTGAGGAGTTGCTTCTACATCAAATATTGAAATTATACAGCGTTTCCAATCTAAAGTTCTCCGAAAGATATTACAGGCCCCATGGTATGTTCGTAATGAAGTCATTCACAGAGACACGAATATCCCTTTTGTTACTGAAGAAATTCCAAAGTTCTGCATCAAGTATCAAAACAAATTAAACTCTCATCCTAACTACTTGGCTATTAATCTGCTGGACAACAGTGACCATCAATTTCGACTAAAAAGACATGATTTCTTAAACTTAGCTGATCGATTTTAAAGATGAACAATCTCTTAAATGTTTATGTTAATTAAGATTAATGAACTTTGATTAACCATGTCCTTAAGATTTATCATCAAATTTACTTATTGTTTGTTGTATATAAACAGATTGTAAAAAAAAAAAAAAAAAAAAAAAAAAAAAAAAAAAAAAAAAAAACAGTCTACTAGACTTCATACATATAGTTGACTGTGGTTGTTGCTTACCTACTTTACTGAGTTAACAGCTGTTTTAGAATCATCAATTCAAATTTAATTTTTAAATCAAGGTATTTTGTTACTATATTAAGTGTTTAAATAGTTTGATGCACAAAGCACGTTTGGCCAATCGGTAATTTGCGTAATGCTATCGTTTTTGTGCACGAATAGACGATGCGTAAAAATAAATATACAAAATACTAATTGTAGCTAAAATATTATTTGTTAAATTACAGTAGTTTGTTACTTTGGTTAATCTATCTACATTTTTCATAGGGAAAGTAAAAAATGTTTTAGCAATCGGTAATTTGCGTACTGCCGATCAGTAGTCGCTCGCGAAAATAATTATTTTTGGATTCTAGATTCAGCTTCCTCATATTTGTAGTATATTTTGAAATCGTGATTTTTTCAAGCGTATTTAAGCACTCCTGTTGGTATCTGAATCGAGTGAAAAGAGCCCCGGTATCAAATATCGGAAACAATCCATCCCTAGTAAAATTCCAGAGACATTATAAAAATTCACGCATGTTTCGCGGGGTCCGAAATTCACGCACAATGCACACTTTTCCAGATTCTCATCGTTGGTGGTAGCCCTAGTTAGAGTCCATCGTAGCCCTCAATATATATCCCACTGACGGACATACATAAAGAATGCATCAGAAATTTGTCTGCTACGGAAGTGAGGTTAGTTCGCGATCTATATAATAAGTACATAGACACCAGTACAGAATAGTACCTTCTACATTTGAACCCAGAATACGGACACAATTAAGTTTATCACTTACTGGCTCCTAAATATTTTGTGTTATCCTTTAGGACAATGCAAGGACAGAATCATCCCATCACAACTACAAAGTCTATAAATGCGCGAAAAGCTGTGGTTCGTCACAATGTATTCGTTAGATTTTAGTCATGGATTGCGAAACAACAAGACTCCTTACACACGTTAGACTGTTTGATTTGGACAGTTTGAATCGTCCAACCTATCGTCACGTGTGCGGAGAAGTCGTTCAGGTAAATAGTTGATCGGAGAACTGACGAGATTTCTAGCCGACGTCCAAACAATCCCGCTCTGACGACGAAAACTTACTGACGTTCGTGGTTGATTCGGTCAGCTGGCCGTCTGTACACTGGCGACAATATAAGCTGCGTTTTGCGTTTACACTGACAAGTAAAGTTACGAGAGAATTTGCACAACTACTGTCGCATAATGTGAACAAGATAAGCAATTTTACTCACGAGAACTATCGCAAGTTCTTGGTACAGTTGTATCGCTGGTTGTTCCGGAAGTCAATACGAAGTCTGTTCACACACGGCTGTGATGTCTCGGCAATGTTTATAATTGAAATTTTAATAACCGACACTGTTCTCTAATTCTTGCAAACAACTGTCCGACACTGGTTGCGGCATTGCTCGCGAGTGCTCTTGCGCCCGTTTAGACTAGCGATTTTTACAGTCGGACACAACACTTGCGCAATTTGTTGCCAGTGTAAACGCAATTCAGTTGAAGTTTGATGTAACCATGGTATCAAAACATAACATCACTTTCTTTGTTTTAACCTATGTTATCTGATGACCAATCGGAAGCGTGTTAGGAGCAAATCGTTCATAGACTAATCGAAGCCTCGGCCGTGATACGAACGGTAAACGGTGGGCGCTGGTTCGAGCGGCGATTTTGTTTATGTTTGTGTTTAAACTCCACTACACTAGTGGAGGCAACCCTCATATGAAGCTCGCGAACATACGTTGATCTTCATTCACAATTTCACGATCCATGTCGCATAAAATACGATGTTTCGAGATTAATCAGTTCTTTGAATCAAGGAGCTGTAAAATGATATCTTGATTTTATAAGATCTTGGAAACGGAAAAATTGTTTGTTTAAATTTCCCCGGTTCTCGGAAAGATTCCCGATCGGGTGGCCACCCTGAGATATATTCCGTACTGAAACCAGTGATTTTCTTTAAAACACTTTAAATAATTATATATAATTATATTCCCTCTTAACATTTGTCCACTTCAGTATTATACAACATGTTCTATTCCCATTAAGTTTGCATATGTTAAAATGAAATACATTTACTATGAAATTCAGTATAAACTGAGCATTTTCAACACACAACTGTATGGTGTTGGAAATGCTCAGTAAAATGTTCTAAAATGTTGTAAATATCAGTAAATGTGTTGTTAAATGTTCATGCCTTACAAAGTTTTACAAGGCATGCACTTACATCTTTGTGAAATTCTCTCTCAGGATCTGTATAAAAATACACTACGATATATTTTTTCAGAATGTTATATTTATACTAAAAGTTTAATAACTTTACCGGCAAAACAGATCATTACACATATTAATACAAAAAATGTATTATTATAAAATACAATACAAACCATACAATACAATAAACTTTACAATACATATAAAGGCATAAATCAGCCTATTTACACAATCTCAAGTTTTATAAAGGCAAGGTCCGTTTCAGATTTAGACTATGTATAGTTCTCTCAACAGGACTACAATATACATACAACTTTAAAAGACATACAGTTATCTATTTGTAAAATTCACTCTCAAGACCTATTAAAAAATACAATACAATATATTTTTTCTACAAATATTTTTTTGTTTTCAAATAAAACAGTCCTAAAATAAATTTGAAAATCTTATTCTGTTGAATTT
The DNA here is from genome assembly GCF_021130785.1 of Homalodisca vitripennis. Classification (NCBI taxonomy): domain Eukaryota; kingdom Metazoa; phylum Arthropoda; class Insecta; order Hemiptera; family Cicadellidae; genus Homalodisca; species Homalodisca vitripennis. Next base: position 25,447,983 of record NC_060213.1, on the reverse strand, counting down.
TATATTCAAACTTTTATTTATAACAAATAATGTACGAATACGTTATTTTTATACTGACAGTTGAATAACTTTACTTGAGTTTGAAGAACTAGGAATTGGACAGCTATGAACTCTAAAAAAGTGGACATTAAAAATGTCGACTGTTATAATATCCTAGAATGTACACCTACAAAACTTCCCGAAAGGACTACAACAAACATACATACAACTTTACAAAACACACAGTTATCTCTTTGTGAAATTCACTTTCAGGATTTGTATCTGTCAAGTTCTAAAGGAGACTTGAATAAATAGGCCAATTTGTACTTTTATAAGTACTGTAAGTTTTAACGTATTGTATTTAATAATAATACATTTTTTATTTTAATGTGTTTAATGACCCGTTTCGCCTGTAAAGTAACTCGTAATAGAATCAACTCAGTCAATATAAAAATAACATATTCTAAGAATATTTGTTATAAAAGTTAGAATATAAAATTCACCAAAATAAGATTTAAGAATAAATTTATTATTTTTGGACAGTTGTATTTGGAACCAAACAATTTTTGTAGAAAAAAAATTATAATGTTTTTTTATTTAAATCCTGAGAGTGAATTTCACAAAGAGATAATTGTATTGTCTTGTAAAGTTTTATGTATGTTGTAGCCCTCTCCAGAAATTTTGGGGTTGTACCTTCAATGATATCACAGTCGTCCATCTTTGATGTCTAATTTTGTAGAATTGGCAGCTGTCCAATCCTAGTTCTCCTGATTTCTGCCTATGAAGATAGAGCCAGATCACAAAACTTTGTACGAGTTGGCCAGAGTATTACTTTAGGTAGGTTACATTATTTGGAGGAGTTCCTTCAATGATATCACTATCAAAAGAATTTTCTAAATGGTCAATAGCATTTTTCATCCCATTAAAATCAAATACACTACCATTCCCATCCTTATTGCGCGCAAGTTTACTACTATCACTGGAGTTGACAAGTTTGGAATCTACCTTAGAACGAGGCAGTTTAGATCTTCCATATGTTTTCAGCCCAACTTTACGATTGCTTTTTCTAACAATATCTTCTTCGCTATTTATTGGAACTGCTAATACCGATTTTAAATTTGAAGACTCTGCATTCGTATTGAACAATCTTTTCTTTGGAGCTTCAACGGATTTGTCCGTCGCTTTTGCTAGTATCTTTTGGGAGGTTTTGGAGACAGTCTTTTTCCCAGAAACACCAACTGCATTCCCATCGTCATCGACTATGACAAAGGGAGTCCTTGAGGATCTTGTCTTATTTAACTGATGAACAGGTTGAGGCGTTTCCTTGACAAATTTAGGCAGTTGCTTCACTTTTCGTTTTGATTTGGCAACACTGACTGGTGGAGTGTTCTCGTCACCACTAGAAGGCAGCCTGAAGGGTCTGACGGGCCTTGTGAAAGGTGTTATTGGAGCTGTGTTGTCGTTCACAACGGCCAAGGGAGACTTCCCGGTAAGAAGAAAGTTCTTCGGAGTCTTCATTAATTGAGGGATTTGCGATTTTAGAGGAGTATTACTGCTCATGATTGTGGTAGAAATTTTCACACCTGAAACAAAATATCAAAATTTAAATACTTAAACACTACTATCATATCTTATCACTTGAGATGTATAAATACCAAACATCTATACAACCACAATATTTTTCTTCCTTGGTTCTTTCTAAACATATTGTTATTTTTACTATGAATTCATCAATAAATGTTCATTATAATAAATTACTATAGGCAAAACTTTTTTGAAAGAATCATAAAATTATCTACATATTGACGAAAGTCCATTAAAAAACCTGCATGTCTTCAAAATTGAATAAGATTAAACACAAATTAAATTGATTAACTGAGTGAAGAACAAACTTTAACATTTGTCACAAGAAGAAGAAAATTAATATTTAAGAACATGAATGGATGGTTTCCTTCTTTGATTTTTATGATTTAAGTACGGATGGCTTTCACTTTGGAGACAACAGCTATAATTCATTGTTAGTTCTAATCTACATGTACAAAGTGTGATAAGTTCAATTAACCAGACTGCTTTAGCTAAGCAGACCAATTCATCTACCTTCTAATAGACACAGAATATAGTTGCAGTTTTTGTAATACACACAATATTATTGATTTTTTCCAAGTTCTGTCATGTTATCAAAGATCCAACTCTGTCGTTATATTGGATTGCATAATCTTGCATTTTTTAATAGCTTTTGATTTTATAAATTGTACTATGTGTATATTTTTACTATAGTAATCAAAATGGTGAATAATTTCAACTTTTCATTTTTAGTCTTATATATAATATTTTATTCAAAAAACCGAATTTTGTAATAATATTTTTGACAGATGTTTTTATAATTTTTTAAAATTCTTATTTATTAATTAGCAGCTATTAGTAAGTTAAATATTTTTGTATTCACCTAATGAACTTCAGTAGTTTAACCAACCCAAACAGCTAAGTTGTATGATTACCGTTGC